>NW_024609879.1:139868502-140292079 GCF_016920785.2 Ixodes scapularis | reverse complement strand
CGCCATTCTTGTTCAAAAACAGAACGGACTTTAGCTACACTCTAAAAAAAAAAGGTGTCAAGGGAGAGTAACTGCCCTAAGTTACCCTCCTTTAACCCTATCTTCATCCAAGTTACTCTTTCGCGACCGCTTCTTTCGATGATACTCTCCCTTAACCCTCACTCGAACTCTAGAGTAACTGTAGCTGAGTTAGTTTCTCCTCGCGATATCACGGGCTGTCAACAGATGGCGCCGCTATGGGGTCGGCGCCACGGCTCTGGTCGGCGCATTTTCGACGCTGCTCGGCGCAGATTTTTGTTGTTGTGTTTTTCTTTTTCCGGGGAAGGTTTTTTTTTTTCCCTAGCCGCTTCTTTTTTTTTTTTTTTTTGGGGGGGGGGGGGGGGGGGGGGGGAGATGGGCAAGGATATTTTAATAAGTGAGTTGATACAGCCTACCTTTACTTAATTTTGTCAACGCGCAATTCAAATGTTTTTTCTGCTGATTAAAAAAAAAGTGCAGAATTTAAGGTGGTTTTTTGCTGCTCCTTTGTGCATATGCGTCGCCAGCGATACGAGCTTATAGGGACCACCAAATGAGGCCGCCGATGTCCGCGTCTATGCATCGCCCTCCCGTCGCGGCCAAACGCATGGGACTTTCGCTTTAGATTATTATGTAGACTTATGCTCTTGATAGAAAAGCTTCGTACCCTAACTGGGGGTTTATGGACTGCACTTCGTGTCATCAGAAGAACATTTTTTGCCTCCAACATGGTGACAAGGCACTGATAGTAGACGACCATGTTGGTTTTGACCTACAGTTTAGCCGGAAGTGACGTCAGCTGCAACAAACGTATACTTAGAAGCGCCAGAAAAAACAAACAACCTAACTGAAAGAAGTAGTAGTGCAAACTCAGAGCGGCTACCGGCAGCTCAATTTTATTTGGAAAACACGAACATATTTGCACACCAGCGGCGTAGCCAGGGGACGGAATGTTGGGTGTTGAAGGGTCGGAACACCGCCGAAGTTTCATGGTTGTCCCCCTTTACCCCTTCCGCTTTTCCAATGTCAGTATTTTCTGTGTGTGTGTTTCGTTTCGACAATCCACTACGGCGAGGAGCGGTGCATGCCCACAACATACCGAAGCAAAACGAAAAAGACGAGGCTGTCCGTGGACTGCGTGAAAAACACATCTCCGGCTCCGGCTCTTCGAACAGCCCTCTCCAAACTCGGCCACGTTTGTAACCGCAGCCTTTCTTCAGGCTCGCAGGTGCGAATGGCTTAGCTCCCGACGTCATAAAAGCCGCGAAATCCTGACCTCGAAAGACGCTGGCCTCGCTTCGGGGAATGCAGGCGGCTTAACTAAAGTTCCCCTACCCTTTGAGTGTCAAGGACTCGACGACAATCTCAGGGCAGCACAACAAAATTCCAAAATAGCAATGATTTGACTTTACGAACCCTACAATGCGGAGAAAACTGGACGACAAAATGACAAACAGCTAAGCGTTTTTTTTTTTTTCTTTTTTTGATCCGTCTTTTTTTTTTTTTAGGGATCACTCGCCTGCGCTTATTTAGCTTCAATATGGCACAAAAATGCAAAAAACACACACACACAAAAATCCCCATCGTTAAAAAAAAAGAAGAGAAGCAACATAGAAAAGCGACAGCATATGCACTGTTGAAGCATATTTGTAATGCTCATAATCACTTGGTTTGAAAGCGTATCTAGTTGACTTCTTTAATCGCCGAAGTGGGTAATGTTTACATGCTTGCGTTCAGCACGTGAGTCGTGGAACTTTTTCAAAAATGAGTTCAAAAGCCAAGCCGTTCTTGACGTTCATTTTTTTTTGTTTCTTTTTTTTGAGAATAATTATTGACCTACAACTTTAAGCGTGTCATCACCGTCTCCAACAGCTAGAGTCGGCACATTCACGTCAGGCAGCATCGTCCGCCCTAGGCGAGAGCGATGTTGTGGCCAACGACGTCGGTCTCTATGTCGCAAGCCTCGACTTCGATCAAATCGGCGGCCTGTGCGGAGCATTCGTTTTGTTAAATGCACTTCCTGGGGAAGTACTGGTTTTGACACAGATGTGGAGTGACCGCACCGCGTAGCGCGTCTCGGCGGTACAGGCAACTTGCATTTGCCTAGAGGCTTTGTATCCTAATGTAACCCGCCTGCTTAGCTTAACCCGCCTGCTTAGCGCAATAGCTTCCACCATGCTAATTATAAACACCGTCGAACTTGTTTTCCGTAAGGTAATGACGTCACGAGAGGAAACCATAGGAGGGCGCCACCAAAACATCTCGCCTCTAATAGGGGCTGCGCTTTTGAACATTCACCGAAATATGCAAATCGGCACCGAAAGGGTACTCTCACTTCTTTCTATCGACCGACGGCGGCTTCCACTAAATGTTTAGACCCCACAAAATGATAGAAACTGGTATTTTTTTCTTCCACTTTCTCGTAAAACGACAACGAAGAACGGAAATAGCCTAAAACATGACTATACAACGATATTTTCTGAAAAAATGTGATCCGCGCAGGGGAAGTACTGGTTTTGACACAGATGTGGAGGCACCGCACCGCGTAGCGCGTCTCGGCGGTACAGGCAACTTGCATTTGCCCAGAGGCTTTGTATCCTGATGTAACCCGCCTGCTACCAATCCTGGCCACCATGCTCGTTAGCAGCGCTGAATCGGAACGTTTGTTTTCTAGACTCCGAATACTGGGACGTTGAAGCACCTGAGTGCTTCAACGTCCCAGGGGCGCTTGCTACTCCGTTCCAAGCTGAGACCAGACGCTCCGCCTTCAACGCGAGCTCGCTGGCTTCGGTAGTGCTTTGGTTGCGCGTGCCTGCGCGATCACACTTGTTTTTGCAAGGGCAGAAAGATGGCGACATGTGCGATCAAAAGCGTCGCTGTGGTCAGCCTTCTACGATTGGCCGAATGGTGACTATGACGTCAGCAAAGGTTTTCTCATCGACAGAAATAAGAGTAATGAAAGAACTTCAATTTTGACGGTGTTGGTAGTGTTGGTTTCAGAGCGGAATAGCTTCCACCATGCTAATTATAAACACCGTCGAACTTGTTGTCCGTAAGGTAATGACGTCACGAGAGGAAACCGTATGCGAGGGCGTCACCAAAATATCTCGCCGCTAATAGGGGCTGCGCTTTTGAACATTCACCGAAATATGCAAATCAGCACCGAAAGGGTACTCTCAGGCCTGGTTCACACTTGCGCATCGGCGGGCGAATCTGCAAGAATTCGGCCGCCGGGCGTAGCGTCTCCTGTGCATTGCCGCGGCCAATTCCGCTTCGGCGACAGCGCATTAGCTGTAAGTGTGAACCAGGCCTCACTTCTTCCAATCGACCGACGGCGGCTTCCACTAAATGTTTAGACCCCACAAAATGATCGAAACTGGTATTTTTCTCACACTTTCTCGTAAAACAACAACGAAGAACGTAAATAGCCTAAAACATGACTATACAACAATATTTTCTGAAAAAATGTGATCCGCGCAGGAGCAATGAGAGTGACGCTTCACTATTCACTTCACTCATTGCCCCTCTGCGCATTGCAGTTTTTGTGTTTAATCGTATTCTAAACTTCGCTATTCTCTGGCACTTTTCCATAGTTTTCAGTCATTGGATACCCGAGTGTTCCGCATTGAAGTGCACGCACCGTAATTTTTTGTGAGCCTGTTTAGACTTTTTTGCTCGAAGTCAATTGTAATATTTTCTGACTGCGTTCTTTCGTCGTTTAACATTAAATTCTCCTTTTTTTAAATACTGGACGAACGAGATGGTGGAAAAGAAGGTTGGACTTTTGTCGTCTAAGAAACAGGAAAATAGCAAACAAAATTGTGTTTGGGCAGTTTCTTTTCCCGGTCTCTTCTTTTCTTTGTGTCTTTCAAACAGCTTAAGCAAAGAAAAACACCCATGAAAAAAATTCCCTGGCTACGCCACTGATACACACTTTATTATACCTCAAGCCAAATGAATCTGAATTTCTTATTTGATGAAACGAGTGACGACGCACTGATGCAACTGTCATCTTCCTTTACACTGATTTTGAACACCTCGAAATATTTCCCTCTGTTTTCTGTTCCTACTTGCCCGGAATCTGTGTTTTATCCAGCAAAGGGTCGTACGAACATTTATCACAGTGGACTGCCAAGTTCCCTAAAAAAGACCGCTTTACAGAAAGTTCATGCCCTATGTGCGATCGGGTGGTGCACGAAAGCACCCGATATCAAATTATCCACGACTGACACCCGCCCTTTTGCCCTGCGTTCAAAGGGCTAGTTTTATCAGAAGCCCATGACGCGAATTCCCAGATCATGTGGCCTGGTCCTCACTGTGACGGCGGAGCATTCTGCTTTTAATTAAGAGCCAGCTAGTGTGCACGCGAGCGCGTGGAAGGTAATCATGCCGTCATTTGTAGACCCTCAAGATATTAGGTTATGACATGAAACAACGGCGGTTCAAGCGTGTACAAGGATTCTGCACGTGGGGCTATAATACTACACCCGTACGATCGCCCACATGTCGTTGATATTTTAGACTACCGATGTGGCGCATTCCTCATGTTTGTGTGCATGTCTCTTTGAGCGCATGCTCTCCTGTTTTGTTTATTTTGAGGCATACGCTAGTTAGCTTCACTGGTGCTCTGAGGGAACGCCAAGTGGCCGACAATCTTCTAGCAATTTATATCACCCCTTTTCTTTTCGTTGGGAGACATTTGATTTATCATTATCTTTTTTTTATTTTGACGAGGCTTCAAGCTGAGTTCAGTGCTTCGTGTCTGTCAATTCCTTTTTGTCCCCTTGTTCTAGAGTTATCATGTGTAAGCAAACTCTACTATATTGTTTTTTTGGATACCCGGATAGCAAATACCAGCTGAGACAAACCGACGAATTCGAGAGAGGGAAGAGCGTAGTGGAGGGGCGCGCCGATGGCCTCGAAACGGGTTGCTTACGAAGGTCCCTCGGCCTGGCGCAAGAGCTCTATCTCTCCCTCGAAAAGGGCGAGAGAAGGTGCTGAGAAAATAATTTCCCTCCCGTTTTCCCCACCCACCATCACTAATCCCTCCAAATCTTCTGTGAGCCTAGGGGACTCGGCGTCCGCGTCCTTGAAGGAGGAGGGCTGCCCTTGATTCCTAAGCTGACAGTTTCGGAGGACCGTCGAGTCCGCCATGCCAGTTATCGCGTGCTCCGCTCTCTGCGCGTGGTTACGGGAGGGAGCGTGATCATGTGATTAAAGCCAAATGTACGATTGGCTCACCGAACACCTTAGCTTCCTCTTCACTTTCAGTTTAGGAGTGACGGAGTCCAGCCCGCGAAGCGCGCGCACACACACACACTCACAGAAAGTGGAGTCGCGTGAACCAAGGCCTAACGATAAGGTAGGGACTGGACGACGGTGGGGACGGTCCGCTCAATGTCCAACACGCGCATCCGCGAACTGGAAAGGGGCAGAGACGCTTCGCAATTTATGGAGTTTTTTTTTTTTTTTTTTTTTTTTTTTTTTTCCCGGCAGAGATAGCTCTTTTCAAGAAGGGCAAGATCAACATGCTCATATCAGGACACCGTGATGTCTGTTTTTTAAGTTGTTTAGGTTCATTTGATTGCTTAGCGGACATTTTTTTTTTTTTTTTTTTTTTTTTATCGGGTGAACCGGCTCGGCATCTCCTCTATCCACGCTTCCCCAACTGGAACCGGTAAGAACGATGGTTTATTGCCAAGTGCGATCTTCAGCATGCGGAATGTCAAGACCTTGGATATTCTCTCGGCAGCGCCTACACACCGGTGATCTTCCTTTGTTGCGGCCATACATGTCACCACCAGCTTCGACGGACCGAAGACACGACGGACCACTTTCTTTTGCACGTGAGTGACAATGAGAGGATTCTCTCCTTCTTCTTGACCATCGGAGACATGTGTTCTTGCTACGTAATGCACGTTTTGTCATGATCCGATCCGTTTGAACCGTGTCTAACTCTGGGCCGGGAGTCTCCGACGAGTCCCGCGTGTAGTCCACAGCGATCGGCCTGAAAGGTCCTGGACAGCGTTATTTGTAAATGATTTTTATTCCAATAGTCTGTGAGAGACGTTCTGATTGGGTATTTTCGTGTTTGAAGTCATTTAGTTCATTTTTTCTGTTAAACTATGGCTGTCTTCTTGAAGGTAGATGTGTGCTGTAGTAAAGTCCTCCCAGTATGTCCAACGCCGAATTGCACGGGGCGTTGAGTAGTCCTTCTTTGCCAAGATTCAGCTAGTCGGGTGGTTGTGGAGTGTCAGCTATGTCACTGCGCTATGCGAGCGTATTTTCCAGTAATCGTCTTTACTTGACAAAGATTTTTTTTTTTTTTTTTTTTTTTTTTTTTACGTGAGTGATTTATTGATTCAAGCATCATGTTCCGTTGAACTGTCATATTTTGTTTGTATAACAGGGTATTTATTGGACTGATAATTTAAAAGTACATTTGACACTGGCGAGCTGAAGGGGAGGCCAGCGATTTGATTTATAACTTGTAAATAATATAGAGGCCCCCCCCCCCCCCCCCCCCAATATGCGTACATTTATAACTACATATTTCTGCGCCGCAAACACCGCAATTTCTTAAAACTGTTTCTTTTTTTCTTTCAAGTCAACGTACAAATATAGGTGCGAACTTAAATGTCGAGGTTGGAATGAACATGTTTTAAGTTTAGATGAAGGATTGAGAGACGCTGTGATGCTGCCAGAGTAGGGCTAAGCAATTTATAGATTAACCTTTCTACTATGTGAAAAAAAAAAGCTCTAAATTCGACCTTTGCACCACTCTGAATGCCCCTGCATTCAGAGTGGTGCAACCAGTTCATCCGCATGCAATAAAAAACATAGAGCCCACATCTATTGCGCAGCAGCACGATGAGTTGGCACACATGAGCAGCTCGCTGACTTTCTAGTAATGTCGGTTGTGGTAGAACTTAAGCTCGCCGCGATAAATGTTCTGTTTTGACATGTAGCATATTGATCAGTTATTTTAATACTCGCTAATCTTAATTTGTATGTTCTTGGTATGGCCTACTTTTAAATTTCTTTTTTTTCCTGTTTTGTTTTGTTTAGAATTCGTGAATTTTAGTAGGTACAACTTTTTTTGTTTATTAAGGTTCAATGGTACTTTATGGCGAATTATCCCCTTGTAGAGCTGTAGTTACAATATTGAATGATTGGTCTCCCCAAACTTAGATGTTATTTGCATTCGTTAGCTTCCTTTCTAAAGTTGTGAAATAAACTATAATATATGGCAGTCAGCACTGAAACGCAATACGTTGTTTACACTAATTTATCTATAAAAATGTTACTAACATATTGTATGCCACTTGGACAAATGCAGATGTTAAGAAATTGCATTCGTCCTACCCCTCAGTCTAGTGTCTATATAATAAAGCTATGTCTTGCACCGCTATGGGCAGAGGCCAGCTGATTTGCTACTGTTTGGAAGGTGGAGGGGTGATGTGCAAGGAAGCTAAACTCTGTCCCTCACTCCCATATTGCCCGTTATAATTGTTCCAAAAGTCAGGGAGAAGGGGGAGGGGAACTGCCCCCTCTCCTTGCCCCCTTTTTCTGATCGGGTGAAAACTTGAGGATACCATAAATGAATGCAACCGCTTATGGCTGCTATTGTATACAAAGGAAACAAATAGAGAGAGAGCGAGGGAAGTGGTTTATCTTTCTCTTAGGTGTTCATAGCAGGGGATACGAACGGTTTTTGGATTTTTGCAGCTGAGCGAGCTAGCAATCAGTGCTGCCTTAGTGTTCGGTTGGGACTCTTATTCAATCGGCAAGAAAGCGAGCCCCAGCCAATTATTGCAGCGCATCCTATGAATGGCTCCTGGGATTTTCGAAAATGGTCTATTGTCTCGCAAATGAGTGCACTGGTATTAACTAAAAGCACTTCGCGAGCTGTTTCCTCTCTTTTAACATTGCTGACTCTGCATTTTAAGCATTCATTCTTCACAGGAGGAGGGACACGGCCGATCGACCTATCCGGTGACGAGAATTGACGAAGAGGACTCAAGTGCCATAACTGTGGTGTTGGAGGACCACTCCTTTGAGGTGACGGGCTGGTGCAGCGCTCGTTCTTGCATCGCACGGAGTCGACGACATTTCTTACCGTCAAAAAGCAAGCCAGTCACTCGCAGTGATTGGGCACTTCATTAGTTTGAAGTACAAATAAAGTCCGTCTTGGCTTTAGACTTGATCACGAAGTTAAAAAAAAAACTTGTTAGCCAGAGGAAATTTGTGTGCCGGTTTTGCCTTTTTTGCCATGTGCTGAAATTAAAATTTTGGTTTATTAAACTCTATTCTACTGTTTTATTTCAGTGCTGACTTTTTATGAGAACCTATAGCCTCCGTGCAGGCTCATGCTTTATATTTCGTCATTTTTCAGCTGCAGTTCCACATTTCCTTTGCACCCATCTCCTTGTGAACATGTACAGAGCGCGACACTGTTAGCGCGAACAAGCGATCGCCGGTTTTTCCAGTTTTTTTCTTTGAAACCAAGGGATGTCATCCAAGTTAATATTGCTATGTAAAGAGCTCATTTAGTTCTATAATGTAAGCTATAAAATTTCGTGCTCGCTAATACTATTTAGAAGTAAAAGGCGAAAATGCGCCGATGTCGTGTTCGCTCTAACCGTGTCGCGATGTGTACATAGCTGCTTTTAGATTTTAGGGCTTCCTGAAGAGGGTGCTAATTCTTTTATACAGAGTTTAGGCAACACATCAGATGGGTCTGTAATTACTGTAAAAAAATATTTCTGTAGAGTAATTACAGTCCCATTCAAGTGTTGCCTAAACTCTGTATTAAAGAGTTAAGTACTATTTATGGATGGGTCATACAAACTGCTCAAGTGTGCTGCTATGTGACATTAACTCTTGGCAGAGAGCAGAGTTAACTCTTTAATACGGACTCAAGGTACAATTCAAATGGAGTTGTATTTACTCCACAATAAGGTTAAAACTACCCTTCCTGGAGAGCGTGCTTAACTCTTAAATATAAAGTTCAGGCAACACTTCTAATGGAGTTGTCATTACTCTCCACAACCGAGTGGATTTAACTCTTCCCGGAGAACATGTTTAACTCTTGCATACAGAGTTTAGGCAACACTTCTAATAGAGTTGTGGCTACTCTACACGATGGAGTGAGGGTAACTCTTCCTGGCGAGTACGCGTAACTCTTGAATACAGAGTTCAGGCAACATTGTAATAGAGTTGTAGTTACCCTACACGAAGGAATGAAGGTAACTCTTCCTGGAGAGTATCCTTCACTCGTCAACAAGGAGTTTCGGCAACACTTCTGATAGAGTTATAGTCACTCTACACAAAAAAGTGAAATTTACTCTCATCAAAGAGTTTAGGCAACACTTCTCATGGAGTTATAGTTACTCTACACAAAGGAGTGAAGGTAACACTTACACTTACACATCAAAAGAGTAGCCCTGACTCTCTCAAAGGTATTGTCGTGACTCTCGATAGAAGACTTAAATGAACACTTGTATGAAAGAGTTAAACATACACTTGCCTCCGAAGAGTTATAGTTACTCTTTAAAAGAGTGGATTCTGTGACAAGCCAGTTACACTCCAAAAAGAGTTAAATCGACACCTTTTTTGATAAGAATCTGCGAAATCTAGTGTGCTACTATTAAGTCATTATCCAGACTGTACATCGGAGACAATACACTTCAAGAATGGAGCGTGTCTATATTAGAAATTAACTTAAAGGATATCCAGAAAACCCTCGATGGAAACCATAAAAAAGTCTAAATATCTGCTACCAAAATATTCAGCCAGCGTCATGAAATTAACCATACTAAAAGTGGTATTCCCGCCTGCATGTCTATATTTTTAGCTTAGCTTGATGTGTCAGAAAGTATCCCATTCTCGAGTGTCCTATACAGATCACGGGTCTGGAATCACAGCAGAAATGCTTACAGATTTTGTTTTTAGTACATATTTTATGTTAGATTAACAAAAACATGACTGAAACCGAAGTTTTATCGCACCGTTCGAAAATAAGTAATAGTGCAAACAAATACACGTTCGTTTTTGTCATCCTGGCTGACAAAGTCCTTGCAGTACGTAAACTCTCTTTACATATTACTTGTAACGTCATATCCATCCCCTCCGATTAATTCAGGTTCCCCCGGGAGACCCCCAGCGCGCGAACAAGACCCTGCCCGAGGGTCTGACGCTGGCCCGGTCCTGCATCAAGGGGGCCGGGAAGGGGGTCTTCACCCTCAGGCCCCTCCCGGCCAGGCTGTGCTACGGGCCCTACGAAGGCGTGCGCTTCACCGGCTCCGGCGGGGGCAACGGATACACCTGGAAGGTGCAGTGCTCCCTGTGAGCTGCGTGAGCATGCGTGAACTTGAAGGTTCTGAACCTGAAAGTGAGGATAGAATTGTCGAAGTACACAATAGAATATCGTACTCCCTTAGGGGTGTAGCTCGTCCCAGGGATAAAATCGTGAGGGTGTTACAGGAAACTCAGGACGCTAGGAAACACGCTAATACTTTATGCTCTGACGGTGCTTATCCTAAAGATACTTTTTTACTAGCAACAGTGTACAAGCAGCACGCATCGCCTTCAGGTTGCACTCGCGAAAATATCACAAAAAGTCGACAATGCAGAAATACCCATTCGCAGATGAGCGCATCCAAAATTACGGAAGTTACAAGTAGGTTTCTTTGTTCTCAGCAGTACTTCACTCATAGCATAGGAACTCGAAGTCAAAGAAATGTATCGCTAAGTAAAAACGTCGATATAGGCAATGATAATCTGATTTAGTTGCCAAAACAATCTCCTTGAAATGTTTGAGGCGGGTGTAAAAGTGGTGCGTCACCGCGTGCACTTGCCCGGATCCAGGTGCGTGGCCGGGGCGGCTACCTGGTGGACGCCCGGCCCCTGTCGGAGTCCAACTGGATGCGCTACGTCAACTGCGCCCCGAGCGAGAAGAGCCAGAACCTCGTGGCCTTCCAGCACAGGGGAGGCGTCTACTACCAGACAAGGGCCAAGATAGCGCCGGGGACCGAGCTGCTCGTCTGGTACGGGGACGAGTTTGGCGCCGAGCTAGGACTCGTCGAAGCCAAGGACGGAGCCCAGAACAAGCGTGAGTGGGGGACATCGCGGATGCAAAGCTAAGCTGAGTTTCGAAGTTTGCCATTGGGATAAAAATTGGCAGGAGTGCACTGTTAGTTGTGGAACCGCGATACATAAAAATGCTTTTTTTTTTTTTCTTGAAATATGAAGTTGCTTTAATATCCAGAGAGATAGCCCATCCAAAATAAAAGAAAATTGTACAAAAATTAGGAATGGGCTACCTTTCGGTTTGCAGTCGAGAAAAGTTGAAAACAAAAATATTTTTTTTAGATACTGTGTCTGTCAAACATGTTATCACGGCGAGGTGGCAATGAAGCAAAGATTACTGTACTTCCTAGTCTGGAATGTTCGCTTATATATCCTGCCCTAGCTAACCGAGGCATTTACGCCAAGGGTATCATTGATTCGAACGCTACGATTAGTAAGCGTGGGCTATCTTTCGGTGTTTTAAAGCGGGTTTTGGGGGGTTGCAACGATTTCCGGACTTCGGTTAAACACTTGTGGAAGTTGCCCTCTGACACTCCTAAAGTAAAGAACAGAAAACCGATTTCGACAGCCTGTATTGCATTTCTGGTGCCCCTGTGCTCTCTCGGAGGACGCTTCCTCTCTCTCTCTCTCTGCTAAGATTAGCGGGCCTCAGGCTGTAGCTTAGAGCCGAGTGAGGTCATGTAATCTTTTCGCTGTAGTTCCTTCGGCTGCCCCTCGTTGCTGCAGGTGGGGGGAAAAGCTCGACTCTTGCTTTGTGATCATGCAGCGGAACAGCGACATTTTTTAATGAAGGAGGTGTTTTCTGTAACTTCCGGGACATGATAAACAACGTAAAAATTACGAGATGCATATTCTTTTAATTTTAAAATCGTTGAACCCCCCCCCCCCCCCCCCTCCCTTTAAAAGAAAATAACAAATCCACCCGAAAATGGGGGACGGGTCACCTTGCGGGGGAGGGGTATCTCAGGATTTGACGGTAGTGTCCCGCCTTAGCTCTCTGCCCACCCTGTCTTCCTCGTCCATGTGCAGACCAAGAAGAGGCACCGTCCGTCGAGGGGCCAGCGGAGAGCTTCGCGTGCGGGGACTGCGACAGCGTCTTCGCTTCCCTCGGACACCTCCAGGGACACCGGAAGAGGATGCACGGGAGGAGAGGGCGCAGGCACCGATGCGGTCACTGTCCCTACTCCAGCGATCATAAACAACACCTGGTCAGGCACGAGCGCACCCACACGGGACAGAGGCCCTTCGTGTGCGACACCTGCGGCAAGGCTTTCAATACGCAGAATGACTTGACCAGGCACCAGACAGTGCACACGGGCGAGCGGCCTCACGAGTGCGCCGAGTGCGGGCAGAAGTTCGCTCAGCTGGCGCACTTGAGGACGCACGAAAGAACGCACAGCGGAGAGCGGCCCCACGTCTGCCCAGAGTGTGGCAGAGGATTCGTTACGAGAGGTGGCCTCGTAAGGCACAGGCGAACCCACTCCGGCGAGAAGGCCTATGCCTGCCACCTGTGCTCCTACAGGACCTCTGATTTAAGCAACATGAAGAGCCACGTGATTCGGGTGCACTCAAAAGAGTATCCCCACAAGTGCGGGGACTGCGGCAGAGGGTTCGTGCTCCCATGCAAACTCAGAAGCCACATGAGGAGGCAGCACTCCTCCGACGACCAAGAGCGGTAGATGGACTCCGTGATGGGGGAGGGGGGAGGGGCACCGGTTAATAACGACACTGGGGAAACCCGAAGACAAGAGTGACACCGGCGAGTTCTTCTTTTGCTTTTTAATAAATACATTGTACATAGAATTGGCATCGGCTTACTGTTCCCCACGAGCGTATCGTCCAAAAGGGTGACTTTCCCGAACCGTGGGTGTAAGGGTCGACGAAGGCTGTGCTGTGGGCCGTTAGTACGAGAGGGACTTGGCTGGTATACATGAAAGCGTTGACGAACAGTTCCCGCGGTGGTGGGCGACTTCGAAAGTCGGCCGTATACTTTGCGATGCGAGGCTGAAAACGCGCGTTTTTAGCTGAGAGAACCGGAACGTGCGTTTCGGGCGGGGACGACTATCGGAGAGTGCGGTGGTTGGATGGGCAACGTTAGACCACGTCTGGCGGAATGATCGTCGGCGCTGTCCACATCAGGGACGGCGGTCTGACTCGCCTCGCGAGTTCTAAGAACGAGTTTGCTCGCGTCCGAACCCGCCTGGCGTTTGGTCATGAGATATGCAAGGATGAAAATGCTGCGTCATTTGCGCCAGATTGCTCCATAAAGGGAAGTCTGCTACATCTTGCGCCAAAATGCCATTTTTGTTAACAATTGCCCCAAACCTGCCCCGAGAAAGGCTTAAAGCAAATATATATATATATATATATAACGAAAGTGGAGGAGATCCAGGAAAGGCCTTTCTTTACTGCACCGACGTTTCAAGCGGGGACCGCTTTTCTTCAGGGTGAATGGTTGTGAAATGTCCTCTTCTTCTTGTTGATGTTCGTGTGGAAGAGGAAGAGTTACTATGAAGGTTATTAAAAATATTCAGAACAGGAGCAAAAAAATTATCGTAAATCTTTGAAATTAGTAATTATAAACAATGTTGATTCAATTCAATAAAACGAAATAAATTGATTTGTAGTATTTGGCACAGTCTTTGTTACAGCTCCTAAGCACCCCTGAGCAACCGGAGCGCACACAAAAGTAGCAATGAGGATGTGTTCGGGATTAACACCGCTTCGAGGGCGGAGATCTAGACAGTACAAGGGTGCCGTGGCGGTTTTTTATGAAGTATTTATGTCATATCTGAATGATGCTTACGCGCCCAAGAATTTAACACAGCGAAAGGATTACCACGGGACGCACGCTCACGAGGATGTTCACGAGAGGCGTGGAACGAGCTCACGATGGAAGGCGCCTTTGGTGCAACAATGTCATCGACACGCTCGGCTAGTACAGTCCGTGCAAAACCAAAATAATTGTGTGGCCTCGGCCCTACACACAGCGTGGCAGCCAAGTGAGCACGCCTGGACTTGCATTAATACCACAAGCAACCGAATTGAATTTGTGAATGAAAAAAGCCTCCTTCAACTCTCTGTCGTGATCAGAGCTAAATCCAGATTCCAGAAGGATGACACGTATTTTTTCAATGCTATATGCTCTTTAAGATGCATGTGTTTTGAGAAGGGGAGCGTGGGTAAGGACTTGATATGAGACTTGTGATTGTTGAAGCGCAACCGAAATGAAGTACTGGTTTGTCCTATATAATCCATGTTACATAGTTTACAGCGTAAAAGATAAATAACGTTACGCGTACCGCAGTTGAGGTTACCAGTGATTTTGAAAGAAAAGCCAGAGTTCGCGCTAGTGACAAGATTGGTGGTTTCGACATATTCACAAATTTCACACCTGGGCGTCTGGCAAGGTCTACAACCAGAAACGTCAGAAGTTCTATTTTTCGAGTGCACCAATATGTCCTTAAGGTTTCTACCTCGTCGATATACCACGGGTGGTGATACCGGAAAAAGGGTGCGTAATTTATCGCTTTGCTGCAAAATACTGTGATGTTTCCTGAGAATATTGTTTAAATTTGGAAGGCGGGCTGAATATGTAACCACCAGGTTGGCGTGCTCGTTTTGTGACATTTTGGGTTGGGGTTGATTGATAACTTGATCTCGGTCGAGAGCACGTGCTTTTTCAATGGCTTATCGACAATGGCTGGTGGATAATTCTGCTTGGATAGCACGAGTTTCAGATTGCTGGCGTTGCGTTCGAATTCATCTAAACTGGAGCATATTCTCCGGAATCTGTGAGCTTGAGAAAAGGGAATACTTGTTTTGCAATGTTTAGGGTGGGAGCTCTTGAAGTGCAGGTACTGTTGACGGTCCGTCGACTTCCTGAAGAGTTTTGTTGTAAGAGCATTCCCGCTGATCTCGACTGTTACGTCAAGAAAATCAATGCTCGTTTTAGAATAACTGTGCGAAAACGTAATACTGGGGTGGAGACCGTTGAAATCCCGAATGAAGTCTGTGAGTGCCGACTCCCCGTGTGCCCATACCATAAATATATCATCGATGTATCGCTTATAAACCAGAGGTTGCAGAGAGCGACTAGACAAGAAGCGTGACTCTAAATCGGCCATAAAAAGATTTGCATAGTTAGGGGCCATCTTTGTGCCCATTGCAGTTCCCCGAGTCTGTAGAAAGTGTCGTCCTTCGAATTCAAAGTTGTTGTGTTCTAAAACTAACCTGAGAAGTGTTGCGAGGACGTCGTTGTTGACACGAATTGTTGGAGGGTCGTTGTTATACGCCTTGATTACTGCTTCGATGCCATCCTGGTGAGGGATGTTTGTATATAAGGACGCAACATCCATGGTGACCAGGATTGCGTCAGTAGGAATTACAAGTTCTGTTATTTCTCGAAGAAAGTGATTTGTGTCCTTTATGTATGATGGCATCGTAGAAGGAAGGTTCATAATAAGGAAATTGACAAAGCTAGAAATTCTCTCTGTCACCGTGTCTATTCCGGATACAATTGGTCGTCCTGGATTTCCTTGTTTGTGAATTTTAGGTAATGTGTAAAAGCGGCCAGCCTTTGGATAGGCCGGCTTCATTGCTTTATGCATCTCCTCCGAAATGTCTCCATTATCCAGCATTAAGTCCAAAGTGTCCGTTATTAGTTTAGTGAATTTTTTGGTCGGATCTGCTTGAAGTTCTTTGTAAAATTGTTGGTTCATTAGCTGGCGAAATCCTTCATCCAGATAGTCTTGCTTATTCATAAAAACTATGGCTCCTCCTTTGTCAGCAGGTTTAATAATAATATCATCTCTTGAGCTGAGTTCACGCATAGCGATGCGATCAGCAGGAGTGAGAGTGTGACGTAGACATTTTCGTTGTTGATAGTTTCTGATCACATCACGCTGTACCGATTCGATGTACAAATCAAGGTACTTGTCGCGTTGCTCTTTTGGAGTCCATGACTTATTCGAAGTATTAGGAATGCGCTCTCTGGTGTCTTGCGGATGATCGTGGAAATACTTTCTGAGTCTCAGGTTTCTTGCGAAGTTATCGAGGTCCTTATATATTTGGAATTCATTGTATTCTCCTGACGTGGGGCAGAAGCTGAGGCCTCTGGAACACAATGAGAGTTCTGTGGCGGATAGAATAACACTGGACAAGTTTATAATATTCAGCGATTGGATGATCATTCCTCCGGTAGATGAGCACTCAGTAGGTGCAACGTGTGTGCATCGTTGTGGTTGGTTCGAGGTAGTGAGTTGTGAACGGGGTTGAATGTTAGTATGGTCATCTGAGATATGGATCATGTCCGTACGGCGAGTGACAGTGTTAGAAGGAGCAGCCGATAATCCTTCCACATTGTCGCGTGCCAACTTTTTATTTTTTGTTACGTTAATTTCATTTAGTCTTTTTCGCTCGTATTCTTCAAGCGCGTTTTTCTCGGTGTGAGATAATAATTTGCTGGACTTGTAACTATACTCTGTGACGGCAAGGTCACCGGCGCGTCGTTCACTATGTTTGACAATAACATTAACTAAATCCAGAGATGCTCTTTTTAAGACGTTATTCCACTCATTCATTTCTCCTTCGTTAAGGGTATTCATGGAAGGAGTCAAATGTAAGCTTAGTCCCCTAGGCGCGGTGCCACAATTAAGATACCTACGGAGTGTTTGAGCATTAAGGTGAAATCGTATTCTCTTATCTATAATTTTGCGTGCCTCCATAAAACATCTTGAATGATGTTGCTCGGGGGTGATAGTACCTGTTGTCCCAGTGAGTCAGAACGAACTCCGCAGATTGTAGGGGTGACGGGGCGTCGGGTCAGTTGTCGGAGCAGAAGGGATTCCCGACTTAGGCTGGGATGAAGATGGAGGCAGGCTGGGAAATTCTTCCGAAGATAGGGCAACGCATGGACCCGAAGGAGCCCGCGGAGTGGAAGGAAGAGGGCTCTGCGCTGGAGCACTCATGGGCTTAGACTCGATTACCCTGGCCGGTGTCCGGGGACCAGGCTCCGGGATACTTGGAGCCGGATCGTCGGGGTTCCTTCGCGCGGCCGAGGCACTGGTAGATGAAGATTCGGGTAATATGCATTGTGCCCGCAGAGCGTCAGGGCTTCTTCGAAGAGTTGTAGCCCTCACGGCCGCAGACACAAGACCAGCGGGCTGTGCCTGAAGAGCTCCAGGGCTTGTTTGCGTTGCTGGGGGAGAACCAGATGGATTGAAGTGACTTCTCGAGCTAGGCGAAGCAGCAGTTGGAAACCTGTCAAGCCAGTGAGAGGTCCGGTTGGTTCTGCCATATCCAAGCACAGCCTTGAAGTGTTCCGACAGCAGTGCGACGCCTTCAAAACTAGTGTGAACCCCATCGGTCGCAAGAAACCGCCATGGCGGAAGTTGGTGAAAACCGTGGTCTATGAAGTACACTCTCGCGAGATCTCCATAGCATAGTCTCTTCATCTCCTGGTTGAAGTTACGAGCTTCGTAGTTAAAGCGGCGAACGAAGCTTCTATTCATGTTGCCCTGCGGCGATTGGTGTGGCGAGGAAGCACGAGGCTCACGTGAATGCTTCGCAGTTCAGGGCGACTTCGTTGTAGTTGCCGTATCATCCAAACGTAGTCCCTGCACACACGAGCCGCACCATTCCGGACAATGTCATTACTTCCGACATGAAGTATCAGTCTGGTTATTCCTTGCGGCAACTTGACTGGGAACGTCCGCGATGCGAGCACCACGACAGGAAATGAACCCCGGCGAGTCGCCGGCAAGGGGGTCGAAATGATGAAACAAGTATTTCGTCTGAGAGTCTCCAATGATCGCAGCGGAGAAGGCGTAGGGAGGAAGATTTACCGAAGGCCGATCCATGGATCTTATTCCGGCAGCCGTCGTGGTCATGCACGGTAAGAAGGTTCAACGGGCCGGTTGGACGTAAAACGAAAGTGGAGGAGATCCAGGAAAGGCCTTTCTTTAGTGCACCGACGTTTCAAGCGGGGACCGCTTTTCTTCAGGCTGAATGGTTGTGAAATGTCCTCTTCTTCTTGTTGATGTTCGTGTGGAAGAGGAAGAGTTACTATGAAGGGTATTCAAAATATTCAGAACAGGAGCAAAAAAATTATCGTAAATCTTTGAAATTAGTAATTATAAACCATGTTAATCCAATTCAATAAAACGAAATAAATTGATTTGTAGTATTTGGCACAGTCTTTGTTACAGCTCCTGAGCACAATCACCCCCGAGCAACCGGAGCGCACACAAACGTAGCAATGAGGATGTGTTCGGGATTAGCACCGCTTCGGGAGCGGAGATCTAGACCACGCAAGGGTGCCGTGGCGGTTTTTTATGAAGTATTTATGTCATATTTGAATGATGCTTATGTATGATGCCATCATACATAAAGGACACAAATCACTTTCTTCGAGAAATAACAGAACTTGTAATTCCTACTGACGCAATCCTGGTCACCATGGATGTTGCGTCCTTATATACAAACATCCCTCACCAGGATGGCATCGAAGCAGTAATCAAGGCGTATAACAACGACCCTCCAACAATTCGTGTCAACAACGACGTCCTCGCAACACTTCTCAGGTTAGTTTTAGAACACAACAACTTTGAATTCGAAGGACGACACTTTCTACAGACTCGGGGAACTGCAATGGGCACAAAGATGGCCCCTAACTATGCAAATCTTTTTATGGCTGATTTAGAGTCACGCTTCTTGTCTAGTCGCTCTCTGCAACCTCTGGTTTATAAGCGATACATCGATGATATATTTATGGTATGGGCACACGGGGAGTCAGCACTCACAGACTTCATTCGGGATTTCAACGGTCTCCACCCCAGTATTACGTTTTCGCACAGTTATTCTAAAACGAGCATTGATTTTCTTGACGTAACAGTCGAGATCAGCGGGAATGCTCTTACAACAAAACTCTTCAGGAAGTCGACGGACCGTCAACAGTACCTGCACTTCAAGAGCTCCCACCCTAAACATTGCAAAACAAGTATTCCCTTTTCTCAAGCTCACAGATTCCGGAGAATATGCTCCAGTTTAGATGAATTCGAACGCAACGCCAGCAATCTGAAACTCGTGCTATCCAAGCAGAATTATCCACCAGCCATTGTCGATAAGGCCATTGAAAAAGCACGTGCTCTCGACCGAGAGCAAGTTATCAATCAACCCCAACCCAAAATGTCACAAAACGAGCACGCCAACCTGGTGGTTACATATTCAGCCCGCCTTCCAAATTTAAACAATATTCTCAGGAAACATCACAGTATTTTGCAGCAAAGCGATAAATTACGCACCCTTTTTCCGGTGTCACCACGCGTGGTATATCGACGAGGTAGAAACCTTAAGGACATATTGGTGCACTCGAAAAATAGAACTTCTGACGTTTCTGGTTGTAGACCTTGCCAGACGCCCAGGTGTGAAATTTGTGAATATGTCGAAACCACCAATCTTGTCACTAGCGCGAACTCTGGCTTTTATTTCAAAATCACTGGTAACCTCAACTGTGGTACGCGTAACGTTATTTATCTTTTACGCTGTAAACTATGTAACATGGATTATATAGGACAAACCAGTACTTCATTTCGGTTGCGCTTCAACAATCACAAGTCTCATATCAAGTCATTGCCCACGCTCCCCTTCTCAAAACACATGCATCTTAAAGAGCATAGCATTGAAAAAATACGTGTCATCCTTCTGGAATCTGGATTTAGCTCTGATCACGACAGAGAGTTGAAGGAGGCTTTTTTCATTCACAAATTCAATTCGGTTGCTTGTGGTATTAATGCAAGTCCAGGCGTGCTCACTTGGCTGCCACGCTGTGTGTAGGGCCGAGGCCACACAATTATTTTGGTTTTGCACGGACTGTACTAGCCGAGCGTGTCGATGACATTGTTGCACCAAAGGCGCCTGCCATCGTGAGCTCGTTCCACGCCTCTCGTGAACATCCTCGTGACCGTGCGTCCCGTGGTAATCCTTCCGCTGCGTTAAATTCTTGGGCACGTAAGCATCATTCAAATATAACATAAATACTTCATAAAAAACCGCCACGGCACCCTTGCGTGGTCTAGATCTCCGCTCCCGAAGCGGAGCTAATCCCGAACACATCCTCATTGCCACTTTTGTGTGCGCTCCGGTTGCTCGGGGGTGATTGTGCTCAGGAGCTGTAACAAAGACTGTGCCAAATACTACAAATCAATTTATTTCGTTTTATTGAATTGGATTAACATGGTTTATAATTACTAATTTCAAAGATTTACGATAATTTTTTTGCTCCTGTTCTGAATATTTTTAATACCCTTCATAGTAACTCTTCCTCTTCCACACGAACATCAACAAGAAGAAGAGAACATTTCACAACCATTCACCCTGAAGAAAAGCGGTCCCCGCTTGAAACGTCGGTGCAGTAAAGAAAGGCCTTTCCTGGATCTCCTCCACTTTCGTTTTACGTCCAACCGGCCCGTTGAACCTTCTTACCGTGTATATATATATATATATATCACTGATCTCAATGACAATTGCTGGATCGCGCTTGCCGCTCCCGCAAGTGAAGCCACCGGACTTCACTCGCTTGGGATACGATTTGCCGTTTTTGCTAGCCTTTGCTGCGGTTTTCCAGCGTGCTGTAGACACGTTTTCTACTCGTTCGTCGTCATTCGCCGAAGAAGTTTTTTGAGACTCTGTGTATTGTTGAGACTTGCCGTTGTGAACACGTGGAAAATTTTACGAAAGTGCAGTGTCGCAGGAAAAAGGCACAACGCGTCGAAAGGAAGGGCTGGCGGCGTGTTCAAAGCATCCTTGGCACGCCGAAGAGCCGTGTCTCTGTGCCTTCGCGCGCTTGGATACCGACCAAGAACCGACGCCGTGTGAATGTGTTCAGCGAGTGCAATGTGCGTGAAGCCGTATCAAAAGGTACAACTCGTCGAAAACGTGTCGCCGGTGTCGCGGCGTGATCAAAGCTTCCTTGGCACGCCGAGTGATGCATCTTTGTGCCTTCGCACGCTTGGATACCGGTCAAGAATTGACGCCGCGCCAAAGTTCTGAACGTGTGTCGCGCTTAGATGCCTTTAGATCATTTATATATATCGGCCACGGAGTTCTGGATCGTCCAGCTGTTCCGGTGAGTTGCTATCAATAAAAGGGGGAGATCTGTACGTGTTCTTATGTACTATATTAAGCATGGCTATGTCCCAAATCTACTCTAATAGATTCCGTGGGAGCACGAATAGGGCAACGTTGTGGAGCCAGGGGGTTTTCGAAAGCAAAAGTACAAGACGGCGAGAATGAAAATCTTCGAAGCGCGGCCGATATGGTCGTGTGCAATCTGTTGACCAATTACAATTAGGCGAGCCGCGCTCAAACGTCAAGTGCAATTAAGTAGGTTGATAATAAGCCAGCACTGATCAGTGATGAGGAGCTGTTGTGCACGGTATTGTGTAAATCGTCTAAGGACGAAAAAAAGACGTACCTCCCCCCCAGCTTCCGTCGCTAGTGGACGCTGGATTAAGCTCGTTCCTAAACCGCGAGGGGAAAAGACGCTGATCCAGAGGCACGAACAGCTTCACGCACATTGCACTCGCTAAACACATACACACAGCGTCGGTTCTTGGTCGGTATCCAAGCGTGCGAAGGCACAGAGACACGGCACTTCGGCGTGCCAAGGAAGCTTTGAACACGCCGCCAGCCCTTCCTTTCGACGCGTTGTGCCTTTTTCCTGCGACACTGCACTTTCGTAAAATTTTCCACGTGTTCACAACGGCAAGTCTCAACAATACACAGAGTCTTCAAAAAACTTCTTCGGCGAATGACGACGAAAGAGTAGAAAACGCGTCTACAGCACGCTGGAAAACCGCAGCAAAGGCTAGCAAAAACGGCAAATCGTATCCCAAGCGAGTGAAGTCCGGTGGCTTCACTTGCGCTGCAGCGAACAAGCGGGGAAGCGCGATCCAGCAATTGTCATAGAGATCAGTGATATATATATATATATATATATATATATATATATATATATATATATATATATATATATATATATATATATATATATATATATATATATATATATATATATATACTATTATATATATATATATATATATATATATATATATAATATATATATTACCGCATCTTTACGGTGGTGAATGATGTTGATTGGGGCGAAGCTCGGGTGGTGCTGATGATACTGATTTTGGTCATAGGTAGTGCTGATGGTGCCGTTTTCATTCATGTCTGTAGGAGAATGTGTGGTTTTCTTCTTTTTCTTTTTTTTTTTAAGAAGACAGATGGGACGGCAACTCAGAACCCCCAACTCCTTTTTCTTCTTTTTCTTGACACTGATTTTGGTCATAGGTGCTGATGGTGCCGTTTTCATTCATGTCAGTAGGAGAATGTGTGGTTTTCTTCTTTTTCTAAGAAGACAGATGGGATGGCATCTCAGAGCCCTTATTTTTTTTTTCTTTTTTTCTTGTTCTCGTTGCTGAACTCACGAGCAGGAGCTCGTGAGCTCGCGCAGGGGCACGCCGGACGTTTTTTTTCCTTTCTTTTTCTCGCTCTCGCTGCTGAACTCACGAGTAGGAGCTCGTGAGCTCCTGCTCGCGTGCTCATGAGCAGGGGCACGCCGAACGGCGGGGAGCTTTGCCCCCAAAAAGCCGAATCGGCGCGCGCCTCGAAGAAAAGATGGCGTCATTGCGATCGAGCGATCGTGACCACTGGTCGTGACGAACTGCTGGGGGGCTATGTTGCGCTTTTTGCACTCCCAGGAGACTAGGGAGAGGGAAGTGACGTCAACGACACAGCAAACGCAGATTGGATGTTGATTTCGTTTTCTTCTGTCAACATCCAATCTGCGTTTGCTGTGTCGTTGACGTCACTTCCCTCTTCCAAGTCTCCTGGGAGTGCACAAAGCGCAACATAGCACCCCTGGTTATAGGTCTATGCGCAGAGAAAGTCGTCCGCTTCTGGCGCAGGAGTTGAGGTGACAGCGACGCCGAGCTCCGATTGCTTTGACTGAAAATATAGTGGGTACACCTTCCACTATTTTTTTGTTTTTCGATCAGCCAATAAGAGTTCGGCGTTTTGACATCATCGCAAGCCCTGTGCAAGAAGCAGACGAACTTACGCTTCGCATTCTCATGAAACATCTTGTAGGCGAACCTTGTGTTGCACACCTTGATGACCGCACACCCGTTGAGTTGGTCCAGCTAGATCTCTCTCGTGCCTTTGACCGGCTCCCCCATCCTGGGTTGTTGGCGAGTGCCGAGCTAAAAGGGCTGCGTGGGCCCCTGCTTCGCTGGCTCGGTTCCTTTCTCACTGGCCGTACCCAGCGAGTTATCTACCGAGGTGCTTCCTCAACAGCTACTCCTGTCCTTTCTGGCGTCCCACCGGGCAGCGTCCTTGGCCCTACCCTATTCACCATTTTCATCGACAGCATTACAAATAACTTGGCCTCAACTCCTATCCTATACGCCGACGACATCTCTCTGCTCCAACCCATCCGCTCTCCTGCTGATTACGTCAGTCTACAGGCTGACCTAAATCGTTGTCTGGACTGGACGCAGCTGCACCATCTCCCCATCAATGCAAATAAGTGCTCGACAGTGACTTTCACTAATTCAAGTCGCCCACCATTTTCTCTCCAACCACCTCGTCTAAAACTTGGGCATCACGTGATAAGCCGAGCCAGTACGGCTGTGGTGCTTGGAGTCGAGCTGGACTCTCGGCTGAACTTTTCCACGCACACAAATCGCACTCTATCCAGGTCTCGCCGCCTGCTAGGTTTCCTGACGCGCGTGACCACCGGAATGCCGGCGAGTGCATTCCGATGTCTGTACACAGAGCTCCTTCTTCCTGCCCTTGAATATTCTAGTGCCGTGTGGTTACCCCAGTCACAAGCACTTCAAACAAGTCTCGCCAGCGTTCAACGCCGTGCAGCGTACACCTTTTACCGCCGCACAATTCTAAGAATGAGCAACGCCCCTACGTTGTAATTCCTCCACCGAACTGCTCCGGCATGCCTCCTGGCAACCTCTTGACTCAAGAGTACGGGCCTCAACAGTGCAACTAATGTGCCGCGTCAAGTCCCCTGGCCACCAGGAATTGCCCTACAGTCCGCGCCTGAACAAACGAACAGGCCGTCTTCAGCCGCTCCTTGGCTCATCTTGGCTGCCCCGTCAGCAGCTCTATGGCGTCGGCTTCCATCTGACCACACCAGAACTTTCCCACCCGACGCCGACGACCTCAAGACTATAATGAGGGCTGTCCTACGGGCCACGTAGTGCAGCGCCAGTATTGACACACGAACTGACCCGTGAACAACTATGAACAATAGGACCCAGGCTGGGCCCGCAGGCCTTTTGGTATGGGCAGTCTGCCTTCTGCGGCCCTTCCAGGTCTGGATCTCCTAAAATATATGCAAATAAAGCATTATTATTATTATAAAACTGGGTTTCAACAAACAGGTGCCCCGTGTGAAGGCGACCGAAAAAGTGGCACGCCTCCGAAAAAGGTTGCGCGCGCTCCTCGCTTCTGGAGCGATACTTTGCTGAAACCTCACCGAGGCCTGTCAAGCACCTGAAGGAGAAACGTGGACGCTGCCGCCCGACATCGCTATGACCTCCGACCTTCGAACAAGGAGCACGTTGAAATATTAGTGAAGCCTAGTCATAAAAAGTTTAAACGATGCTGAGGCCAACGTGACCGTAGATATCTCTGGCAATCGGTGCGCGTGACTTGTCACGTGTGAGATGGATGGTTGATTGTAGAACTTCTTGCAGGCTTGCGCGCACTCCGTCCGGTAGGTTTTATCAGACGAAGGCTAGACTGTGCATTCTAGCACCCCATACATGGAGAATAGAAGGGTAGGAGAGGGCATGACGTCGGCCGCGTAGCCTCCACAAGCCATGCTCCCTTGACGCCTCGCCTCTTTCTCATTTTCCTCCTTACTCTCCTCACTTACGTGACCACATCACGTGACCGTAGCTAGCCTTCTTCTTGCTATGGGGTACTAGAATACACCACAGTCTAGACTTCGATCTGATAGAACCTACCGGACGGAGCGCGCGAAAGCCTGCAAGGCGTCCTTCTACAATCAACCATCCATCTCACACGTGACATGTCACGCGCACCAATCGGCAGAGAGATCTGCGGTCGCGCTGGGCACAAAATCGTTTAAACTTTTTATGACTAGGCTTCACCAATATTGCAACGTGCCCCCTCCTAGTACTTCTAACCTCCTTGACCCCATAGCTAGACGAAGACTAGCTACGGTCACGTGATGTGGTCACGTTGGGCGGGACAAGTGAGGAGAGCAAGGAGGAAAATGAGAAAGAGGCGCGGCGTCAAGAAAGCATGGCTTGTGGAGGCTACGCGGCTGGCGTCATGCCCTCTCCTACCCGTCTATCCTCCTTGCCTTCGAAGCAGAGCGAGCTTTTGGAGGAGTCTGATATTTGGCCGATCTCGTATTCGAACCAAAGCCGAAGAGACAAACGTCACGGCACAGGCGCGGATCGCGCGGGAACTTCAAATTTGGCTTTTGGAAAAGTTGGTTACTTCACGAATACTGCGTTCAGAAGTTTCGAATATTGAGGATAATGTCCATGCATTGTTGTTAATTGTTTCAGATAATAATATAATAATAATAATTAGGGGTGTCGCGAACCGGCCGCGGTTCGAGTTCGACCAGGTTCGACTTTTTCGAACTTTTAGTGGAAAGTCGTCGAACCTTGTATTGAGGTTCGACTCGTGTGCGCATGCGCGACAGGCTGGCCAGTTGGCTTCGGATTGGATGGTAATGGCTAAAAGATGAATTAAGTGCAGCGCTGATCCGCTGTTTCAGTCAGTACAGTACAAAAATTTAAGTTATTAACTTCTTTAGTGAATAAAATTAGTTTCTTTCAATTGCAGCTGTTCACAAAATAAAATAACCCTTTGCATAAAAAAAAAAAATTCTCCAAACCTAGACATACTTATATCAAAGTCTGGCCACACTGTCCACAAAGTCGAACCCACTGGTCGAACCGTTCGTATCTGGTGAAAAGTTCGAAGGTTCGTCGAACCGGTTCGACCAAGTCGAACCCCCAAAGTTCGACCAAAAAATCTGGTTCGACAAAAGTTCGCGACACCCCTAATAATAATATAATTTTGGCCTTTCCGTGCCTCTTTTATACCTCCGGCGAAATTAAGTGCGATTGTGTAGATTTTGAGCGACTGGTTTCAAGGCTGGCATAAAGCCACAGTAGAAGTTAAACATTTAGATGTTTTACTTAATACCACTGTCGACCTAGTCATCTGCTCAGGATTGAAGGCTTTCTTCCACCATTTCGATAGGAAGATTGGAGGGGCGGAGGGGCGGCGAGGCGTTCTTCCATCTTCCCATGGACACGTCGCTTGCTTTCTTCTCTGCGCCGGTCGCGGATGGCGGGCTTCGGGTTCATTGTTTGGCGACAATGATAGCCCTTATTTCCTGTTCGCGGCTGCTAGCCATGGAGGGCAGAGTAGAATCGCTGTTGGGGGTCCAGGGAAGGGGGTCAAATTGTTTAAAGGGCTCGAGGTAAGCTCTATCGTGCGCGGGGACATCCTTTGTCCGTAACCTGCCTCCGTTTCTTTTTACGTTAAAGGGATACTACAACGAAATTTCGGCACTCATTTTTTGGTCTATATGTGTTCAAAGGAGCAGCATCACATCGAACATACCAATATCTTGTTAAAAAAGTCACAAAAAGGAATTTTAAAACAAATTAAACGATTAGCAAAGAGCACCTGGTGGATGTCGCTAACGCCTCGCTTCCCCTCTCTTCTCCAGCATTTCGTCTGCTTCCTCCTCCCCGGCCCGTCTTACCCTCGCCCTTCGTTCTTAGGTTGCAACGGTTGTCTCGCCTCCGGCCACGAAGAGAGAAGAGGGGCAGGAGGAACTCCCCTCTTCCCGAGATTGCCTTTTGTGTGTCGCAGAAGTCGCTATTGTCCCCCTACAAGATTACAGAAGATTAACCCGTCCCTCAAAATTCGTACAAAAGCAGCCGCTTCGGTGGCTGGAACGACTAGGCCATCCTCTCGACGTCAGCCTCGCCGTAGTTTTGCTCGTCTTGAGACGACCTACGTCTCGATTGCGTTGGATGTCACGTGGTCTCCGCGGGGCCTCCTCCGAGCGCTTGCTAGAGTGGGCCGTTTATAACGAAAAATACAGCCACCAGGCTCTAAATAGAAACGTGCGGTTGTCATTTACGGATATTGTGGATCATATTCAACCTATTTTTGAACACGACGGGAATATTTCAACTTTCGTTGAAGTATCCCTTTAAGACCTCGTTTCATCTTGTGATGAACCCAAGGAGGTTATAAGTACTAGGAGGGGTGCGCGTGACATGTTACGTGCAAGATGGATGGTTGATTGTAGGAAGATTTCTTGCAGGCTTGCGCGCGCTCCGTCCGGTAGGTTTTATCAGATCGAAGGGTAGACGAAGGCTAACTACAGTCACGTGATGTGGTCATGTTGGGCTGATAAGTAAGGAGAGGAAGGAGGAAAATGAGAAAGAGGCGAGGCATCAAGGGAGCATGACTTGTGGAGGCTATGCGGCTGATATCCTCTTTGGATGAACCGCAGGGGATGGCTACGGGCCGAGTCTGTGACACGGCCCTGGCGAGGCATCTTAACGCAACGCAAAGTATAGTGCATCAAAGACTTGGATAACGCAAGGCACGTAGCCTCTGCCCTTAACATAATGGTCGTGTTTTGTACCAGTGTTACATAATTTATGTTGTAATGAAGCTAGCTTGTTTGGAGAAACAACTACTGGTTGGCAACTCTGTCGTTAAGAAAAATTTCTTTGAGATGGATGTTTTCTATATAAATATTTCTATGTACAAACTGAACCCGAGTTAAATATTCATTGGAACAAATAATTTGAACTTTAAAGGACCTTGCTGTCTGTTTAAAATGTCACCTGACCAATGTAACCGCGCTCACTTTTGTTCACCGTAGCGGCAGGCCCGTCTCTGCCAGTGGCTTGCGTTTCTTTCGCCAGCTCGCTTCCAGCATTGGCTTCCAGACAATTTTTTAGGCGCTATGAAATAAAGAGCTACGCTTGGGATAAACCAAAGCATAGCTCTCCAGCAAGATTCAGCTCCCCAGTAGGGGTTCCTTGGTTCACACCTTGCGTCGCCCCGGAATGTCCGCATCGGCTGAACTTCGCTGTGGGAAGCTGGGTGGTACTTGCGTCGGAGGCCAAGTTGGTTCCCTTGGCCACACCGACTAACTCGATAGGAGGGGGCTACTTTTATATAAATGATTTAATACTGTCGTAGCGAATAAAGGTACATAGCGAAACAGAGCTGCAAAGATTACTCTAGTGCGAGGTGGGAAGGAGGTGCTCGGGTGTTAGCCATACTTGGCTGGCTCGTAGGATAAAATCCCGATTACGGGGGCACTGTCCCTCGGAGTCTCTTGACGGGGTTCGATTACGGAGCGTGAGCTATCGAGCTCCAGCACCAAGTAGAACCACTAAAATCACTTGTTGGCCCCTCCCTTTTTGGTAGACCTGCGATTCCCCGACGCGTCATGAAACGGGCGTTTCCCAGTGGCCGAGAGTGCACAACCAGTCGGCTCACTTCTCCACCATGGGAAAATCGCTTAATTTTCCTGTGTGAGGCTCCACGATCTGCGTATGTCTCACGGCCAAACGTCAAGCAGGTTCGGACGCGAGCAAATGACTCCTTAGAACTCGTGACGCAAGTCGGACAGCCGTCCCCGATGTGGACAGCGCCGACGATCATTCCGCCAGACGTGGTCTAACGTTGCCCAGTCAACCACCGCACTCTCCGATAGCTCTCCCGACCGGAAACGCACGTTCAGGTTCTCTCGGCTGGAAGCGCGAGTTTTAAACCTCACATCGCAAAGTACGCCAGTCTATCCAAGTCGCCCTCTACCGAGGAAAGTCTTCGCCAACGCTTTCGTATACCAGCTAAGTCCCTCTCGTGCTAACGGTGGACCGTTAGCACGAGAGCATTAGCACGAGTGTAAGGATTGCCTTCGTCAATCCTTACACCCACAGTTGGGCAAAGAGGGCCTTTCAGACGATGCACTCGTACGGAACAGTAATCCAATGTCAATTCTATGTAAAATGTATTTATTAAAACAAAAAAATCTCGCCGGTGTCACTTTTGTTTTTGGGTTTCCCCAGTGTCGTTAGGAGCGCAACCCAGTATGCCCCCTGCCTCTCCCCCAACATTGCGTCCATCTACTGATTCTGGTCGCCACAGGCGTGCTGCCTCCTCATGTGGCTTCTGAGTTCACCTGGGGACAGGAACCCTTTGCCGCAGTCCCCGCACTTGTGGGGATACTCTTTTGAGTGTGCCCCGATCAGGTGCCTCTTCACGCTGCTGAAATCAGAGGCCCTGTAGCAGCACAGGTGACAGGCATAGGGCTTCTCGCCGGAATGGGTTTGCCTGTGCCTTGAGAGGTGACTTGTCTGAGCGAATCCTCTACCACACTCTGGGCAGACGTGGAGCCGCTCTCCGGTGTGTGCTTTCGTGCGTCCTCAAGTCTGCCAACTGGGCGAACTTCTGCCCGCACTCGGCGCACTCATGAGGACGCTCGCCCGTGTGCACATTCTGGTGCCTGGTCAAGTTGCCCTGCTGCGTGAAAGCCTTGCCGCAGGTGCCGCACACGAAAGGCCTCTGTCCCGTGTGGGTGCGCTCGTGCATGACTAGGTTTTGTTTAATATCGCTGGAGTAGGGACAGTAATTGCATTGGTGCCCACCTCCTCTTTTCTCGTGCATCTTCTTCCATTGTCCCTGGAAGTGTTCGAGGGAAGCGAAGACGCTGTCGCAGTCCTTGCACGCGGAGGTCTGCACTGACCCCTCGAGGGACGGTGCCTCTTCTTGGTCTGCACATGGACGAGCAAGACAAGGGGGGCAGAAAGTTAAGGGGGGACAGTGCCGTAAAATTCCGAGATGCCCCTCCCCCGAACGGTAACCCACCCCCCATTTTGGGCTCGATTTGTTATTTTCTTTGAAAACACAGAAAGATAGCCCACTTTTAGTAAACCTAGTGTTCGGATGAATGATGATCTTGGCGTAAATGTGTCCGGTTAAGTAGGGCGGGACATATAAGCGAACATTGCTGTCTCAGAAGTACAGCCATATTTCCTTCATTGCCCCCTCGCTGCGATAACCCTTACAGAAGAAACACATATAATTTTCATACAGATTGACCCGTTTGGGTCACACAATGTTATGGACATACGGGGCCCGTATGCAAACAGGTCGTCCTATATGTGAACAGGTAACAAACAGGAGCACCCGACCAGATACGGATCGACCTGTTACGCGGACTGACCCGTTATGCAGGTCCACCCATACGATTCCTGTTCAGAAAAAGGTAAGCTGGCAACCCCCGGTCTGCCTTTCGTATTCCAAGGCTCTCCACTGAAATGAAATCCTGACACACTTCCTGAAAAGAGCATGCAAGAAACTAAAACAAGGTCTCGAAAGCAGGTACAGTTGACGAAACAGATATGTTACAGGCATGACAAAAGCAAATAGCCACGCACTGTCATCATATCAACAGGAAAACTAAATTCCCAAAAGTAGCTTAAAACTGCAGCTTCCTGTCGATATCTTGAAGTTGCTCCGCGATATACTTGTTCATGAAACCCTTTTGTTTCCTAGGCGACACATCCGAGGGTGCTTGTCCGATGTACATGTCGAAGGAATCTGAAAATGAAAAGAACATGGAAATTATCCATATGCACTGCTGTTAAGTCAAACCCGTTTATGTCGAACTCGGAAAAACCCGTCCACCAGTTCGATCTAGCGAGTAATTCTATATAAAAGTTTTAATGAATTTGACAACGAACAAGCACGCCACATCTAGAAACGTTTACACTCAAAGGAGCGTCTGTAGGTCATGAGGGACGCTCTATGCGGCCATTCAGAGGCCGCTTTTTGTCTTTCAAGGTCTCACCGGCTCACCCTCTCCCCACTCCCTAGAGAAAAGAGAATTTTTTTCTCCTTCGGGGCGATTAAAGCGGTTGCCCCAAAAGAAAAAAAGCCAGCTTTCTCTGCAAGCTGGTTTTTCCCCAACGAGTTGCTCGCAACGGGGCGAAAGCCAGCTTGCAGAGCAGTTCGATCTATCGGGAGACGCTGCAATTCCCGTTCAATGTAACCACATTTTTCGCAATGCATTACTATTGCAGCTCCTAGTCTGTTCACAAACAGTTTGATACAAGGGATGGTTTGAATTAACCAGGTGCGATATAATCGGGTCTACTTGTAGCCCTAGAAAAAAACATCACAATCGCATGTTAATTTGTTGTAATATAGGACTGAACAAAAAAAACACTGAAACCAGAAAAAAAAAATTTTTTTTATACCCAATTAGGACAGGCATGTCTCAAAACTAATGTTCGTCGGAAAAAAAAGAAGTTTGCCCAATATTTATGTAAAAAAGCGCGAAACACATGTACGACGAAACCGTCCGATCCGACGTGCGAACTGCCGGAATGGCCTTCGAGGGCAAGAGTTTTTTGTAGCACCGGAGAGCGTTGAAAACCCTCGGCTCCGACTGTCGTATTGCCTGATCGGACGTCGGATCGGACGGTTTCTTTGTACATGTGGTTCGCGCTTAATGCAAATTTTTCGACTTGCAGGCGAGACCGAAATTGTACCCCTATAAGATGATGATCATGATAGCTTTTGTACCCCTCCAGTGAGCCGCATGACAACGCTCAAGTCCTTTTTCCCTGCAGAATCATGCAAAGAGTTCTGCAGTGGAATTGCCAGGGCTGCGCAAGAGGGTGGCGGAGCTCGGGGCTCGACGTACCATCGGAACGCCCAAATATCCTACTCCTGCAGGAAACTAACACGACAGAGATTGCATTACCAGGGTTTGAGGTGTATTCGTGCCCATCCATCACTAACAAAAGGTTTGGGGAGGGTCCCAGAGGCAGAGCAATGATCTATGTGAGCACAGACTCACCACGCTGCCAAATCGACGCCACGCAGTTTTGCACCGACGACCAAGAGGTTTTTGCCATTAAGATTTCCTGGCCACAGAAGTATATAACGATGGCTTCTGTCTACTATAGACCGCTGCCCTCGAAGCAGCAACTCCAACTAGAAAACGGTTGGATCGCTCACCTGCACGATATGTACCCTAGAAACCATAAAGTGTACGGAGGAGATTTCAACCCACATCATCCAATTTGGGGGTACTGCAAGAGGAGCAATGGAGTAGAAGATTTGATTGAGGAGATGACGACATAATAGCTACACCTGGCCAACTCAAAAGGAGCCAAGACGAGAATTGGCACAACAGGACAGAAGGTCACTACACCGGACCTCGCGTGGGCTGCCATGGTAACGAGGTAGGCAACACTGGTTTGTCGGCAACAGGTATCACAAACGTTGTTGCCACCCTAAACAGCGGAGCGGCGGAAACATGTAGGCACCCTAGTCCTCCTCACCTGCATCATGGCAGGTGCCACCCGCTCCCCAGCACGCATGGCCGCATGGAGCAAAGGAAGACGCTCCAGCACGTGCAACCAATGCACGAACAACATAAAAGGAGGCATGACTTATCTCTTCTGTGAATGCCCCTACTATCAACAAATTCGGACCAAGTTCAAACCCATATATGCCCAGAACCTGGTTGACTGGGTTCACCCAAAGTCATCAGACAAAGACAATGACCAGCTTAGTCTCCTAAACTTCATGCTAAAAGCGAAGCTGGACGTGTATGTGCAGATTCTCTCCTCCCTCATCCCTTTTAGTGCCACATGCCCAGACGGAGATGTCACGTGCCATATTCCCCTCACCTTCACCTTGTTTTTGTGGCAATAAAAACGCCTTTTGAATCTGAATTCGCTGGCCACTCCCCCTTTTACTACTGGATTCGCTTGGCTAATTGGCCGAATATCGTGATTTTGCGGTGTGACCAACGTGTTGTGGCGTTGAACACACGTGCACACGCCTGCCGTCACCACGATGGCAGCGAGACCGATAAACCCGGAGCTCAAGCATGAACTTTTAGATCGCTGCGAAGAGCTCGGACTTCGACCTTACGTGGACACGCCTCAGAGGACGGCTGGTAATGACGAAGTCGACGCAGCGCCTCTGCCGCCTGACAGTTCACCTTGCCTCGACGACATGGACTGGTAATGAACATCTGATTCCTTTATTGACGGGACAAAAATAGCGTAGCTGCTACCTCGTTGATTAGAAGTGCTCACTAACTGCTTCTGTTGTTGAGCCACCTCGTCAGGAGGTCAAATCAAATTTGGGGGTTTTACGTGCCAAACCTACGACGGGCATCTGGCACGCCCCAGCGGAGGACTGAAGATTATGTTCAACCACCTGGGGATCTTTTGACGTGCAACCGAAAGCTTGGTTACCTGGGGATCTTTTGACGTACGATCTTGTCAGAAGGAAAAAACGGAAAAGTTTGCTTGTAGTGCTGCTATTGACTCGTGCAAAATTCCGAGCAACTTTTTGCACCCCACTATTGCCCGTTTCGATCGTACCGGCATGCGGTCGTGTATCACTACTGCGTGATGCACGTTAAAAACCCCAGGCTAGCGGTTGTACTGCACTGTCTAAATTTTTCATCTACAGCTTAGAATCTACAGTCGCCCGTTGAGACAGACTAACTAGGTTATATAAACATACACACACCAATTTCTTTTTTGATTTTAGGTGCAGTTGCGGCCACTGCCACGTGATGTTGACGGCCGCCAAATGTATCTGTTGCATGGAGGTGGGGGAGGCCGCCGCCAACACCGGCAGTGTCTGCACCACACAGCACAGCGACTTCTTCGGGGCAATCCGCAATCCCGTCGGCCTCCAAATCGCGTTTCGCATGAGGGCGATCGAGCTCTTGGACAGGGAGCTTGTCGGGAACAGGGAAACCCACAGGTAAGGCCTTCAAACACCAGGTGGTGTCGGGTATTTGAAACACTAACACACTGGTCAGTTTCAATCTAAATCATTTTGCATAACCGAATACCTACATACAGGGCTCTGTTTAAGTTTGGAATGAGGCAAGCGGGCATCAGACTTCGGTGCAGAAACTGGCCTCTAGTTCTAAGGAAGTCATCCGAGGTTGGAATTGGTAGGTGCAGTGAGGATTCCACTTTGTGTGCAATTCATTATTGTAAGAGATGGTACAGTTTATTCTACCATGGGCAGATATGATCTTCGTAAACCCGAGTTCAATCTGGATTCTCCATTCCTTCAACGGAGGTACAGGTGCGTTGCATACCACCAGTTTGCAAGGTGGATTTGGCGCCGCCTTGGGAGGCACAACAGGAAGATCCTGCCTGCCTGTGTAGTAAAGGCCATTAGGAATGCCTATCCATCAGAAGAATACTGTGGCTTTAGATATCCTGCCCTGTAGGCCTTACATGTTCTCAGTCACCCCAGTGCAATATTGCTGTGCGCAGGGCCAAACAAGCAGCGCTCGGTCACGGAACTCCAGAAGATTGGCGTTTATTCTTACTCGGGCGTAACTTTTATCATTTCGTCCTAGTTTCTTGTTCTCGAAAGTGCGTGTTCATTCTCACCCTGAACACCCGGTGCTCGAACCTTCTGGGCCGGATTTTTGCGATGCCGACGGAGATTAGAAAAGGAGCTGCCCGTGACCTTGTCGAGTCGGTCTCGCTCTCGCTTCCTGTTACGCCGCCAAATTGCCGCCTGCTTTTCTGCTGTCTCGACGCTCATTCTTTATTTTGTTTGACACAAGTTCGCTGATTAAACCCTTCTTTTATGTTCATAATTTACCGTCTCTTCGCCTTGCTCCGTGACAATATGCACTTTGGAAGACGACGGGGTTTAGGGTTCCCCAGAGATTTCGCTGTGTTGAGTGGTGCAGCAGCTGCCCAGATTTCGGTTCACCTCATCCACCTCCACCAACCCGGGCAAAAAGTACTGGCTTATGGAACTATTCTAAGCTGGATCCAACATGTCCCAGCATGGAGTAGTTCTCTAAACCAGTGCATTGACTTTTGCATGGGACTAACTGCAATATCAGAAAGTGAGGCACACCTTACGCCAATATGTGCTATTCTTTTAAAGCATTTCTGTGTTCTAACATGCTGAATAAAAAATTGCAAGTTGATGTGTCAAGTAATTTTTATTCTCCAAGTAAACATATTTTGTATGAAATCAAATGGCTTCAGGAAAGCCTCAGAATGGTAGCCTGTATGCCCTTCTGTTTCAGCTTGGTGAAGCCACAAACAAATGCCACCTTCTCCATGGCGTTGCTTGACGTCACCTCGTATGACTGGTCACAATGTGTACGCATTAATTTCTTCCAACAGACAATGTACTGCAGCATCAATGCAAGACCTCCACAAATGCAATCAGATTTAAAGCAGAAAGGAACAGTGGTTGTAAACAAGAGGCAAATCAGTTTTACAATAATTTAGTTTGCCTCAGTTAGTAAATGTTACCTCGCCTTTCTTCCTGGTGACTGCCTTGTGGAAGCTGTAGGTGCAGTACTTTGCGCTGAATCCTGGCAAATCGCAGCGTCCATCCCAGCAAGGGCAATGCTCTTGCCTCGGAGACCTTGCAGAAGCTCAGTGTTCTGCTGCTCATACACTTGGCAGGCAATTATGTGTTATAAATTAATACGCAATGCAATGTTTTATTCTCTACACTTATTACTACTCTGACTTACCCGATTCGCAGCAGGCATCAGATAACCAGTCTGATATTGTTGTAGGTGCGCTCCGAGATGGCTTGAATGTTGACGGACTTGTTGCTGCTCAAGATGGTCGCAGGAGAAGCACCTCCAAAGAGATTGGCTGCACAAATGCAAACATTGCCTGTTGCTTTGCCACTTACCTTTGGTTGGCTCCACCATGTCTTCTGTTGACAATCAGTAGTGTGCCGACAACATCTGTGGTGTTGCAGCAAGGGGCATGGCACTTGCGGCACACCTTGAAACGCTCCAGGAGGCACCCTTCAAAAACAATAAACTTCCGCTATTTGTGGGGTGGCGCCTTTACGCAGTCACTGTCGTCACTGAAAATATAAATAAAACTGTAACATATTCCGGGGGTTATTTGAAAGTACTACCTTTGGAAGCTCACATTTGTGGAGGGCGCATAGCTGGTGTCACCAGGAGCATTGCTCTCCTCCATGCCGTCCTCCCCCTCGTCTGCATTGTAAGGACATTGTAAGGACGTTTTAGAAGGTCAGGCACTGGTGCGGTTAGCATGACCGTTAGAATAGTAAGGAATTGTGGGCAACGCTCACCCGAGTCACTGCTGTCCTCAGCTGACTCATCCTCCACATTGGTGCTGGTGTTGCTGTCACAGCTACCAGGGTCATCTGAGTTTTCTTGCTGTCAGAATCCCTTGGGCCATCTCGTCTGCCCTCTGGATCATTACTGTTGCCTGCATAAGAAGGCCTATCCAGCACATCGCTGACACTTACCTCACCATCAGGTGGTATGGGAGCCGAACTGTGAGGACGGATGTCCTGGGCCTGCAGTTGGGGGGTTGTCCTTCAAACTGGAGACGGCAATTGAACCTGGAGTGCTGGGGCAGGCTGCAAAGGTGGCATCCTAGCACTGCACTCTTGGTTCACCTGTGCAGCTGCAGATTCTATACACATTGCAAACAAAGGATTAATTTCCACTAAAACTAAACAATGCCGAGGTTCCCACATATACATACTATACTATAAGTTGAGTATTCAGTCACACTTACGCACTGCTGTAGTGCCTTCTTGTGTGCCTATGTCTGCAGGATCTGTCTGTACCAACAGATGCACGAGGAACGAAACAGGTGCAGCTGGAAGCCTGCGACAAACATTGCAAAAAGTACAGTATAGACCACTTACAACGTAACCGCTTATAGTGCAGGACCGGGTATAACGCGGCTTTTTTAAACCACCGGTTCGCCTCCCATAGAACTCCATGTATTTACATACCGCTTAAAATGCAGGCGCGCGAAGGGAAATACCGGTTATAGTGCGGTTTCTGGAAGAGCCCGGCGGCCGTGCCGACTGACCGGCGCAGCGAGCACGCTTCCCTTTGCGGCGCTAGATAACGGCGCGAGCCGCGAGCGGCACTCGCGGGGCATGGAGGTTGCTCGAAAAAACCGGGAGATGCGAAGAGAGAGGCTGCAGTTGCCATAGCGACGGAGGGACGCATGCACGTGTCGTTCTCGTGCGTGCGTCCCTCCGCTGCGATGGTTGGAAACAACCGCAACGACAGACCAATCGCAGGTCGAGGAGAAGTGTTGCATGCCGGCAGTGCGTACACACTATTGGCTCTCTCCTTTCCCCCCCAACCTCTATTACAACGCTTCTCCTCCTCTCCGGTCGCGGGTCGGCTGCGTCTATCCGCAAACATGGCGTTGGTTTTGATCGTCGACGTAGATTGCGTGATGGAGGCTCATCGTTCCGCGTAAAAGCGCTACCCTTGACTGTGAATTTTCGTTGTGTGTCGTTATGATAACCCAGCACGCACTAGAAGGGAAGATCCAAGGAAAGATCCACCTACTCGTGCGGCGATGTCGTGGCGGCACTCTCAAGACGGCAGAAACGCCCGTGTCGTCGTGTTTGTTTACTTCGACTAGAGTGGTGCTTTCTGTGTTTTCGAACATCGCCCGGATTTCTTATTTGGAGCATTTCATGCCTGTGCTCAAGTTGAAGGTATTACTGGCGCGTACCGTATGAAGGATGCGAATTTTCACGCGTTTTCATCGCCGGAGAAAAGTGATTAGGGTTAGCAATCCTGAACGCTCGCAACGTCCGCGACGTCCGTCCGCAACCCGCGACGCTGTTAAAAGGCTGCGCCAGGCAAAAGTCGCTCATTTCTTTCAAAATGTGTGACACACTTGAGACAGAACTGTTCTAGTCTGGTGAAATAAAGACTTTCCTCAAACTAAGCTTTATTTTTCACCTAACATAAAGTAAATTCTTTTACAAAGGTAAGTAGTCTCATGGCATGTATTTTGGCCTGAAAAATTGATGTTTTGGTTATAACGCGGTACCGCTTATAGTGCGGATTTTTGCGACTCCCGCGACATACATTATATGCGGTCTACACTGTATTGGGCATGGTCTAAAGATATTTCACAGTTTTGATGGCACTCATGTTCAGCTGAAAGTGTGAGCACCGATATGAAAGGCCTATGTTTGCAATTTGTGTCTAAAGTACAATTTGCACTCAAGGTCAGTAAGAGAGTGGAATGGGAGTGGCAAGGGAACTCACCACACTGGTGTCTGACGCAATGCTTTGTATGGCTGGTCCAACCATGTCGATTGCGTCGAGCTGAACAGATGCAATAATTTGGACGTCCCTTGTCCCTGCCAGTGACTAAGGGTAGAAGAAATAATAGTGCAACATGTGCTTAATGTACATTCCGTCCTGAGAATCGAGACGGCCACGGTACCAAATTTACAGGAGAGGAACCTCCAACGGGGCTGTCATGGCTTGATGCAGCTGCTGGCCTCTTCAGGCCACTCGATCCTGTCAGCATCTGGTTGAAATGCATAGAAGAAATGCGCATTGGTGGTGGGCTACAGATGTAGCTTGTTCAATATACACTCAATAGTACTCGAACTATGCAGGTGTGTCATGCAGGAAAAACTCAAACTCTAGGTGGTGGGGGTTGAATGCAAGATCCTGGGTTCTGCTTAGTTTGCTTTGAGGGGTGGCAGGGATCCCATCGCTGAAATGCAATTTAGAGCAATTTTTGGGAGCACCAAAATATGCATTCTGGAGCCATTTGGAGCACCAAATGTTAATTTTCTGTGCACTTTGTAGCATGTAAATACACATTTTTAGCGCTTTACAGCAACCAAGTTGACTTTACAAGAATTTTGAAGTTGGCACGTATTTTACCAGGCATCTTTTACTATAACGAAAATGTGCTTCATGCCATATTCCAGTTGAAAACCATCAGGGGAAACTTTTTGAGAGGTATTAATGAGTATTAATACTAAAAAAGACAACAAGCTGGTTTATGCAATTTTTGGACCAGATTTATTTTGAATAAAGAGATGTAAAAAGAAGTCCAGGATTTAAAGCCTCTATAGTTTTTCATTTACAGTTTCCAGCTTGGTCGTATTCGCAGACAAACTTGCATTTGCCTCGGCAAGAAGTACCCGACCAGATTCGATCTCGTCCATGTTCTTGTCCCTCAGCCCCATCTTGATGAGATGGGGCTGAGGTCTTCAGTCTCCAGGAGCGCATTTCGAATGCCTCCAAATGTCAAGTGGAGTTCACAAGACACGACGGGACTCGGATATACATGCGACGTTGGACAGAAATAGCGCAGTTTAAAAAAAAACAAACAACGCCGGCTGAATATTTGCATTTTAAACGAAAAGGTTCCCACGTGACTCAACGCTACGCGAGTTCGCCCCGTTACGTAGAGCGAAAGTCTCACTGAAAGCCTAACTGAGGTCAGCCAGTCACACGCTCTTACCTTTCTTCATTGCATTCGATGCACAGCAGTCCCCTTCAAAGCCGGCTGTTCTGAACAGCGGGGTAACGTAAGCGTGGCGTAACTGCACAAAACGGTGAACCTTGGCAGAAATCGAACTCGCTCGAACCACGCCACGGGTATGACCAAGATGCGAAGAACAAACAAGAAATGTCACACCCAGCTTTAGTTTATAGTCGCTACGCGCGACTAGTTCCGGGTTCCGCTAGATGTCTCATTTGTGTAAGGTTGCTGTTGGCTCAGGTAGCTGGCGCAAAATGCCGTCCAATCCGCAAACAGAGCTTTTGGAGCACTTTGGCGCAATTTCGCAAAATTTTATCAGCATGGCGCAGGAAATCGCTTTAGGCGCAAAATAGTGCATTTGGTAGAAGAGCAGTAAGTTGGGCGAGTTGGTAAACGTTGAGCATGGTTAAAATCGCGCACAAAGAGACGAGGACAAACGAGGTAGGATCACAGAACACAGACAGGCGCGCACTCACAACTCTAGTATATTAAGTGAAGAAGAGAAAGATGAAGCACTATTTTTTACAGGGGACAACGTCACCAGGGGGAAACAGATCATCCGCAGTCAAATGATCGCAAGAAGGCAACTTCTTTTTCGCTCAAAGCTACCGACGGCTGACTAACGCAGCGATCGGTCAGGCTCAAGATGGTGAACGCCTCGAGCGCCTCGCGCGTTTGTTTTTCCTTAAACCGGCCAATGATTGATGTTTTTTCTAAAGATGGTGTGCACATACAGGTTTTACAGTGCACCGAAAGGTGACCTCCCACATTGGATGTTAAAGAAAGTTTATGCTCTCGTAGCCGGTCATTCAGACACCGTCCCGTCTGTCCAACATAGCATCTTCCACATGAAAGAGGAATGCTATATACAACGCCCGATGAACGGGGAACAAATTCCAGCGGACCTCGAGAGATTAGCGATAATATAAAAACAATCCAAAAGCTATTTTACGATGAGTAAAGCTTTACGCACTCCGGAGCACGACCAACTCCGGAGTGCATTTCGGACGAAATGGCTATACGATGGTTACACTCGGATCTGACTAACCGAGCTGCTTTCCGAATGATGCTCCTTGATTCGGCAAATAATGCAGGAAGGGAGCAGCAGCACGTTGTAAAAGAAATGGGATTGATTTCAGAGCTCACGTTCGAAACGATGAACCAACGGACACAAGTTTCTGAGACACGCCAAACGAACATTGCCGCCATTGCCACCTGGGAGCCTGGGATTTCAAATGGTTATTTCCGGCACGATTTCCGGTTCCGCTTGGCCTGCCATCTGATGAGAGCGAGAAAAGGTCCGAGAAATGTAACGATAAATGTTTCACCAAGAATTTACATGCAAGGAAATGCGAAAACCGTTAATAAAAAGCTATCGTTATTAAGTTTTCCGCGGCGCAGTATCACGCTCTGCTGGTTGATAAAAAAAAGTGGCGGCAAGCGCGGGAAGTTTAGCAGACGACAGTTGAGCGTCTCTTGGGAATCCCGCTCTGCGACCGCCACTCGGCTGAGTCCCAACGAAAATGTCTTCCGAAGACCTGCCTCGCTTCAGCCTCATCCGAGAATATTTCTCGGATGAAGAATGGAACACCATGTCATTCGACGTTAAGTCAAGGATGACAAATCTCAAGGAAAACTACGACCTTCTCTTACGAATGGGTGAGCGTTGTTGGCAGCTGAGCCTCTGAAAAAAGCGCCTCTGCGAATTCGGGGAAAGGGATGGCTGCGAAGAATAATTTGTGACATAAAAGTATTTATTAGTATTCGATACGTTACATTAGGATACCAGGCCTGAACACCGGGTCCCCGGTATATTGTAGCCTCAGCACCGAGGTCCGCTGTGAAATGCAGATACTCGGCAGTGACAACGGCAAACCCTAACGGCAAACCCTCGTGAGGTTAACTCTGTGCTTATGCGAAGAGCAAGTCGCTTCTTCGGCAGCAGTTGCGGCGACCTCAGAACGACGCCTAGCTCTGATTGGCTCTGATTAGGAAGATAGTGGGTAGACTTCAAGGCAGCTTGCTTTGAGGTCTATCCACTGTCCTTCAATCGGAGCCAATCAGAGCTCGGCGTTTTTCTGACGTCACCACAACCCCTGCAAAAGAAGCAGACGAACTTGCGATCCCCATTGTTTCTTCACCCGACAACCAAATATTGCAGGCGCTACAAAGTGCCCCCCCCCCCCCTCTTTCCAATAGACCCCCAAAATTATATACATTTATTATACAAATTTTGTTTCGCTTTTTCTTAACAGAAAAATGAACTACGCCTCGACGAGCGCTCGTTCTCCACACAAATGTAGCGCCAGTGGTCTGAACCAGATGACAAAGTTTCAAAACTCTCCCCGTTAGCTTATTCAAAAGTTAATAGCGATTTTCCGAAATTTACAACGGGAAAATGGCTGCCGGTGGAGCTCTCGAACACATGGAGCTTAATGGCGTCAGTTACTGAAAGCGGGCGCCATTTTCCAATCGAAATTATCAGAAAGTCACTTATGACGTTTGAACGAGATAATGATTACTTCTTAAACTTGGGTATCTGATTAGAACCTCTCGCGCTACATTTGGACGAAAAAAAAAAATTTTTTTTTTGCTGGAAAACAAGAAGGGGGTGGGGGTTGCGTCATCTTTCAGGCAGCGTGGCTTTAGGCAGTCGGCCTTTTGTAGCAGGAAAAATATTCATGATTTGGAGCAGCCACTGACGCTTTTGGAGCAGATGCCAACATCTGTTAACACATCACTTGAAAAAAGAAAACGCGACTCCATCGCTAAATGCGTTTATCTTTGATAATGATTGAGGGTTCCTCTTTGATGCTGAAGCATATTACCTACCTTTTTCTAATAAGAATAGGTAGGGAACAAAAGGAATTCGCAGGGCCTTTTTTAGGAATAAGGCCGAGGTCACAGTAAGTTTCATTTACAATGAGTATTAAAAACAGGGCTTCAAAATGAATCATAGCGCTACATTTTATCGGGATAAAGACTCTTCCTTTCTCTTTTACGGGTAGTTTACTATGCATATATACATAATTTGTGCAAAATTCCGGCAAATACCAGCCTATCTGCTATCAGGAATGATGTGTAATATATCATAAACTGAAGAAACAACCATCCAATATTATGAAGACCTTCACTTGTGCATTAACACTGACAGTGCTCTTTGGCGACGTTGGAGCCAGAGTCAAGTCAAAGTTTGCCGCTCTTTCGTTAGACAGGAACTACATTGACTACCGTATCTATTGAAATATACATTGGTATTTCTTAAATTTTATCGGCAAATATTTTTATGATGAGGGATTGACCGAGATTTAAGACCATAAAAAGGTGGACCTGTAAAACTAGCGAACATAAGTTCAGAGCCTGTCACGACAAACCAGGCGCTCCCCCGTGTCAGCCGCTGCTCCTAGCACTCCGGTGCAAACCGGCGAAGACCGACGCAGGCGCTGGTGAGAGGCGCTGAAGGTTGACGGAAGCTGCCCAAGGTGCCGTGGTGCACTGGAACCACGGCACGGAGCCATGTGCCACACATGATAAGTAAAGGGGCGACGCAACGATTTCTGTACCGCTTAGAACGAATACCTCACGTTAATGACCTATGAGACGCGTTCGATTCTCATCCCATGCAACTGAAGTCGCAGAAAAAAAAATTAAAAGAAAAAGGAGCACGTTTGCCTATGCAACTCGCAGCCAGAACAAGCGGCCTACGTGATCTGGAACTGATTATATGCCACTAGTGTTGATCACAGCCACGCACTGGGGTTGGCGAAGCACAGGACACGCACTGAGTTCCAGACGTTGTTGTAATTCGTCTATCGTCGTCATTGCAGCGATTGGACACGGGGCAATACCCGAATGCTTGTCGAATCAGCTGTTGAATATCACGAGCCCAAATTGAGTGCTCCCTCAATGCATGAGTCCAATCTATGAGCCACATTGAAATGCCAACACTGGAGGGTACTGCGACACGTCAGCTGCGTCGTCAAGTTTTCCGAAGGAGATATTGAGAGAAAACGCTCGCATTTGTCCTTGAAAATACACCGTAACAAAGGAGTTTCTTGGTCATTCGTTGCGTGTGAGTATACAGCTGTGACCCACTAGTGCCATTAAGCTCGTGTAAAGTGAAAATTATTACAAGCGAATGTCGCTGCACGGCCCCTTCAAGTGGTCTAGCCAGGGGTGCAGGAACCTGGTTCTGGCTTATCACAGTAGCCGCCATCGCACTTTTTTTTTTCGCGACTTTTAGCTTTTGACATTGCCGACATCGTCTGGAAATTTAGACGCTATCGGCGATCAACCGTCCAGCGCATCAACCGGCCAGCACAGTTCACGAGCAACCTTTATACTTCGTTTCGTCTTAAAACGCAAGCCGACGCTACGAACCAAGCGGACACATCAAACAGCATCAAAGCGCGACATCGTGGTATTCGTCTGCACACGTTTTTTCATGGGTAATACCAATAAAGTGCAGTGCGTGGTAAGCAACATAATTAAAACAGGAGACACGGAAACAGGAAGGACACACACACCACCGTCTTGCTATTCACCAGTGAATGTCCCATGACTAGCGCTTTTAGTATGTGCGGTTGTATATGGTCGAGTTTTCGAACTCTGCTGTGACCTAAGATGAGACGAAATATGCGGTAAGTAGAGACGCTGTAAAATACATATACGGGTGGATTTTTTTCAGAGCGCAGCTCTTAGGCGCCCATTTCCGACTTGAGCGGCGTCGCCGTCGGCGTAACCGCGCGATGAGTCATGGGAAATGTCCCACAATGCACCGCGCGAGACCCTCGGGACGTCACGAGTTGTCACGAGGGTCCCGCGCGGTGCATCATGGGACATTTCCCGTGGTGCAACGCGCGGGGAGAGGGAGGAGGAGGGCAGAGAAGGGATGATGGGAGGAGGAGGGATGAGAAGAAGGAGAGGGGGAGGAGGATGAGATAAGGGGAGTAGCTTGAAGGATGTTAGGAGGAGGACGAACAAGAGGAGGGGAGGAGGAGTAGCAGGGAGGATGAGGAGGAAAGGTATACCCTTTCCTCAGTACCCTTTCCTCCTCTTCCTCAAGAGCTGCGCTCTAATTCGGTGTTAAGCGCGAGACACATGGACGGCACAATCTTCCGACCCGACAGTCCCTACGCCGCTCCGAATTGTCGCACGCAACAGTTTGAAACACGTGCTTCCGACCTTGAATGCGACGCGACGATCCTTTCGGCGCCGCCCAGGAAATCTCTGGTCCCAGATTGACGGTTAGCTCGCAGGAGCGAAATTACGAGCTCGTTCTCGCTAGCGCGTGCATTCTTTGCTGGGGTCATCTTTCTCGAATGGGTCAGCGGGATTCACGCGTCCGGCTTCCCCTCGCCCGTCCTGCTATCGTGTTCGTCCCGCCAAACCCAGTACGTCATCATGACGTTCGCGCTAGCTGCGCTGTCATTAGCGAGTTTTAGTAGACCGTGTTTCCCGCTCCGCTAAACCCCTCCACTACCCGGAACTCTACAGCCAAGGCCATCGGCGCGCAGGCGCAGTGGCGGTTTCTTCGTAGCGGAGGGCTAGCGGAGCGGGAAACACGGTCTACTAAAACTCCCTATTGGCTGGACGCTTGCGACACTCCGTCCGCCGTGCGAAACTATCTGGCATGCTGGACGCACGCCGGATCGCCGATCCGACGTCTGAAGCGACCAAAGTTTTCGGATCAGGCAGTCGTATTGCTGGATCGGACGTCGGATCGGATGGATTTTTATCCCGCATGTGTCTCGCGCTTTACAGGGTGTCGAAAACGTCTTTCATTTTTTTATCCTCATTAAATTTTTAGAAAGAAGCCGTGAAAACTACACTTATGCGGTTTGTTCAGGTGAATAATAAGGCCTGGAGGACATAGTTTAGGGGGCTAATCGTAACAATCATTTGAATCATTAAGTAAAATTTTGTCATAACTTTTAGAGCACAGCTCTTAGGCGCCCGTTTCCGGCCTGAGCGGCGTCGGCGTCGCCGTCACCGTCGGCGTAACCGCGCGGTGCATTATGAGTACATTTCCCCGAAGGAACCCGAGGTCCTCCCGAAGGAACCCGAGGTCCTTCGGGAGGACCTTGGGTTCCTTCGGGAGGACCTCGGGTTCCTTCGGGAGGACCTCGGAGGACCTTTGGTGACCTCGGGGAGGGGGTCACGTGACCCCCCCCCCTGAGGTCACGTGACCACACCCCGAGGTCATGTGACCCCCCCCCCCGAGGTCCGTGACCACTCCCCCCCGAGAACACGTGACCCTCAGTACCCTCCCCTCCTCCTCCTCAAGAGCTGCGCTCTAATTCGGCGTCACAGGGAGTTGTACACGGCTTTCATTTTTAATTAGGGAATCTATCCGTATGGTTTGAATTAGAAACTTGCTGAGCGTCATCGAAAACAACTAAATCACTAACTGAAAAATGAAAGCTCTTTACGACTCCCTGTAACGCCGGATAAGAGCGCAGCTCTTGAGGAGGAGGAGGAAAAGGGTACTGAAAAGAAAGTATATCCCTCCTCCCTCTTCCTCACCTCCTCATCCTGTCTGCTGCTCCTTCCTCCGAGCGGCGTCGCCGTCGTCTCACGAGGGTCACGTGACCTCACGGGAGTCACGTGACGTCACCGGGTTCGCGTGACCTCACGGGGGTAACGTGACCCTATGAGGTCACGTGACGATGGCGATGCCGATGACGTCACCAGTGACGACGACGTCACCGATGACGTCACCAGTGACGTCACGCGTCCCATAACGCACCGCGTGGTTACGCCGACGCCGACGCCGCTCAAGCCGGAAACGGGAGCTTAAGAGCTGCGATCTAAAAAAAAAAGACTGAGTGAGTGAGAAGCGTGCGCTAAAGCTACCAGTCGTGCAGCAGAGCAAGGCTACCTGTGCGATAATGCGCCCTCGCGATTTTTCCGTCTCTTATCACAAAGCCCCAGCCCTCTACCTGCTGCACGAGCGGTAACTTTAGAGCACCACTGAGCTTCTCACACGTTTGAGGTCTTTCTACAAATCACTGATGTCGTAGTTTTCAATGACGCTCAGCAAGTTTCCAATTGGAACCATATGTCTATGTTCACCAATGAAAATGTCAATTAACACATTCTGCCCAATTAGCCGACTGATCGTTACTATTAGCCTCCTATCCTATGCCCACTGTCCGTACAACTCACCTGCCCAAATTGCGTAATTGTAGTAATCGCTTTATTTTTTAACAAATTTGTTAAGATTGAAAAAAATAAAATGAAAGGCATAAAGAGCCTGCCCAACAATTTTGTAAACCCGAGTCTGAAAAAAAAAAAAAATTGGGCGGGTGTGTCCTGCACTTTTTGTTCCAAGTCTTAGGTGCTCAACATGTTGAAAGTTCACCAGCTCCCCTGTATCTCCTTTGTTATTCCTACATATATATTTGTACCACTTACCTTTCCTCTCGCGTCTTTGAATATCGTGGCCCACCAATAATAATATATTCTTTTCTTTTGAATTTCCCACCTCAGCGCAAGTGCGGCGCAAGTCTTAGCGAAAATGTCATTGTGGCGCAAAATGTAGCAGACTTCCTCTCATCGCCCAATTTGGCCCAAATGGCGCAGAATTCCCTGACTGAAGATGTATTTGTATCAAATGTCTGGGCTCCATGAAACTGGCAACAAAGGATTGCCGAGTTCAGTCGCTGCCTTAGATTCCCCTTGCACTCGAAGAGACGATGGCAGTGTGATGAACTTGAATGAGGTTCTTCCACAGGCTGCACTCCACCGGTGCCCGACTTCATCAAGCCGAAGCCCTCATCAAGACCTGGATCGGCAGGGAGAAAGCGTAAGTTCGAAAAAAAGGGAAATGTCAGGCGGAAATATCAGGAACGGGTCGAAAAACACACAAAAATAGCTGTATCAAAAAAGAAAAAAAAAAAAAAAAGAAAAAAAAGGAGCACATAATTTTTTGGGGGGATGTACGACATTTCAAGCATTCATGAAAAATCATTTCAACATGCTCGTCGCTTCGAAGCCTCGTCAGCGGTCCCATGTTTTCGAAGTTTATTCTTATAGTCAGTTACAGGTTAAGAAGGTAGCGGCAAATGCCCCTCAAAGGGAATCGGATATCCCTCCGCCACCTCCGCATCCAATAGCGTCCCACCGTTTCCGTGACGTCGCGGCCAACGCGCGAGGAGGGTCTTGCCTTTCTGTACATATTTGCTTTATCTTTCGACTTCGACTTAGCATTGTGGAAGCCACGAGAGGGAGATTACAGTTCTCCCCCACCGACGGAAACAAATACGACTTTCGGGGATTAGCTTCCCCCCCGATGGATACAAAGGCTGCTTTCAGGGGCTCGGTTCTCTCTCCGATGAATACAAAGGTCGCTTTCTTTAAAAGTGGGATCGGAGACAAGTGGGAATCCATTGAAGCGGAACAAGGAGCGTTTCCAGTGAACTCTTCTTTCGACTGCGGAGAGATTTGAAACGGGCGCATCACGCTTGTGGGAGGAGCTTCTCCTACCTTCTTGACTTGTAACCGACTATAGTAAATTTCAAATAGTGTTTTTCGGGGTTTATTTTTTGCCAAAAAAATCGTGGTTTTTCGAAATCTATGCTTGCTATATTCCCAATTCTCCGAGATTCGGAGTTTGATAATTCTGTACTCCCTCCTACCAAGATTCCTTTCAAATACAATCGATTTTTTTTATTTGCCCTCAGAACTATGTAATCATTTTTTCGCATAAATCCGAGGTAACCAAAATTTTTCAGCCTAGCGTTTTTTTTAAGAGTTTTTCGGATATATCTAAAAACTCGGAACCCTATACTTATAACTTGTAAATTAGATACGCAGATGAACACTCAAAAGACAAAAAATACAAAAAAGTGAAAGCCGTTTACAACTCCCTGTAACGCCGAATCGGAGCGCAGCTCTTGAGGAGGAGGAGTGAAGGGTACTGAGGGGAGGGTAGACTCCTCCTTCTCCTCCTTCTCCCCTCATTCTTTAATATGCTCCGGGGGGTCACCTGACGTCGGGGGGAGGGGGTCACGTGACGTCGGGGGGGCGGGGGGTGTCACGTGACCTCGGGGGGGCGGGGGGTGTCACGTGACTTCGGGAGGGGGAAGGGGGGTCACGTGACCTCGGGGAGGGGGGCCACGTGACCTTGGGGGGTCACGTGACCTGGGGGTCACGTGACCTTGGGGGGACCTTGGGAGGGGTCACGTGACCTGGCGTCGCCGCCCAAGCCGGAAACGGGCGCCTAAGAGCTGCGCTCTAAAAAAAAAAAGGACCGAAACACTTTTTTTTTTTTTTTTAGACGAGTTCCACGCATCTCGCTTCTCTTTTGTAAACGCCGAAGATTTCAGCGTTATCCGCATAATCAGACGAAATGTGTTCGATTCGTCTTACAGAGGCCTCGACCACTGCCGCCGCAGGATCATCCGGGAAGGAGAACAGGCCCCCCAAGGTTGGTATCATGACGTCACCGAATGGAGGCCAACGCAGGGCAGGTGTATCGGTCGGAAGTGCTGCCGTAGCGTTCGGCCGAAGCTGTGCCGCTTTGGCCTCATTTCGATGACGCAGAAACTTTAGTCTTACAGCCTTGCGCCACGCAAGTTTAATGTCCGCTTTGGCGACACGTTCTCTGTATCAGTCAGTTGGGTGAATGGGTGGACGATTGTGGCTGAAACCTTTTAATCGGGCGGCGGCTGTTGCGCCACCTAGACAAAGCTTTTATTTCAACAATTAACTCACGACCACGGTCAGGACCGGAGGAAAAAACGGGACGGACAAAACAAAGCTCCAGCTTTGTGTTGTCCGTCCTGGTTTTCCCCCGCTCATGGGTTAGCGTGTCAGTATTTAACCAGCTGACCTGCACACCTACTTTAGTTTCAACTATCCAATCTCCAATCTAAAAAAAGAATACAAAAACAGTGAGGCTACACTTTTCAACCGCATACTTCTACATGCTGAAGTAATAGGGCGTGGTAAAGCATCCCATATCACTGCGCTGAATGCATTTACTATTCCGTCATACGTGCACTGCACAGCCGCGACTGATCATGCAAAATCCATGACTATGACGTCAGTTGACGTCATGTCCGACGTCACGTGCTCCGCCCTTTCAGAGCGCCGTGGCGGGAGCAGCGACGCCCCTGCAGCGAGGAAGTTCCCGCCTGGCTTCGAGGTCCTGCGTGAAGCCGCTCTCCGCTGCGCAGGAGAAGCGGGAGGAGGAATACGGTACGGGGACCCGTTTACTGCCTAACACGGGAGTATTCACTATGAATATCGTCACCGTTATTGTCATCGCTTCTTCGTCAATGACGGGAAGTGCCAATTTCCCTGGATGTTAAGTTACCATTATTACAAGATTTGAGGAAACCAACCTGACGAGGCATTGCAAGGTGGAAGCCATGGGAGAGCGCTGTGTGTATTTTTAGGCAGCGTGAAGTTAGTTACCCCCAATGGTGCGACTGGTATGTCCTCTGTAGGTGACAAATTTACCGAGTTCGATAGCACTGCTAGGTCGGGATCTTTGACGCGTGCATCGGGCCTTAGTGATAGACGACCGCCTGCAGGACCGATGATCATCCAGATCAAAACGGGCAGGGGTGGGCGTATAAACCCAGAATCCACGGGTTATGCGGCGTGCATGATTTATTGTTCGATGCACAAGCTTGTTTGGGGCAAGTGTCATATCGGAATTCAGAAATTCATGGGGGGAGGGGGAGGCGGACCGCCCCGAGTGCCGCTGACCCTAGTGACGCCACTGGACCTAAGGCATCAGGGCATCGGATGAACGGTTCATTTGGTAAGGGGTGACTTTTCTTCGTCCGGTGACGTGCGCAGATCCCGGAGAGGGCACCTCGAGCCAGACGCGGTACCCGAAGCGGAGCCGCAAGTCCGTCAACTACGCCGAGTGCGAAGTTCCCTCCGAGGACGAGTTCTTCTGTGAGTGTCCAGAAGTCGGAAACTACTCGGACAAGAGACGTGCTCCCTTCCCTCAGTGACACCGCATGCTAACTTGAAAACTTAATTCAATATAATGGAGCTACAGAAGTGGGTTGTTCACTGTTGTCCGTTGTGCAGACTGCCTGGAGTGCGGCGAAGACCGGCACGGCGACTGTCCCGTCCACGGACCGCTCGAGTTCGTCAAGGACACCCCGGTGAGAAATTTCTACGACTTCCTCGGTGTCTGGCGCGCGTCGAGGAGGCATTGTGAGCTTTTGAAATGGCAGGAGGGCGGGGAAGCTGCGAAGAGACGGTGGAAGGAATCTGTGTTGGGACAAGAGGGACTTCATTGCGTGATCGAGTACACAGGTAACGTTACCTGTGTACGTCGATAATCTCCCTCGAATTCCGCGTGCTACCCGGGAAAGTATACACGCGGGTTTCGGTTGCTCCAGCACCAGACTGGACATCCAATGATAAGAATCTGCGAACTCTGGTGTACTATACTATTAAGTCGTTATCCAGAGTGTACATTGGAGACAATACACTTCAAGAATCGAGCGTCTATATTTTAGTGATTACATCGGAGGATATCCAGAAAACCCTCGATGGAAACCATAAAAAAGTCTAATTATCTGCTACCATAATATTTTGTCAGTGTCATTGAAGTGAACCATACTAAAAGTGGTATTCCCGCCTGCAGGTCTCCTAGTTTTAGCGTACCTGGATGTGTCAGGAAGTATCCGATCCTCGAGCGTCCTATACATATCACGGGTTTGCAATCACAGCCCGAAATGCTTACAGATTTTGTTTTAGTACATATTTTCTGTTAGATTTACAAAATCACAACTGAAACCGAAGTTTTGTCGCCCCGTTCGAAAATAAGTAATAGTACAAACAAATACACGTTCGTTTTTGTCATCCTCGCTGATAAAGTCCTTAAAGTACGTGAGCTCTGTTTATATATTCGTTACAACGTCATATCCGTCCCCTCTGATTAATTCAGGTTCCCCCGGGGGACCCCCAGCGCGCGAACAAGACCCTGCCCGAGGGTCTGACGCTGGCCCGGTCCTGCATCAAGGGGGCCGGGAAGGGGGTCTTCACCCTCAGGCCCCTCCCTGCCAGGCTGTGCTACGGGCCCTACGAAGGCGTGCGCTTCACCGGCTCCGGCGGGGGCAACGGATACACCTGGAAGGTGCAGTGCTCCCTGTGGGCTGCGTGAGCATGCGTGAACTCGAAGGGTCTGAACCTGAAAGGGAGGATGGAATTGTCGGGGTACACACTATGGAATACCATACACACTTATGGGTGTAACTGGTCTCAAGGATAACATCCTAAGGGTGTTACAGGAACACGTCTAGAGCGCTAGAAAACACGCTAATACTTTGTGCTCTGGCGGTGCGGCAACCTAAAAATACTTTTTTACTAGCAACAAGGTACAAGCAGCACGCATCACCTTCAGGTTGCACTCGCACAGATAGCACGAAAAGCCGACAATTCAGAGATACCCATTCCCAGATGAGCGCATCCAAAATTACGGAAGTTACAAGTAGGTTTCTTTGTTCTCGTCAGTACCTCAGTTATAGCATAAGAACTCGAAGTTCAAGAAATGTATCCCCAAGTAAACACTAAATCAATGATAATCTGATTTAGTTGCCAAAACAATCTCCTAGAAATGTTTGAGGCGGGTGCAAAACTGATGCGTCACCGCGTGCACTTGCCCGGATCCAGGTGCGTGGCCGGTGCGGCTACCTGGTGGACGCCCGGCCCCTGTCGGAGTCCAACTGGATGCGCTACGTCAACTGCGCCCCCAGCGAGAGCAGCCAGAACCCCGTGGCCTTCCAGCACAGGGGAGGCGTCTACTACCAGACAAGGGCCAAGATAGCGCCGGGGACCGAGCTGCTCGTCTGGTACGGGGACGAGTTTGGCGCCGAGCTAGGACTTGTCGAAGGCAAGGACGGAGCCCAGAAGAAGCGTGAGTGGGGGACATCAGATGGGCAAGGATAAGCTGAGTTTCGAAGTTTGTCATTGCGATAAAAATTGGCAGGAGTGCACTGTTAGTTATGGAACCGCGATACATAAAAATACTTTTTTTTTTCCTTGAAATATGAAGTTACTATAATATCCAGAGAGATAGCCCATCCAAAATTAAAAGAAAATTGTACGAAAATTAGGAATGGGCTACCTTTCGGTTTGCAGTCGAGAAAAGTTGAAAACAAAAAAAATTATTTTAGATAATGTGTCTCTCAAACATGTTATCACGGTGAGGTGGCAATGAAGCAAAGATTACTGTACTTCCTAGTCAGGAATGTTCGCTTATATACCCGTGCCACACGGGCAACTCGAATGCCATTTACAACGAATGACATTCGTGTGATCAACGAATCGGCTCGCGATCTGTCACGCGTGGAATGCGCCACGCTCGGAGCTTCGCGCGCCGATTGTCCGATCGTTCAAATGTCATTCGTTGTAAATGGCATTCGAGTTGCCCGCGTGGTACGGGTATTATATATCCCGCCTTAGCTAACCGGACGCATTTACGCCAAGATCATCCTTGATGCGAACACCACGATTACTAAGAGTAGGCTGTCTTTTGGTGTTTTAAAGGAAGATAACAAATCGATCCGAAAATGGGGGGCGGGTTACCTTTCGGGGGAGGGGCATCTCTCGGGATGTTACGGTATACTGTTCCCACTTAACACTGTGCACCCCCCGGTCTTGCTCGTCCATGTGCAGGCCAAGAAGATGCACCGTCCGTCGAGGGGCCAGCGGAGAGCTTCGCGTGCGGGGACTGCGACAGCGTCTTCGCTTCCCTCAAGCACCTCCAGGGACACCGGAAGAAGATGCACGGGAGGAGAGAGGGCAGGCACCGATGCGGTCACTGTCCCTACTCCAGCGATGATAAACGCAACGTAGTCAGACACGAGCGCACCCACACGGGAGAGAGGCCCTTCGAGTGCGGCACCTGCGGCAAGGCTTTCACGAGGCAAGGCCACTTGACCACGCACCAGAATGTGCACACGGGCGAGCGTCCTCACGAGTGCGCCGAGTGCGGGCAGAAGTTCTCCCTGCTGGCAGACTTGAGGACGCACGAGAGGACGCACAGCGGAGAGCGGCCCCACGTCTGCCCAGGGTGTGGCAGCGGTTTCGTTACGAGATGTCACCTCGCAAGGCACAGGCGAACCCACTCCGGCGAGAAGCCCTATGCCTGCCACCTGTGCTCCTACAGGACCTCTGATTTAAGCTACTTGAAGAGCCACGTGATTCGGGTGCACTCGAAAGAGTATCCCCACAAGTGCGGGGACTGCGGCAGAGGATTCGTGCTCCCATGCGAACTCAGAAGCCACATGAGGAGGCAGCACTCCTCCGACGACCAAGAGCGGTAGATGGACTCCGTGATGGGGGAGGGGGGAGGGGCACCGGTTAATAACGACACTGGAAAACCCGAAGACAAGGGTGACACCGGCGAGTTCTTCTTTTGCTTTTTAATAAATACATTGTACATAGAATTGGCCTTGGCTTACTGTTCCCCACGAGCGTATCGTCCAAAAGAGTGACTTTCCCGAACCGTGGGTGTAAGGGTCGACGAAGGCTGTGCTGTGGGCCATAAGCACGAGAGGGACTTGGCTGGTCTACGAAAGCGTTGACGAACAGTTCCCGCGGTGGTGGGCGACTTCGAAAGTCGGCCGTATACTTTGCGATGCGAGGCTGAAAACGCGCGTTTTTAGCTGAGAGAACCGGAACGTGCGTTTCGGGCGGGGACGACTATCGGAGAGTGCGGTGGTTGGATGGGCAACGTTAGACCACGTCTGGCGGAATGATCGTCGGCGCTGTCCACATCAGGGACGGCGGTCTGACTCGCCTCGCGAGTTCTAAGAAAGAGTTTGCTCGCGTCCGAACCCGCCTGGCGTTTGGTCATGAGGTATGCAAGGATGAAAATGCTGCGTCACTTGCGCCAGATTGCTCCATAAAGGGAAGTCTGCTACATCTTGCGCCAAAATGCCATTTTTGTTAACAATTGCCCCAAACCTGCCCCGAGAAAGGCTTAAAGCAAATATATATATATATATATATATAACGAAAGTGGAGGAGATCCAGGAAAGGCCTTTCTTTACTGCACCGACGTTTCAAGCGGGGACCGCTTTTCTTCAGGGTGAATGTTGTGAAATGTCCTCTTCTTCTTGTTGATGTTCGTGTGGAAGAGGAAGAGTTACTATGAAGGGTATTAAAAATATTCAGAACAGGAGCAAAAAAATTATCGTAAATCTTTGAAATTAGTAATTATAAACAATGTTGATTCAATTCAATAAAACGAAATAAATTGATTTGTAGTATTTGGCACAGTCTTTGTTACAGCTCCTGAGCACCCCCGAGCAACCGGAGCGCACACAAAAGTAGCAATGAGGATGTGTTCGGGATTAACACCGCTTCGAGGGCGGAGATCTAGACAGTACAAGGGTGCCGTGGCGGTTTTTTATGAAGTATTTATGTCATATCTGAATGATGCTTACGCGCCCAAGAATTTAACACAGCGGAAGGATTACCACGGGACGCACGCTCACGAGGATGTTCACGAGAGGCGTGGAACGAGCTCACGATGGAAGGCGCCTTTGGTGCAACAATGTCATCGACACGCTCGGCTAGTACCGTCCGTGCAAAACCAAAATAATTGTGTGGCCTCGGCCCTACACACAGCGTGGCAGCCAAGTGAGCACGCCTGGACTTGCATTAATACCACAAGCAACCGAATTGAATTTGTGAATGAAAAAAGCCTCCTTCAACTCTCTGTCGTGATCAGAGCTAAATCCAGATTCCAGAAGGATGACACGTATTTTTTCAATGCTATGCTCTTTAAGATGCATGTGTTTTGAGAAGGGGAGCGTGGGTAAGGACTTGATATGAGACTTGTGATTGTTGAAGCGCAACCGAAATGAAGTACTGGTTTGTCCTATATAATCCATGTTACATAGTTTACAGCGTAAAAGATAAATAACGTTACGCGTACCGCAGTTGAGGTTACCAGTGATTTTGAAAGAAAAGCCAGAGTTCGCGCTAGTGACAAGATTGGTGGTTTCGACATATTCACAAATTTCACACCTGGGCGTCTGGCAAGGTCTACAACCAGAAACGTCAGAAGTTCTATTTTTCGAGTGCACCAATATGTCCTTAAGGTTTCTACCTCGTCGATATACCACGCGTGGTGATACCGGAAAAAGGGTGCGTAATTTATCGCTTTGCTGCAAAATACTGTGATGTTTCCTGAGAATATTGTTTAAATTTGGAAGGCGGGCTGAATATGTAACCACCAGGTTGGCGTGCTCGTTTTGTGACATTTTGGGTTGGGGTTTATTGATAACTTGCTCTCGGTCGAGAGCACGTGCTTTTTCAATGGCTTTATCGACAATGGCTGGTGGATAATTCTGCTTGGATAGCACGAGTTTCAGATTGCTGGCGTTGCGTTCGAATTCATCTAAACTGGAGCATATTCTCCGGAATCTGTGAGCTTGAGAAAAGGGAATACTTGTTTTGCAATGTTTAGGGTGGGAGCTCTTGAAGTGCAGGTACTGTTGACGGTCCGTCGACTTCCTGAAGAGTTTTGTTGTAAGAGCATTCCCGCTGATCTCGACTGTTACGTCAAGAAAATCAATGCTCGTTTTAGAATAACTGTGCGAAAACGTAATACTGGGGTGGAGACCGTTGAAATCCCGAATGAAGTCTGTGAGTGCCGACTCCCCGTGTGCCCATACCATAAATATATCATCGATGTATCGCTTATAAACCAGAGGTTGCAGAGAGCGACTAGACAAGAAGCGTGACTCTAAATCGGCCATAAAAAGATTTGCATAGTAAGGGGCCATCTTTGTGCCCATTGCAGTTCCCCGAGTCTGTAGAAAGTGTCGTCCTTCGAATTCAAAGTTGTTGTGTTCTAAAACTAACCTGAGAAGTGTTGCGAGGACGTCGTTGTTGACACGAATTGTTGGAGGGTCGTTGTTATACGCCTTGATTACTGCTTCGATGCCATCCTGGTGAGGGATGTTTGTATATAAGGACGCAACATCCATGGTGACCAGGATTGCGTCAGTAGGAATTACAAGTTCTGTTATTTCTCGAAGAAAGTGATTTGTGTCCTTTATGTATGATGGCATCGTAGGGGGAAGGTTCATAATAAGGAAATTGACAAAGCTAGAAATTCTCTCTGTCACCGTGTCTATTCCGGATACAATTGGTCGTCCTGGATTTCCTTGTTTGTGAATTTTAGGTAATGTGTAAAAGCGGCCAGCCTTTGGATAGGCCGGCTTCATTGCTTTATGCATCTCCTCCGAAATGTCTCCATTATCCAGCATTAAGTCCAAAGTGTCCGTTATTAGTTTAGTGAATTTTTTGGTCGGATCTGCTTGAAGTTCTTTGTAAAATTGTTGGTTCATTAGCTGGCGAAATCCTTCATCTAGATAGTCTTGCTTATTCATAAAAACTATGGCTCCTCCTTTGTCAGCAGGTTTAATAATAATATCATCTCTTGAGCTGAGTTCACGCATAGCGATGCGTTCAGCAGGAGTGAGATTGTGACGTAGACATTTTCGTTGTTGATAGTTTCTGATCACATCACGCTGTACCGATTCGATGTACAAATCAAGGTACTTGTCGCGTTGCTCTTTTGGAGTCCATGACTTATTCGAAGTATTAGGAATGCGCTCTCTGGTGTCTTGCGGATGATCGTGGAAATACTCTCCGAGTCTCAGGTTTCTTGCGAAGTTATCGAGGTCCTTATATATTTGGAATTCATGGTATTCTCCTGACGTGGGGCAGAAGCTGAGGCCTCTGGAACACAATGAGAGTTCTGTGGCGGATAGAATAACACTGGACAAGTTTATAATATTCAGCGATTGGATGATCATTCCTCCGGTAGATGAGCACTCAGTAGGTGCAACGTGTGTGCATCGTTGTGGTTGGTTCGAGGTAGTGAGTTGTGAACGGAGTTGAATGTTAGTATGGTCATCTGAGATATGGATCATGTCCGTACGGCGAGTGACAGTGTTAGAAGGAGCAGCCGATAATCCTTCCACATTGTCGCGTGCCAACTTTTTATTTTTTGTTACGTTAATTTCATTTAGTCTTTTTCGCTCGTATTCTTCAAGCGCGTTTTTCTCGGTGTGAGATAATAATTTGCTGGACTTGTCACTATACTCTGTGACGGCAAGGTCACCGGCGCGTCGTTCACTATGTTTGACAATAACATTAACTAAATCCAGAGATGCTCTTTTTAAGACGTTATTCCACTCATTCATTTCTCCTTCGTTAAGGGTATTCATGGAAGGAGTCAAATGTAAGCTTAGTCCCCTAGGCGCGGTGCCACAATTAAGATACCTACGGAGTGTTTGAGCATGAAGGTGAAATCGTATTCTCTTATCTATAATTTTGCGTGCCTCCATAAAACATCTTGAATGATGTTGCTCGGGGGTGATAGTACCTGTTGTCCCAGTGAGTCAGAACGAACTCCGCAGATTGTAGGGGTGACGGGGCGTCGGGTCAGTTGTCGGAGCAGAGGGGATTCCCGACTTAGGCTGGGATGAAGATGGAGGCAGGCTGGGAAATTCTTCCGAAGATAGGGCAACGCATGGACCCGAAGGAGCCCGCGGAGTGGAAGGAAGAGGGCTCTGCGCTGGAGCACTCATGGGCTTAGACTCGATTACCCTGGCCGGTGTCCGGGGACCAGGCTCCGGGATACTTGGAGCCGGATCGTCGGGGTTCCTTCGCGCGGCCGAGGCACTGGTAGATGAAGATTCGGGTAATATGCATTGTGCCCGCAGAGCGTCAGGGCTTCTTCGAAGAGTTGTAGCCCTCACGGCCGCAGACACAAGACCAGCGGGCTGTGCCTGAAGAGCTCCAGGGCTTGTTTGCGTTGCTGGGGGAGAACCAGATGGATTGAAGTGACTTCTCGAGCTAGGCGAAGCAGCATTTGGAAACCTGTCAAGCCAGTGAGAGGTCCGGTTGGTTCTGCCATATCCAAGCACAGCCTTGAAGTGCTCCGACAGCAGTGCGACGCCTTCAAAACTAGTGTGAACCCCATCGGCCGCAAGAAACCGCCATGGCGGAAGTTGGTGAAAACCGTGGTCTATGAAGTACACTCTCGCGAGATCTCCATAGCATAGTCTCTTCATCTCCTGGTTGAAGTTACGAGCTTCGTAGTTAAAGCGGCGAACGAAGCTTCTATTCATGTTGCCCTGCGGCGATTGGTGTGGCGAGGAAGCACGAGGCTCACGTGAATGCTTCGCAGTTCAGGGCGACTTCGTTGTAGTTGCCGTATCATCCAAACGTAGTCCCTGCACACACGAGCCGCACCATTCCGGACAATGTCATTACTTCCGACATGAAGTATCAGTCTGGTTATTCCTTGCGGCAACTTGACTATTAGGCTGGGAACGTCCGCGATGCGAGCACCACGACAGGAAATGAACCCCGGCGAGTCGCCGGCAAGGGGGGTCGAAATGATGAAACAAGTATTTCGTCTGAGAGTCTCCAATGATCGCAGCGGAGAAGGCGTAGGGAGGAAGATTTACCGAAGGCCGATCCATGGATCTTATTCCGGCAGCCGTCGTGGTCATGCACGGTAAGAAGGTTCAACGGGCCGGTTGGACGTAAAGCGAAAGTGGAGGAGATCCAGGAAAGGCCTTTCTTTACTGCACCGACGTTTCAAGCGGGGACCGCGTTTTCTTCAGGGTGAATGGTTGTGAAATGTCCTCTTCTTCTTGTTGATGTTCGTGTGGAAGAGGAAGAGTTACTATGAAGGGTATTCAAAATATTCAGAACAGGAGCAAAAAAATTATCGTAAATCTTTGAAATTAGTAATTATAAACAATGTTAATCCAATTCAATAAAACGAAATAAATTGATTTGTAGTATTTGGCACAGTCTTTGTTACAGCTCCTGAGCACAATCACCCCCGAGCAACCGGAGCGCACACAAACGTAGCAATGAGGATGTGTTCGGGATTAGCACCGCTTCGGGAGCGGAGATCTAGACCACGCAAGGGTGCCGTGGCGGTTTTTTATGAAGTATTTATGTCATATTTGAATGATGCTTATGTATGATGCCATCATACATAAAGGACACAAATCACTTTCTTCGAGAAATAACAGAACTTGTAATTCCTACTGACGCAATCCTGGTCACCATGGATGTTGCGTCCTTATATACAAACATCCCTCACCAGGATGGCATCGAAGCAGTAATCAAGGCGTATAACAACGACCCTCCAACAATTCGTGTCAACAACGACGTCCTCGCAACACTTCTCAGGTTAGTTTTAGAACACAACAACTTTGAATTCGAAGGACGACACTTTCTACAGACTCGGGGAACTGCAATGGGCACAAAGATGGCCCCTAACTATGCAAATCTTTTTATGGCCGATTTAGAGTCACGCTTCTTGTCTAGTCGCTCTCTGCAACCTCTGGTTTATAAGCGATACATCGATGATATATTTATGGTATGGGCACACGGGGAGTCAGCACTCACAGACTTCATTCGGGATTTCAACGGTCTCCACCCCAGTATTACGTTTTCGCACAGTTATTCTAAAACGAGCATTGATTTTCTTGACGTAACAGTCGAGATCAGCGGGAATGCTCTTACAACAAAACTCTTCAGGAAGTCGACGGACCGTCAACAGTACCTGCACTTCAAGAGCTCCCACCCTAAACATTGCAAAACAAGTATTCCCTTTTCTCAAGCTCACAGATTCCGGAGAATATGCTCCAGTTTAGATGAATTCGAACGCAACGCCAGCAATCTGAAACTCGTGCTATCCAAGCAGAATTATCCACCAGCCATTGTCGATAAAGCCATTGAAAAAGCACGTGCTCTCGACCGAGAGCAAGTTATCAATCAACCCCAACCCAAAATGTCACAAAACGAGCACGCCAACCTGGTGGTTACATATTCAGCCCGCCTTCCAAATTTAAACAATATTCTCAGGAAACATCACAGTATTTTGCAGCAAAGCGATAAATTACGCACCCTTTTTCCGGTATCACCACGCGTGGTATATCGACGAGGTAGAAACCTTAAGGACATATTGGTGCACTCGAAAAATAGAACTTCTGACGTTTCTGGTTGTAGACCTTGCCAGACGCCCAGGTGTGAAATTTGTGAATATGTCGAAACCACCAATCTTGTCACTAGCGCGAACTCTGGCTTTTCTTTCAAAATCACTGGTAACCTCAACTGCGGTACGCGTAACGTTATTTATCTTTTACGCTGTAAACTATGTAACATGGATTATATAGGACAAACCAGTACTTCATTTCGGTTGCGCTTCAACAATCACAAGTCTCATATCAAGTCCTTACCCACGCTCCCCTTCTCAAAACACATGCATCTTAAAGAGCATAGCATTGAAAAAATACGTGTCATCCTTCTGGAATCTGGATTTAGCTCTGATCACGACAGAGAGTTGAAGGAGGCTTTTTTCATTCACAAATTCAATTCGGTTGCTTGTGGTATTAATGCAAGTCCAGGCGTGCTCACTTCGCTGCCACGCTGTGTGTAGGGCCGAGGCCACACAATTATTTTGGTTTTGCACGGACTGTACTAGCCGAGCGTGTCGATGACATTGTTGCACCAAAGGCGCCTGCCATCGTGAGCTCGTTCCACGCCTCTCGTGAACATCCTCGTGACCGTGCGTCCCGTGGTAATCCTTCCGCTGCGTTAAATTCTTGGGCACGTAAGCATCATTCAAATATAACATAAATACTTCATAAAAAAACCGCCACGGCACCCTTGCGTGGTCTAGATCTCCGCTCCCGAAGCGGTGCTAATCCCGAACACATCCTCATTGCCACTTTTGTGTGCGCTCCGGTTGCTCGGGGGTGATTGTGCTCAGGAGCTGTAACAAAGACTGTGCCAAATACTACAAATCAATTTATTTCGTTTTATTGAATTGAATCAACATGGTTTATAATTACTAATTTCAAAGATTTACGATAATTTTTTTGCTCCTGTTCTGAATATTTTGAATACCCTTCATAGTAACTCTTCCTCTTCCACACGAACATCAACAAGAAGAAGAGGACATTTCACAACCATTCAGCCTGAAGAAAAGCGGTCCCCGCTTGAAACGTCGGTGCAGTAAAGAAAGGCCTTTCCTGGATCTCCTCCACTTTCGTTTTACGTCCAACCGGCCCGTTGAACCTTCTTACCGTGTATATATATATATATATATATATATATATATATATATATATATATATATATATGTATTACCGCATCTTTACGGTGGTGAATGATGTTGATTGGGGCGAAGCTCGGGTGGTGCTGATGATACTGATTTTGGTCATAGGTGGTGCTGATGGTGCCGTTTTCATAGAGTGCCTTCATACACACGCGCGCTTTTGCTTGAGTGGTGACATCTCAGCCATTTTTCCGCCCAATCGTTTTTTTATGCATTTTGAAGTGCGCGCAATCCGGTGTCACTCAGCTCGAGCGCGTAGCTTTGGCTTATGCATAGACGCCATCTTACCGCCCAAGTCACGCACCGAGTGCGCGAGAGCGTCACGCGTTGGCACATTCCGGACAACAATGGATGTCTTCACCCTGAGACAGACAGACATCTAGGCACCCTACGTTTTCATTCATGTCTGTAGGAGAATGTGTGGTTTTCTTCTTTTTCTTTTTTTTTTTTAAGAAGACAGATGGGATGGCAACTCAGAACCCCCAACTCCTTTTTCTTCTTTTTCTTGACACTGATTTTGGTCATAGGTGCTGATGGTGCCGTTTTCATTCATGTAAGTAGGAGAATGTGTGGTTTTCTTCTTTTTCTAAGAAGACAGATGGGATGGCGTGAGTGAGTGAGTGAAAAGACGTTTATTGACACTGGTGGATAGAGGAGTCAACTTATTGACAAGTTTAAGGATGGTTGGTTAGGCGGGACATTGGCGATTTACATAACTCCGGTACAGCTGTGGTCCCGCCGTGGGGGAACGACCCCCTTATATGTGCATGTCCAGCCCGGTCTCGCTCAGGTAACTGAGCAGGCCGGACAGGACCGCGACGCGCTTGTCCCTTTCTCCCTCAGGTCGACACCAGGCTTCGAAGGAGGTGGGGCGGAGTTGTTGGTCTAACGCGTCCAGGGCTTTCGTTCTCTCCTCGTGGAAGTTTGGGCACTCCCATACGAGGTGATGCTCGTCGCACTCTACGTCGCGATTTGTGCAGTAGATGCAGCCCTTTGAGCAGGCTTCCTCTTCTCGCCGCAGCTTTCTTGATAACAAGCTGTAGTCGTGGTCTATTGCAATCGAAGCGCCGTCAACTCTCTTCTTCCTCTCGCGGGCCGCCCGCTCCCATCGCTGGGTGCGGGCCGGCGTGATGGCGGCGTGGGCCCTGAGTCTTCGCAGCTTGACCGTCTGATGCCGTCGAAAGAAACCCAAAGGAATGCTCGCTTCAGGGAGCTCGCCTTTGGCATTTAGCTTCATCTTTACTTCTTTTTTCATCGCCAGTTTAATGTTGAGGACGGTGCCCTCGGGGTCGTATAAGTTGAAAGCGGACGATGGCGGTAGCACAGAGGGGGCCGCAACCGGGTCCTGGCGTCGAAGGTCGATACGATTAAGCTCTTCGATCGCCGCCCGGTGTGCCTTCTCGTTACCGTCTATGCCCGCGTGACCAGGAATCCACTCTACGCTTATGGAGAGTGGGTTCGGGTCGCGTCGCTCCAGTTCATGCGCTAGCCGGAAAATCTCTCCGACTGCGGCGTGTGCCTTGACCTGCGTTCTAAGTGCCCTCACGGTTGCCTGGGAGTCCGTGAAAACGCGCAATTTGTGAAATACATCGCTTGATGACACTGCCGTGTCCTTGATGGCTTCGAGTGCGGCATTTACTTCGGCTTCCTGCGCGGATCCACAGTGTTGCAGTTCCTTGCATTTCGTCACGTGTTTATAATGCCATGCCGCTGTGGTCGCCACTCCATCCTTGAACGCGGCATCGACGTATACTCGAAGTTCGTCGTCGCCGTCGCCTCCCTTCTCTTCGTGCCGCCGGGCAAACTTGCGTCTTCTACCGGCGTTAGTCGTTGAATTCATCCTTCTCGGGATTGGACAGGCCGGGGTGACCATCGTCTTCTGCCATGGTGGGATGGGGTCCGGTATTAGTGATTGAGCGGTCTGCGCGCGCAGAGAGCTCCACGGAGGCATGAGTTCTAATAGGGCCCTGCCCTGTCGGGTGTGCGCCAGTTTGGCACTGTAGGTTCGCTCCTGATTCCTCTCGATCTCTTCAAGGGAGAGCATCGGGACTGCCTCGTGCAGTAGGTCCAGGCGTGTGCACTTCGGCAAGCCCGAGATGCAGCGTCGTGCGTCGTTAATCAATGTTTCCAGTTTGGCCCGCTGAGCGGTGTTGAATTTGTAGAAACGGAGGCCGTACGAGATCTTGGATATAAGGGCGGCTTGGACCACGGTCTTCGCTAATCTTTCTCCCAGGCCCCCGGCCCGTGTCGCTAAGCGTCGGACGATCGAAAGTCCTTTCTTCCACGTGCTTCGCATACGTTCGATCCAGGCGCTTGGGTTGCCGCCCGAGTGGACGTTCACCCCTAGAATGGAGTGCTCGGCCACTTTGTCGATCTTCTGACCGTCAAAGCGCAGGTCCGCGTCGATCTTTTCCCAGCCTTTGCCAAAGGCTAAGTATCTTGTCTTTTCAGGTGACGGGTGTAGACCGACCTCCTTCAGGAAGTCGCTTACCACGTCAAGGGCCCTTTGGATTGTTGTCTCGGGAGGGGGCGCGTTGTCACTTCCCATAGTCCACGCCGTGATGTCGTCCGCGTAGACTGTGAATGCCAAGTCCGGAATGACGGCGAGCCGCCATAGGAGCGGCGCCATCGCCAGGTTGAAGAGCACCGGTGAAAGCACTGCTCCTTGTGGCACGCCTATTTCATTCGTCTTCTGTTCGCTACTACAGTGCTTGCCGGTCTTGACCAGGTACTTTCGTCCGCTCAGGAAGGCCTTGATGAAGTTCAGGGGTCTGCCCCGCACGCCCAGTTTTCGGGCCGTGTCAATAACCGTCGCGTGAGGTAGGGTGTCGAAAGCTTTTTTAATGTCCACTGCTACCAGGAGTTGTGGGTGGCAATGCGTTGGCCGGTTCACTAAGTATTCACGAATGAGGACTAAGCTGTCCTGCGTGCCAAGGTTCTTGCGGAACCCCGTCTGGGCGGGATGCAACACTTCTCTTTTATGCTCAATTATCCAATCGATGCGCGCGAGCACCATACGCTCCATCAGTTTGCTGAGAACAGATGTAAGCGAAATTGGGCGCACGTTGCTCGCGCAGTCCGGCTTCTTCCCTGGTTTGGGTATGGGGCACACCCAGGACAGTTTCCACTTTTCCGGTATGTTTCCCTCGTGCCACGCGTTGTTGATCGATTTCAGCAAGTTATGTTTGACCACCTCCGGGAGGTTTTTGAGCATGGAGTTGGTAATCCCGTCAGGGCCCGCCGCACTCCGCTCGTTGCCCCTGTCGATGGCTGCCTCCATTTCCCACATAGTAAAATCTGCTTCGTACTCTTCGGCTTTCGATTCTTCGGGTTCATAAATTTTGGGGTCCGGGCTCGTGGCTGGCTGCGGGAAGAAGACATCTCCGATCTCGTCCAGTATCTGTGTGATTTCCTTGCCTTGCGCGAGGGCCATGTTTGGTGCTGTGTTGCCGCCTTTGCTCTTGCCCAGCATCGCGTTACAGACAGCCCACATGCGTCTGAGTGACGTACGTTCGTTGAACTCTTCGCAAGATTTGATCCAGTCGTCCCTGCACAGCCTGCTGGCGTGTCGCTGCGCCTCCTTCGCGTACCTGTTGGCCTTGCGAATATCCCGTCGTTTGCGGGTCCTACGGTAGCGTCTCAGGTGGTTGGTTCTTTTGCGCCATAGGGATAGTAATCTGGTATCCGGAATGGGCGCTTCTTTTTCGATTAGGGTTTCGACTGTTGCGGCCTTGGCCGCGTCCCTAATCAGTTTTGTCAGGTCATCTAATTCGGTGCCCGTGGATCCTTCTAGAATGGTGCGAAAGTCGTCCCACACTGTAGTCTTTGCCGTCCTATGCTTCTTGTGTCGCTTTGCCCTGCCGACGATACACGTCTCAATAGGGTGGTGGTCGCTGCCCCACGCGTCCTCGAAAACTCTCCATTCGATGTTCCTTGCAGTATGAGGGTCGGCCCAAGTTAGATCAGGCGTGGTGTCTTGTTGGTTGATACTGGGCGCGGTCCGCGTCTTGGTGCCCGGTTCATTGATCAGGACGAGTCCCATATCGGTGGCCCTGCGCAACAGCTCGGCACCTCGTGCTGACGATTTCGCGTAGCCCCATTCTTCGTGTTCGGCATTAAAGTCTCCTCCGACGAGAATCGCGTGCTTTCTCTTCTTACCGTACTCTCGTACCAGCTTCTCCACCCAGCCGTGGTCGATCTCCGCTCTCGTTTTCCTTGCCGTCGAAGTCCTAGGCCGGTAGTACACTGACACCACCAGGATCGGGCCGTCGCACTCGCTCTCCACCAGGACGGCCACTACCTCTTGCGAGTCAGAGCACCATTCCCGCGTGTCCACTTGCTGTTGGGGTAGGTCTTTGCGAACCAAAATAGCGACTTGCGGTTGCACTCTGGTCTTGCCTTTAACGGTCAGCGTCACACTCGGTTGGTCGTACTTGATGTAGCCCGTCAGTTTGATATCGGCCTCGTGGGTTTCCTGAAGCATAATAGCGTCTACAGGAATCTTTCGTTCGTGTAATCGTAGCTTGAGTTCGGACTTTTTGCCGCGCAGCCCCCGGCAGTTCCATTGAAGGGCGGTAAACGTCTTCTCGTTCTTGTAACGTCTTTGGTGTTGGCTCATAATTGGTTTATTGGGCCGGGGCCGCCGTCCCTATCCCATGCTGGGTAAACATAATCTGTAGTTGTTGCTGCATCTGCTGCATCATGACTTGTTGCTGTTGCTGAAGTTGCTGCTGGAGCTGTTGTTGCCACTGTTGTATTCTGTTCTCTACGAGTTGTAGGAGATCACCGCCGCTTGGGGTCGTGCCGGGAAGGCTGCCTGAGTCTCGCGGGTTAGGTTGCGTAGGCGGCACGTTCCGCGGCGGGTATTGTTGTCGATCTTGTTGTGGTGCGGCCACAGCGGCTTCACTGTTTGTTGATTTTGCCTTGGTGGCTGCGACTTCGGCTTCTTTCTTCTTTTGTTCCAGGACTTGTTCGTAAGTTACGGGGCAGCGTTGGCTCCGGCGACGTGCTTCGTCGGTCTTCTGTTGCTCAATTCGGAGTCGCTGCTCGGCTTCTCGTTTACGTTTTCGGTCAGCTTCGGCCGTGGCCTTGGCTTGCGCTCGACGGGTCTCTTGTTCCTGACGGAGTTGATTTTCGTACTCCATCTCCAATTGTTGAATCTTCTGCAGTATTCTGCTGCTACTCTCCCTAAGTTGGGCTAGTTCCGTCGCCAGTCTGCTGCTGCAGCCGCTGGGCGTGCCTAAATGGGAGACAGAGTCCATGTTCATTGCCTTCGAATCTAGTGCTTGTCTGTAAGTCGGTTTCGGCTTTCGCTGTTCGGCCTGTTGCTGCTCCTGCGGTGTGAGGGAGGGGAAGTCGTCCGGGTTATATGGAGCCCGGTTGGAGGCCCCGCCTTTTTTTGCAGCGGTGGACACCGGGCCGCCGCCATGGTTGCGTCTACCGTCCGCCGCTCTCTTCTGGAGTTTGTCGTCCGCTCGGTTCCTGGCTTGACACGCTTCGATTTCGAAAACCGTGTGGCCAGTTTTCTTGCAGTTGGGGCAGTACTTGCCCTGGCAGGGTTGGTTGTTGGGGTGGACTTCACCGCAAGTTTTGCAGCGTTGTTTGCGCGTGCAGACCGTGGCCTTGTGTCCCAGTCCATGGCACTGTAGGCAGACGACTGCTGTAGGCTTGTAGGGAAACACGTTATGGTACCTTCCGAAAAGTCGGAGGCTCCTTGGGATACCTTGACCTTCAAATGTGATTAAGTACGTTCCGTTCTTGCCTATGGGTCTGGCGTGGATGATGTCGTGGTAGTCCGCTATGGCGTTCTCGACAATGCCGCGTGCCGCGTCGCCGGGTGAAACACCGTGTATCACTCCTCTCGGTTGGCTGCCGGTTGTGGATCTGTAGACCGTCACTTCGATCTTCTTGTCGGGATCCTCAGTGGGTAGCTCCTTGAGCGCCATGAGGTCCTGAGCGTGTTGTTCCGTTCGCACGGTAACTGCGATGGAGTTGTTCCCGTTGCTGACAGCGTATCCGATCTGATCGTTTTCGCACGGCGAACTTAGGATTTTTCGAAAAGTGCTCCACAGGAGCCACGAGTCCGTATTGGTGATATTCACAGCCGCGGTAGGCTTGATAATGACAGTGTACCTTGGTCCGTCCTGTCGTTGCTGGCGCCGGCTGGGCCGGCTTCCGCGCTGAAACTTTTGCTTGTGATAGTTAGGAATTTGCCACTCCTCGTTGCTGCTGCCGTATTCGTCATTGCAGCCGCTTCTTTCCATGTCCTCTTCTTTTGCCTCGATAATGGCGTCTTCCTTTGTCAAGTCTTCCCCTTTACGCTTCTTTGACACCGACGATTCCCGTATTCTTCGGGTTTCTTCACCGCTGGCTTTGCCTAGCGGATTCCCGGCTTCTATCTCCATTCTCGAAGTTTCCGCTGTAATGCGCGATGGGCCGCCGCTCACGGAAGCCGCGATTGATCCGTTGACTTGACTCGAGGTCATGATGTCGTCAGGTACCGGCCCCGTGGACGATGCTTCGCCTCCTCCGGTTAGGCCTAGTACTGGCGGCCGCTGGAATGGCCTGCCGCCATTACTGGTAGTCGTAATTATTGGCCTATGAATGACAGTTCTCTCACCCGATTTCGACGAATCGATTATCAGCGAGATCCTTGAAGCTTCCAATCCTTCGTAGAAACTTTTGACGCCAAAAGAAGCGCCAGAAAAACCGAAAAGATAGAGTGAAAAGAGCTCGATGAGACGCGTCCGATTGCCTCTGTGTCTTCTTCTTTTTTCCATGGGATGGCATCTCAGAGCCCTTATTTTTTTTTCTTTTTTTCTTGTTCTCGTTGCTGAACTCACGAGCAGGAGCTCGTGAGCTCGCGCAGGGGCACGCCGGACGTTTTTTTCCTTTCTTTTTCTCGCTCTCGCTGCTGAACTCACGAGTAGGAGCTCGTGAGCTCCTGCTCGCGTGCTCATGAGCAGGGGCACGCCGAACGGCGGGGAGCTTTTCCCCCAAAAAGCCAAATCGGCGCGCGCCTCGAAGAAAAGATGGCATCATGGCGATCGAGCGATCGTGACCACTGGTCGTGACGAACTGCTGGGGGGCTATGTTGCGCTTTTTGCACTCCCAGGAGACTAGGGAGAGGGAAGTGACGTCAACGACACAGCAAACGCAGATTGGATGTTGATTTCGTTTTCTTCTGTCAACATCCAAACTGCGTTTGCTGTGTCGTTGACGTCACTTCCCTCTTCCAAGTCTCCTGGGAGTGCAAAAAGCGCAACATAGCACCCCTGGTTATAGGTCTATGCATAGAGAAAGTCGTCCGCTTCTGGCGCAGGAGTTGCGGTGACAGCGACGCCGAGCTCCGATTGCTTTGACCAGCGACCCCGGAAGTGTATTTTACGTGGGGGGGCTGGCGGTCGAAATAAAAGGTGAAAGGGGGGGGGGGGGGGGGGGGGGGGGGAGGAGGAGTAAAATCTAAAAAAAAGCATCCATTACCAAGATTTCACTGTTAATACAAGGTTAATTATCATTTCCTATACCGTATGCCCCTACATTAATTCAAAATTCTTGTCACGAAGCAATGAAATATTGACACGATCTGATCCAATAGTAGTAGCTGCACGGTGGCATCGATCTACGGTGTCGATGTAGAATGCACCGAAATCGGGCGCCTGCACGTGGAGAGCTCACATTTTCAACGAAGGTGTATTTTAATCCTGAACGGATTCCTCTGAAATTTCTCGGCGTAGCTTTGTTCTTGTGAAAAGTTGTGACATTCTTGAAAATTTCAAAAATGCGTCCGCCATATAGACCGAGTTTACACCGGTGGACGCGGTCGTCAGCATTAAATTCCAATGAAACCGAGCTATGCCTAACATTCACAGACGCAGAGTTACGCCGAGAAATTTTGCAATTTTGCAAATTTTCGTGCACGACTAAAATATACCTTCGATGAAAATATGAGCTCCGTCTCCGTGCAGACGCCGATCTTCCCGGTGCATTTTACATCGACACCGTAGAATACAATACAATATATTGCGTTGAATAGCAGTGAAGCTTGCTAGTATTCGCATAGACGTGTTCCGCCATTAACCATGCCTCGCGTCCGTTCTATAAATTTAACGGCTTTCTGCAGCATCCTATTGAGTCGCAGAAGAGTTTTCGTCATTCTTTTGTCTCGCAGTTTTGATAATTTACTTACCATTATTGGTAAATATATTAATTCCTATATAACGTATATTAGAATGCAGTAGTAACCTTTTTACAGAAATTGAAGAAATACTACGTTGCCAAAAAAAGCGGGGTTTATTTAGTCGCCCATATTTACTTGGAGCAAGAACCAGTGCACACGATCTTTTTGAAAATAGTTCATGACGCAAGTTGCGCAATCACGCCGAAAGTAGCCGACCGCTCAGCGGTTCTGGAGACGAATTCTCCCATCACAGCGTTCAAGTCAAGCTGCCTGGTCTCCTCCTTATGGACATGAAGCAGAAGCAGCTGGCCGAGACGTTTCTGAGTCATCCGATTTCGCAGGCACGTTTGGACTCTCTTCAGGGCACTGAAAGAGCGTTCTCCTGTAGCCGCCGACGCAGGCACGGTCAATAAAAGTTCTACCAGCGCTGCTACCTGGTCAAGGAGGTTGCGCACCGTCTGAGAATTTTCATTTAGGGCTTGTACCACATCTTCAACTTTTTTTATTGGTGCAGCTGGGATGGTCGGAAGGAGCATGAGCTGTGCACCAAGCCTTCCTAGCTCAAAGTCAGGGGCGTGAGAGCCGAGTTCGTCTCTCAGACGCTCCGCGCTGAAATGCTGTCCAGCTGCTGCGTGGATCAGAACGTTCTCAAGCGTCGCTAGTCTCTCCATGCCGGGCTGGTCAAACCTTCTGCTGATTTCGCTTGTGACGCAGTCGATCGCCGCAAAATACTCCTTTCTCAACCTTGTCTTCGCATCAAGAACTGCAGGTCTTGCTGGGGTGCTGGTTTGTTCGAATCGTGCCGGTGGTTTTGCAGGCCTCGGTGGTTTGGCAGACGGTTGTTTCAAGCCCTACTAGACGCTGAGATGGGGACCATATTTTGAGACTGTTGTTTTCGTCCGCTTTTTATTGCTTCCCATCTCAGGGTCTACAAGATGTCGAAAACAAATAGCCAAAATTTTACAGTGTGGGCGATACTGCGCTTTGCACCAGCGCGCCTGGGGAAAGCATCACCGCTTCGCCCAGCATGCTGGTGTTAAGCTGCGCCACTTTAAACCGGGGTATTGCGGCGGAGCAGCTTGGCTTTCTCGGGGCTCAGAAATTCGGCTGATCTAGTTTCAAACTTGGCAATGCTTGCTAGATATATCTATTTTTTTCGAATAGTCCTATTCAATTCGAAGTACGAAGCCAATATGGGGCTATTTGCTTCGATATTCGAAGGTTTTAAATATTCGCAGTACCCCCGTATATTAGTATTGTGGTACAAATATGTAAAAAAAGGCAAAACCTACATTTGGGAGCTCGCAGAACCTAGAAGACCAGCCCGCGGAACTCAGTTTGAGAACCCCTGGTCTACACGACTAATTTCGTGCACGTACGCCTGATATCTTTCAAAGAGCAACCCCTGACGTACACTTGGGTGGGTTTAAATGTAAAAACGACACCAAGGAAAAAAAAAGAAAAAAAAAACTCGATAACATGAATTAATATTTTGGATTGGGCTAATAAGTTCATGTTCATTAAAAGATCTGAAAGCGCAAAAAACACACTGCCAAAGAAATTGAAAATCAGCGGCCGTCTGTGTTTTACGTGTTGTTTCTTAGTCCGTGTGTTTTTTGCGCTTTTAAACCTTTTAACGAACTCGATACCATCTTTGCGCTTTAGATGATTCGGTAGCTTCAAGATGTGTTTTGACAAGACATAAAAATGTGTACCACACCGAGGAGGTTCAACGGAAGAAAAACTTTGCCTGTTATAGTTACTATAAACGACTAAATTTTCGCGAGGACCTAATTGCCTACAATTCGCGAAAATTACGTGCCGCGAACGATTCGGGCAATATGTGAACGCTGGGGAAGCTACTCTCGATTCGCGAAATTTTGAGCCCGCAAAAATTAAGTCGTTTAAAGCATTATTAATTTTACAGGCTGTGCTCAATAAATTGCACAGGATAAACAACATTGAACCATAAATTTGTTCTCTTAATCGATTTGGGCCATATCGGTAACTAAAAAAAACTTTCGACAAAAGTCGCCATTGGTCTCATTATTGGGCAACAGGGCTTGTGATTATTGTTATCACGTTGAAAAATCTACATTAGAACAATGCGAATGTGGCGCGCGTTAATACCCGTGCCAAACGGGCAACTCGAATGCCATTAACAACGCGCGACACTCCGGGCGTAGCGCATTCCACGCGCGACAGATTGCGAGCTGATTTGCCGATCACACAAATGTCATTCGTTGTAAATGGCATTCGAGCTGCCCGTTTGGCACGGGTATAAGTCGAGAACATTCTTTTCTCTTAAAGAAGTGATTGAGGTTTATATATCTTTTCACTAAGGCGGGATAAAAATACGACACACCGAGGCAAACGCAAAATTATGTTTCTACGTTAAGAGAAATGCAACTAGAACACGTCACCACAATGCAATGCTTTTGAAAATTAAATGCAAAAGACAGTCGCCTCGGTGGCTGCAAGGCAAAGCGCCGGCCTGCGAGTCCCCGTGTGGCGGGTTCGAATCCCGGTCGCGGTGGCCGCAATCTGACGGAGGGTTTTTGGCGGAGAAGGCGCCCGAGCTTTCGGTTGCACGTCAAAAGAACTCCGGGTGGTAAAAATTAATCCCCAGTCCTCCGCTGGGGCGTGCCAGATGCCTGTCGTTGGTTTGACAGGTAAAACCCCCAATATGGCTTTTAAAACCAAATGCCCGCCAAAGGCGGTCAGCGAATCTGACATTCTTTACCGGGAGGGAGTTCACTTACGATGTCTCGTTATACCTTTGAAGTGACTGCGAAAATTTGCTTGTTAACGTAGCGTGCTACGATTTGCTACAGAGCTGATCGAAGGTAATGGATTCATTATTTGTAAGAATGAAGATAAACATTTTAAGTGAAAAATAAAGAAGCCTTTTTCTATGGGTATATATCCGCGGAATCTCTTTTTTGCGAAACTATGAAATCTTTTTCTGGGCAACTGAGGCGTTTATTAGGACTGAAAAAATGGGTGGAATAAACATAAAATATTACATAACATGGCCTTCATTTCGACAGAATTAATGCCACAGTGGCCCAAGATATTATTTAATATCTTGGGCCACTGTGGGCCATAATATCACGCAAAATAAAACAAAAAACAATTTTTTTTTGCTTACGTTAATTAACTTTAGTAAAATTTTACTGAATTACTTCCACTATCTACGTATGTGTGCTAAATATTTTCGCAATCTATTACAAAACTGTTTTATGCGGTTATTTCATAGGACCCACGAAACATTGTGAACTCCCTGCAATGCCGTTCATGCGATTTAAGATTTGACTTTCGCCCTCTTGCTTTGCTACGCATGCACACACACAAAAAGAAAAATTAAAGAGAACCTACCAGATTTTTGTAAATTCTGGGTGACTCTTGGTACGATACGGTCCGCTGCTGCCGTGTCGACGTTTTTGGATATTTCCGGTGGCTGCTCACCCTGACAAACTGCCAATTTCTTGTATCCTCGCAACCACGCATCGAGGAGCGTCCTTTTGGTCGCCATAGTGATTAAAAGTTTAAAACTTTACATACTGTATTTTTTTAGCGTTGTACTCGTTGAAAAAAACAACCGTACATCCTCTGATGAGGATGTACGGTTGGTAAAGAAACCGTCCGCGGATTTCACAGTGACAGATCTACAACTGCAGTTTCAGTGGAGTGACAGGGCGAGGAGAAAGAGGGCTGGGGAGGAGGAAGCAGGCGGACTGCTGGAGACGAGGAAAACACACCCCTCTCGCTCAAGCACCTTCACTGGCGATGCCCTTTTTTTATTTCAGCATGTTTCCTGTATTTTATGGTCGTCTTTGAAAATAGGCTGAAACCGTCTAGGTGCATAATAGGGCGCCCTCCTGAAGATAGCAGGCTGGCTCGCCAAGAACCAAATGGTGTTTCGACAACGAGACACAGGAATACAGGCGAGAATGCCGCGTTCCTCTGATGTCTCCGACGACCACCGTGACAGCGGCGCTTCAACACAGACTGCGGTGCGATGTCTCCCCTTACAACCTCTGTCGCCTGCTAGGCCTCCTCTTGCCTTGGGAGTTGGGAAACTTTTCCCCCTCAACTCGCTACATCTGTAGGCAGTCCCCCGCTCAAGAAGGGCTTTCATTTCCCGCAGACCGTCTCCCCGCCTCGCGATCGGCTCCACACGAAAGCAATTACAAGAAGCTCGTGGTTACTCAGATCCCCAAAACAACAACAAAAACGCAGTTGAAAAAAAAAAAAAAAATGTCAGAAGAAATTTTTGTATTTTTGGGGAAACGTCATTGCTGCAGATAGAGGCCGAACGAGGAAGCCGGCTGGCTGGCTGGACAAAAACAGTGCGTTATGCGTTCCCCCGTATGGCCAACCCGCCAGTGGAGTATGGGAGGGCCCCAGTCCCTGACTGGTGCTATACAGGCCGCAGGCGCCAGTTTTTTTTTTTTTTTCCATTTTTTTTTTTTTTTTAAATGGCCGCGTCGTCCGCGGTTTACTGGCACTTTGCTTTACTTAGTAATTTTTTTTTTCTGGAAGTTCGTGGGCGGGGGTTGCGTGTTGGGTGGAAACGAGCCGTAACAGAAACAGAGAGCCACGTGCTCGCCCTTAGCCAATACGTGGCTTGGCGGAGCTGAGCAGCAAGGGGGACACGGAGGGGAGGGGGGAGGAGTGCAGCCATTGTTCAGTACGCCTCAAGCCAAACGCACGGGGGCTCAGCATATTGCCCAGCACCCCCTGGAATATGTCAGCGGGTGCTCAAGCCCCCGTTGCGCCCCCGGTTCCGGGGTCCCTGGCTTTGACTGAAAATAGAGTGGGTACACCTTCCACTATTTTTTTGTTTTTCGATCAGCCAATAAGAGTTCGGCGTTTTGACATCATCGCAAGCCCTTTGCAAGAAGCAGACGAACTTACGCTTCGCATTCTCATGAAACATCTTGTAGGCGAACCTTGCGTTGCACACCTTGATGACCGCACACCCGTTGAGTTGGTCCAGCTAGATGTCTCTCGTGCCTTTGACCGGCTCCCCCATCCTGGGTTGTTGGCGAGTGCTGAGCTAAAAGGGCTGCGTGGGCCCCTGCTTCGCCGGCTCGGTTCCTTTCTCACTGGCCGTACCCAGCGAGTCATCTATCGAGGTGCTTCCTCAACAGCTACTCCTGTCCTTTCTGGCGTCCCACAGGGCAGCATCCTTGGCCCTACCCTATTGACCATTTTCATCGACAGCATTACAGATAACTTGGCCTCAACTCCTATCCTATACGCCGACGACATCTCTCTGCTCCAACCCATCCGCTCTCCTGCTGATTACGTCAGTCTACAGGCTGACCTAAATCGTTGTCTGGACTGGACGCAGCTGCACCATCTCCCCATCAATGCAAATAAGTGCTCGACAGTGACTTTCACTAATTCAAGTCGCCCACCATTTTCTCTCCAACCACCTCGTCTAAAACATGGGCATCACGTGATAAGCCGAGCCAGTACGGCTGTGGTGCTTGGAGTCGAGCTGGACTCTCGGCTGAACTTTTCCACGCACACAAATCGTACTCTACCCAGGTCTCGCCGCCTGCTAGGTTTCGTGACGCGCGTGACCACCGGAATGCCGGCGAGTGCATTCCGATGTCTGTACACAGCGCTCATTCTTCCTGCCCTTGAATATTGTAGTGCCGTGTGGTTACCCCAGTCACAAGCACTTCAAACAAGTCTCGCCAGCGTTCAACGCCGTGCAGCGTACACCTTTTACCGCCGCACAACACCTAAGAATGAGCAACTCCCCTACGTTGTAATTTCCTCCACCGAACTGCTCCGGCATGCCTCCTGGCAACCTCTTGAGTCAAGAGTACGGGCCTCAACAGTGCGACTAATGTGCCGCGTCAAGTCCCCTGGCCACCAGGAATTGCCCTTCAGTCCGCGCCTGAACAAACGAACAGGCCGCTTTCAGCCACTCCTTACGCGCACGCAACGCCACGGCTCATCTTGGCTGCCCCGTCAGCAGCTCTATGGCGTCGGCTTCCATCTGACCACACCAGAACTTTCCCACCCGACGCCGACAACCTCAAGACTATAATGAGGGCTGCCCTACGGGCCACGTAGTGCAGCGCCAGTATAGGGTGTTTTCACTGACGTAATTTCGTCCACCATTTTGTTGTTGTGAGCTGTCTGGCGTGTGCCAAACTCGAGCATTCCAAGGATTTACATGCCCCCCCAAATCCGTAGAGCACCGCTGACATCATCTCAACCGGTTACGATGTAATCCTTCAATGTAATAAATTTCTTTGAAAAAACAAACTAACAACAAAATGGCGAATTGACGTCATGTGCAAACAACCTATTGACACACGAACTAACCCGTGAACAACTATGAACAATAGGACCCAGGCTGGGCCCGCAGGCCTTTTGGTATGGGCAGTCTGCCTTCTGCGGCCCTTGCAGGTCTGGATCTCCTAAAATATATACAAATAAAGCATTATTATTATTATAAAACTGGGTTTCGGCAAACAGGTGCCCCGTGTGAAGGCGACCGAAAAAGTGCCGCGCCTCCGAAAAAGGTTGCGCGCGCTCCTCGCTTCTGGAGCGATACTTTGCTGAAACCTCACCGAGGCCTGTCAAGCACCTGAAGGAGAAACGTGGACGCTGCCGCTCGACGTCGCTATGACCTCCGACCTTCAAACAAGGAGCACGTTGCAATATTGGTGAAGCCTAGCCATAAAAAGTTTAAACGATGTTGTGCCCAGCGTGACCGCAGATCTGTCTGGCGATTGGTGCGCGTGACATGTCACGTGTGAGATGGATGGTTGATTGTAGAAGGACTCCTTGCAGGCTTGCGCGCACTCCGTCCGGTAGGTTTTATCAGACGAAGGCTAGACTGTGCATTCTAGTACCCCATAGCTAGACGAAGGCTAGCTACGGTCACGTGATGTGGTCACGTTGGGCGGGACAAGTGAGGAGAGCAAGGAGGAAAATGCGAAAGAGGCGCGGCGTCAAGAAAGCATGGCTTGTGGAGGCTACGCGGCTGGCGTCATGCCCTCTCCTACCCTTCTATCCTCCTTGCCTTCGAAGCAGAGCAAGCTTTTGGAGGATTTTTGGCCGATCTCGTATTCGAACCAAAGCCGAAGAGACAAACGTCACTGCACAGGCGCGGATCGCGCGGGAACTTCAAATTTGGCTTTTGGAAAAGTTGTTTACTTCACGAATACTGCGTTCAGAAGTTTTGAATATTGAGGATAATGTCCATGCATTGTTGTTAATTGTTTCAGATAATAATATAATAATAATAATTAGGGGTGTCGCGAACCGGCCGCGGTTCGAGTTCGACCAGGTTCGACTTTTTCGAACTTTTAGTGGAAAGTTCGTCGAACCTTGTATTGAGGTTCGACTCGTGTGCGCATGCGCGACAGGCTGGCCAGTTGGCTTCGGATTGGATGGTAATGGCTAAAAGATGAATTAAGTGCAGCGCTGATCCGCTGTTTCAGTCAGTACAGTACAAAAATTTAAGTTATTAACTTCTTTAGTGAATAAAATTAGTTTCTTTCAATTGCAGCTGTTCACAAAATAAAATAACCCTTTGCATAAAAAAAAAAAATTCTCCAAACCTAGACATACTTATATCAAAGTCTGGCCACACTGTCCACAAACTCGAACCCACTGGTCGAACCGTTCGTATCTGGTGAAAAGTTCGAAGGTTCGCCGAACCGGTTCGACCAAGTCGAACCCCCAAAGTTCGACCAAAAAATCTGGTTCGACAAAAGTTCGCGACACCCCTAATAATAATATAATTTTCGCCTTTCCGTGCCTCTTTTATACCTCCGGCGAAATTAACTGCGATTGTGTAGATTTTGAGCGACTGGTTTCAAGGCTGGCATAAAGCCACAGTAGAAGTTAAACATTTAGATGTTTTACTTAATACCACTGTCGACCTAGTCATTTGCTCAGGATTGAAGGCTTTCTTCCACCATTTCGATAGGAAGATTGGAGGGGCGGAGGGGCGGCGAGGCGTTCTTCCATCTTCCCATGGACACGTCGCTTGCTTTCTTCTCTGCGCCGGTCGCGGATGGCGGGCTTCGGGTTCATTGTTTGGCGACAATGATAGCCCTTATTTCCTGTTCGCGGCTGCTAGCCATGGAGGGCAGAGTAGAATCGCTGTTGGGGGTCCAGGGAAGGGGGTCAAATTGTTTAAAGGGCTCGAGGTAAGCTCTATCGTGCGCGGGGACATCCTTTGTCCGTAACCTGCCTCCGTTTCTTTTTACGTTAAAGGGATACTACAACGAAATTTCGGCACTCATTTTTTGGTCTATATGTGTTCAAAGGAGCAGCATCACATCGAACAAACCAATATCTTGTTAAAAAAGTCACAAAAAGGAATTTTAAAACAAATTAAACGATTAGCAAAGAGCACCTGGTGGATGTCGCTAACGCCTCGCTTCCCCTCTCTTCTCCAGCATTTCGTCTGCTTCCTCCTCCCCGGCCCGTCTTACCCTCGCCCTTCGTTCTTAGGTTGCAACGGTTGTCTCGCCTCCGGCCACGAAGAGAGAAGAGGGGCAGGAGGAACTCCCCGCTTCCCGAGATTGCCTTTTGTGTGTCGCAGAAGTCGCTATTGTCCCCCTACAAGATTACAGAAGATTAACCCGTCCCTCAAAATTCGTACAAAAGCAGCCGCTTCGGTGGCTGGAATGACTAGGCCATCCTCTCGACGTCAGCCTCGCCGTAGTTTTGCTCGTCTTGAGACGACCTACGTCTCGATTGCGTTGGATGTCACGTGGTCTCCGCGGGGCCTCCTCCGAGCGCTTGCTAGAGTGGGCCGTTTATAACGAAAAATACAGCCACCAGGCTCTAAATAGAAACGTGCGGTTGTCATTTACGGATATTGTGGATCATATTCAACCTATTTTTGAACACGACGGGAATATTTCAACTTTCGTTGAAGTATCCCTTTAAGACCTCGTTTCATCTTGTGATGAACCCAAGGAGGTTATAAGTACTAGGAGGGGTGCGCGTGACATGTTACGTGCAAGATGGATGGTTGATTGTAGGAAGATTTCTTGCAGGCTTGCGCGCGCTCCGTCCGGTAGGTTTTATCAGATCGAAGGGTAGACGAAGGCTAACTACGGTCACGTGATGTGGTCATGTTGGGCTGATAAGTAAGGAGAGGAAGGAGGAAAATGAGAAAGAGGCGAGGCATCAAGGGAGCATGACTTGTGGAGGCTATGCGGCCGATATCCTCTTTGGATGAACCGCAGGGGATGGCTACGGGCCGAGTCTGTGACACGGCCCTGGCGAGGCATCTTAACGCAACGCAAAGTATAGTGCATCAAAGACTTGGATAACGCAAGGCACGTAGCCTCTGCCCTTAACATAATGGTCGTGTTTTGTACCAGTGTTACATAATTTATATTGTAATGAAGCTAGCTTGTTTGGAGAAACAACTACTGGTTGGCAACTCTGTCGTTAAGAAAAATTTCTTTGAGATGGATGTTTTCTATATAAATATTTCTATGTACAAACTGAACCCGAGTTAAATATTCATTGGAACAAATAATTTGAACTTTAAAGGACCTTGCTGTCTGTTTAAAATGTCACCTGACCAATGTAACCGCGCTCACTTTTGTTCACCGTAGCGGCAGGCCCGTCTCTGCCAGTGGCTTGCGTTTCTTTCGCCAGCTCGCTTCCAGCATTGGCTTCCAGACAATTTTTTAGGTGCTATGAAATAAAGAGCTACGCTTGGGATAAACCAAAGCATAGCTCTCCAGCAAGATTCAGCTCCCCAGTAGGGGTTCCTTGGTTCACACCTTGCGTCGCCCCGGAATGTCCGCATCGGCTGAACTTCGCTGTGGGAAGCTGGGTGGTACTTGCGTCGGAGGCCAAGTTGGTTCCCTTGGCCACACCGACTAACTCGATAGGAGGGGGCTACTTTTATATAAATGATTTAATACTGTCGTAGCGAATAAAGGTACATAGCGAAACAGAGCTGCAAAGATTACTCTAGTGCGAGGTGGGAAGGAGGGGCTCGGGTGTTAGCCATACTTGGCTGGCTCGTAGGATAAAATCCCGATTATGGGGGCACTGTCCCTCGGAGTCTCTTGACGGGGTTCGATTACGGAGCGTGAGCTATCGAGCTCCAGCACCAAGTAGAACCACTAAAATCACTTGTTGGCCCCTCCCTTTTTGGTAGACCTGCGATTCCCCGACGCGTCATGAAACGGGCGTTTCCCAGTGGCCGAGAGTGCACAACCAGTCGGCTCACTTCTCCACCATGGGAAAATCGCTTAATTTTCCTGTGTGAGGCTCCACGATCTGCGTATGTCTCACGGCCAAACGTCAAGCAGGTTCGGACGCGAGCAAATGACTCCTTAGAACTCGTGACGCAAGTCGGACAGCCGTCCCCGATGTGGACAGCGCCGACGATCATTCCGCCAGACGTGGTCTAACGTTGCCCAGTCAACCACCGCACTCTCCGATAGCTCTCCCGACCGGAAACGCACGTTCAGGTTCTCTCGGCTGGAAGCGCGAGTTTTAAACCTCACATCGCAAAGTACGCCAGTCTATCCAAGTCGCCCTCTACCGAGGAAAGTCTTCGCCAACGCTTTCGTATACCAGCCAAGTCCCTCTCGTGCTAACGGTGGACCGTTAGCACGAGAGCATTAGCACGAGTGTAAGGATTGCCTTCGTCAATCCTTACACCCACAGTTGGGCAAAGAGGGCCTTTCAGACGATGCACTCGTACGGAACAGTAATCCAATGTCAATTCTATGTAAAATGTATTTATTAAAACAAAAAAATCTCGCCGGTGTCACTTTTGTTTTTGGGTTTCCCCAGTGTCGTTAGGAGCGCAACCCAGTATGCCCCCTGCCTCTCCCCCAACATTGCGTCCATCTACTGATTCTGGTCGCCACAGGCGTGCTGCCTCCTCATGTGGCTTCTGAGTTCACCTGGGGACAGGAACCCTTTGCCGCAGTCCCCGCACTTGTGGGGATACTCTTTTGAGTGTGCCCCGATCAGGTGCCTCTTCACGCTGCTGAAATCAGAGGCCCTGTAGCAGCACAGGTGACAGGCATAGGGCTTCTCGCCGGAATGGGTTTGCCTGTGCCTTGAGAGGTGACTTGTCTGAGCGAATCCTCTACCACACTCTGGGCAGACGTGGAGCCGCTCTCCGGTGTGTGCTTTCGTGCGTCCTCAAGTCTGCCAACTGGGCGAACTTCTGCCCGCACTCGGCGCATTCATGAGGACGCTCGCCCGTGTGCACATTCTGGTGCCTGGTCAAGTTGCCCTGCTGCGTGAAAGCCTTGCCGCAGGTGCCGCACACGAAAGGCCTCTGTCCCGTGTGGGTGCGCTCGTGCATGACTAGGTTTTGTTTAATATCGCTGGAGTAGGGACAGTAATTGCATTGGTGCCCACCTCCTCTTTTCTCGTGCATCTTCTTCCATTGTCCCTGGAAGTGTTCGAGGGAAGCGAAGACGCTGTCGCAGTCCCCGCACGCGAAGGTCTGCACTGACCCCTCGAGGGACGGTGCCTCTTCTTGGTCTGCACATGGACGAGCAAGACAAGGGGGGCAGAAAGTTAAGGGGGGACAGTGCCGTAAAATTCCGAGATGCCCCTCCCCCGAACGGTAACCCACCCCCCATTTTGGGCTCGATTTGTTATTTTCTTTGAAAACACAGAAAGATAGCCCACTTTTAGTAAACCTAGTGTTCGGATGAATGATGATCTTGGCGTAAATGTGTCCGGTTAAGTAGGGCGGGACATATAAGCGAACATTGCTGTCTCAGAAGTACAGCCATATTTCCTTCATTGCCCCCTCGCTGCGATAACCCTTACAGAAGAAACACATATAATTTTCATACAGATTGACCCGTTTGGGTCACACAATGTTATGGACATACGGGGCCCGTATGCAAACAGGTCGTCCTATATGTGAACAGGTAACAAACAGGAGCATCCGACCAGATACGGATCGACCTGTTACACGGATTGACCCGTTATGCAGGTCCACCCATACGATTCCTGTTCAGAAAAAGGTAAGCTGGCAACCCCCGGTCTGCCTTTCGTATTCCAAAGCTCTCCACTGAAATGAAATCCTGACACACTTCCTGAAAAGAGCATGCAAGAAACTAAAACAAGGTCTCGAAAGCAGGTACAGTTGACGAAACAGATATGTTACAGGCATGACAAAAGCAAATAGCCACGCACTGTCATCATATCAACAGGAAAACTAAATTCCCAAAAGTAGCTTAAAACTGCAGCTTCCTGTCGATATCTTGAAGTTGCTCCGCGATATACTTGTTCATGAAACCCTTTTGTTTCCTAGGCGACACATCCGAGGGTGCTTGTCCGATGTACATGTCGAAGGAATCTGAAAATGAAAAGAACATGGAAATTATCCATATGCACTGCTGTTAAGTCAAACCCGTTTATGTCGAACTCGGAAAAACCCGTCCACCAGTTCGATCTAGCGAGTAATTCTATATAAAAGTTTTAATGAATTTGACAACGAACAAGCACGCCACATCTAGAAACGTTTACACTCAAAGGAGCGTCTGTAGGTCATGAGGGACGCTCTATGCGGCCATTCAGAGGCCGCTTTTTGTCTTTCAAGGTCTCACCGGCTCACCCTCTCCCCACTCCCTAGAGAAAAGAGAATTTTTTTCTCCTTCCGGGCGATTAAAGCGGTTGCCCCAAAAGAAAAAAAGCCAGCTTTCTCTGCAAGCTGGTTTTTCCCCAACGAGTTGCTCGCAACGGGGCGAAAGCCAGCTTGCAGAGCAGTTCTATCTATCGGGAGACGCTGCAATTCCCGTTCAATGTAACCACATTTTTCGCTATGCATTACTATTGCAGCTCCTAGTCTGTTCACAAACAGTTTGATACAAGGGATGGTTTGAATTAACCAGGTGCGATATAATCGGGTCTACTTGTAGCCCTAGAAAAAAACATCACAATCGCATGTTAATTTGTTGTAATATAGGACTGAACAAAAAAAACACTGAAACGAGAAAAAAAAAATTTTTTTTATACCCAATTAGGACAGGCATGTCTCAAAACTAATGTTCGTCGGAAAAAAAAGAAGTTTGCCCAATATTTATGTAAAAAAGCGCGAAACACATGTACGACGAAACCGTCCGATCCGACGTGCGAACTGCCGGAATGGCCTTCGAGGGCAAGAGTTTTTTGTAGCACCGGAGAGCGTTGAAAACCCTCGGCTCCGACTGTCGTATTGCCTGATCGGACGTCGGATCGGACGGTTTCTTTGTACATGTGGTTCGCGCTTAATGCAAATTTTTCGACTTGCAGGCGAGACCGAAATTGTACCCCTATAAGATGATGATCATGATAGCTTTTGTACCCCTCCAGTGAGCCGCATGACAACGCTCAAGTCCTTTTTCCCTGCAGAATCATGCAAAGAGTTCTGCAGTGGAATTGCCAGGGCTGCGCAAGAGGGTGGCGGAGCTCGGGGCTCGACGTACCATCGGAACGCCCAGATATTCTACTCCTGCAGGAAACTAACACGACAGAGATTGCATTACCAGGGTTTGAGGTGTATTCGTGCCCATCCATCACTAACAAAAGGTTTGGGGAGGGTCCCAGAGGCAGAGCAATGATCTATGTGAGCACAGACTCACCACGCTGCCAAATCGACGCCACGCAGTTTTGCACCGACGACCAAGAGGTTTTTGCCATTAAGATTTCCTGGCCACAGAAGTATATAACGATGGCTTCTGTCTACTATAGACCGCTGCCCTCGAAGCAGCAACTCCAACTAGAAAACGGTTGGATCGCTCACCTGCACGATATGTACCCTAGAAACCATAAAGTGTACGGAGGAGATTTCAACCCACATCATCCAATTTGGGGGTACTGCAAGAGGAGCAATGGAGTAGAAGATTTGATTGAGGAGATGACGACATAATAGCTACACCTGGCCAACTCAAAAGGAGCCAAGACGAGAATTGGCACAACAGGACAGAAGGTCACTACACCGGACCTCACGTGGGCTGCCATGGTAACGAGGTAGGCAACACTGGTTTGTCGGCAACAGGTATCACAAACGTTGTTGCCACCCTAAACAGCGGAGCGGCGGAAACATGTAGGCACCCTAGTCCTCCTCACCTGCATCATGGCAGGTGCCACCCGCTCCCCAGCACGCATGGCCGCATGGAGCAAAGGAAGACGCTCCAGCACGTGCAACCAATGCACGAACAACATAAAAGGAGGCATGACTTATCTCTTCTGTGAATGCCCCTACTATCAACAAATTCGGACCAAGTTCAAACCCATATATGCCCAGAACCTGGTTGACTGGGTTCACCCAAAGTCATCAGACAAAGACAATGACCAGCTTAGTCTCCTAAACTTCATGCTAAAAGCGAAGCTGGACGTGTATGTGCAGATTCTCTCCTCCCTCATCCCTTTTAGTGCCACATGCCCAGACGGAGATGTCACGTGCCATATTCCCCTCACCTTCACCTTGTTTTTGTGGCAATAAAAACGCCTTTTGAATCTGAATTCGCTGGCCACTCCCCCTTTTACTACTGGATTCGCTTGGCTAATTGGCCGAATATCGTGATTTTGCGGTGCGACCAACGTGTTGTGGCGTTGAACACACGTGCACACGCCTGCCGTCACCACGATGGCAGCGAGACCGATAAACCCGGAGCTCAAGCATGAACTTTTAGATCGCTGCGAAGAGCTCGGACTTCGACCTTACGTGGACACGCCTCAGAGGACGGCTGGTAATGACGAAGTCGACGCAGCGCCTCTGCCGCCTGACAGTTCACCTTGCCTCGACGACATGGACTGGTAATGAACATCTGATTCCTTTATTGACGGGACAAAAATAGCGTAGCTGCTACCTCGTTGATTAGAAGTGCTCACTAACTGCTTCTGTTGTTGAGCCACCTCGTCAGGAGGTCAAATCAAATTTGGGGGTTTTACGTGCCAAACCTACGACGGGCATCTGGCACGCCCCAGCGGAGGACTGAAGATTATGTTCAACCACCTGGGGATCTTTTGACGTGCAACCGAAAGCTTGGTTACCTGGGGATCTTTTGACGTACGATCTTGTCAGAAGGAAAAAACGGAAAAGTTTGCTTGTAGTGCTGCTATTGACTCGTGCAAAATTCCGAGCAACTTTTTGCACCCCACTATTGCCCGTTTCGATCGTACCGGCATGCGGTCGTGTATCACTACTGCGTGATGCACGTTAAAAACCCCAGGCTAGCGGTTGTACTGCACTGTCTAAATTTTTCATCTACAGCTTAGAATCTACAGTCGCCCGTTGAGACAGACTAACTAGGTTGTATAAACATACACACACCAATTTCTTTTTTGATTTTAGGTGCAGTTGCGGCCACTGCCACGTGATGTTGACGGCCGCCAAATGTATCTGTTGCATGGAGGTGGGGGAGGCCGCCGCCAACACCGGCAGTGTCTGCACCACACAGCACAGCGACTTCTTCGGGGCAATCCGCAATCCCGTCGGCCTCCAAATCGCGTTTCGCATGAGGGCGATCGAGCTCTTGGACAGGGAGCTTGTCGGGAACAGGGAAACCCACAGGTAAGGCCTTCAAACACCAGGTGGTGTCGGGTATTTGAAACACTAACACACTGGTCAGTTTCCATCTAAATCATTTTGCATAACCGAATACCTACATACAGGGCTCTGTTTAAGTTTGGAATGAGGCAAGCGGGCATCAGACTTCGGTGCAGAAACTGGCCTCTAGTTCTAAGGAAGTCATCCGAGGTTGGAATTGGTAGGTGCAGTGAGGATTCCACTTTGTGTGCAATTCATTATTGTAAGAGATGGTACAGTTTATTCTACCATGGGCAGATATGATCTTCGTAAACCCGAGTTCAATCTGGATTCTCCATTCCTTCAACGGAGGCACAGGTGCGTTGCATACCACCAGTTTGCAAGGTGGATTTGGCGCCGCCTTGGGAGGCACAACAGGAAGATCCTGCCTGCCTGTGTAGTAAAGGCCATTAGGAATGCCTATCCATCAGAAGAATACTGTGGCTTTAGATATCCTGCCCTGTAGGCCTTACATGTTCTCAGTCACCCCAGTGCAATATTGCTGTGCGCAGGGCCAAACAAGCAGCGCTCGGTCACGGAACTCCAGAAGATTGGCGTTTATTCTTACTCGGGCGTAACTTTTATCATTTCGTCCTAGTTTCTTGTTCTCGAAAGTGCGTGTTCATTCTCACCCTGAACACCCGGTGCTCGAACCTTCTGGGCCGGATTTTTGCGATGCCGACGGAGATTAGAAAAGGAGCTGCCCGTGACCTTGTCGAGTCGGTCTCGCTCTCGCTTCCTGTTACGCCGCCAAATTGCCGCCTGCTTTTCTGCTGTCTCGACGCTCATTCTTTATTTTGTTTGACACAAGTTCGCTGATTAAACCCTTCTTTTATGTTCATAATTTACCGTCTCTTCGCCTTGCTCCGTGACAATATGCACTTTGGAAGACGACGGGGTTTAGGTTTCCCCAGAGATTTCGCTAAATTGAGTGGTGCAGCAGCTGCCCAGATTTCGGTTCACCTCATCCACCTCCACCAACCCGGGCAAAAAGTACTGGCTTATGGAACTATTCTAAGCTGGATCCAACATGTCCCAGCGTGGAGTAGTTCTCTAAACCAGTGCATTGACTTTTGCATGGGACTAACTGCAATATCAGAAAGTGAGGCACACCTTACGCCAATATGTGCTATTCTTTTAAAGCATTTCTGTGTTCTAACATGCTGAATAAAAAATTGCAAGTTGATGTGTCAAGTAATTTTTATTCTCCAAGTAAACATATTTTGTATGAAATCAAATGGCTTCAGGAAAGCCTCAGAATGGTAGCCTGTATGCCCTTCTGTTTCAGCTTGGTGAAGCCACAAACAAATGCCACCTTCTCCATGGCGTTGCTTGACGTCACCTCGTATGACTGGTCACAATGTGTACGCATTAATTTCTTCCAACAGACAATGTACTGCAGCATCAATGCAAGACCTCCACAAATGCAATCAGATTTAAAGCAGAAAGGAACAGTGGTTGTAAACAAGAGGCAAATCAGTTTTACAATAATTTAGTTTGCCTCAGTTAGTAAATGTTACCTCGCCTTTCTTCCTGGTGACTGCCTTGTGGAAGCTGTAGGTGCAGTACTTTGCGCTGAATCCTGGCAAATCGCAGCGTCCATCCCAGCAAGGGCAATGCTCTTGCCTCGGAGACCTTGCAGAAGCTCAGTGTTCTGCTGCTCATACACTTGGCAGGCAATTATGTGTTATAAATCAATACGCAATGCAATGTTTTATTCTCTACACTTATTACTACTCTGACTTACCCGATTCGCAGCAGGCATCAGATAACCAGTCTGATATTGTTGTAGGTGCGCTCCGAGATGGCTTGAATGTTGACGGACTTGTTGCTGCTCAAGATGGTCGCAGGAGAAGCACCTCCAAAGAGATTGGCTGCACAAATGCAAACATTGCCTGTTGCTTTGCCACTTACCTTTGGTTGGCTCCACCATGTCTTCTGTTGACAATCAGTAGTGTGCCGACAACGTCTGTGGTGTTGCAGCAAGGGGCATGGCACTTGCGGCACACCTTGAAACGCTCCAGGAGGCACCCTTCAAAAACAATAAACTTCCGCTATTTGTGGGGTGGCGCCTTTACGCAGTCACTGTCGTCACTGAAAATATAAATAAAACTGTAACATATTCCGGGGGTTATTTGAAAGTACTACCTTTGGAAGCTCACATTTGTGGAGGGCGCATAGCTGGTGTCACCAGGAGCATTGCTCTCCTCCATGCCGTCCTCCCCCTCGTCTGCATTGTAAGGACATTGTAAGGACGTTTTAGAAGGTCAGGCACTGGTGCGGTTAGCATGACCGTTAGAATAGTAAGGAATTGTGGGCAACGCTCACCCGAGTCACTGCTGTCCTCAGCTGACTCATCCTCCACATTGGTGCTGGTGTTGCTGTCACAGCTACCAGGGTCATCTGAGTTTTCTTGCTGTCAGAATCCCTTGGGCCATCTCGTCTGCCCTCTGGATCATTACTGTTGCCTGCATAAGAAGGCCTATCCAGCACATCGCTGACACTTACCTCACCATCAGGTGGTATGGGAGCAGAACTGTGAGGACGGATGTCCTGGGCCTGCAGTTGGGGGGTTGTCCTTCAAACTGGAGACGGCAATTGAACCTGGAGTGCTGGGGCAGGCTGCAAAGGTGGCATCCTAGCACTGCACTCTTGGTTCACCTGTGCAGCTGCAGATTCTATACACATTGCAAACAAAGGATTAATTTCCACTAAAACTAAACAATGCCGAGGTTCCCACATATACATACTATACTATAAGTTGAGTATTCAGTCACACTTACGCACTGCTGTAGTGCCTTCTTGTGTGCCTATGTCTGCAGGATCTGTCTGTACCAACAGATGCACGAGGAACGAAACAGGTGCAGCTGGAAGCCTGCGACAAACATTGCAAAAAGTACAGTATAGACCACTTACAACGTAACCGCTTATGGTGCAGGACCGGGTATAACGCGGCTTTTTTAAACCACCGGTTCGCCTCCCATAGAACTCCATGTATTTACATACCGCTTAAAATGCAGGCGCGCGAAGGGAAATACCGGTTATAGTGCGGTTTCTGGAAGAGCCCGGCGGCCGTGCCGACTGACCGGCGCAGCGAGCACGCTTCCCTTTGCGGCGCTAGATAATGGCGCGAGCCGCGAGCGGCACTCGCGGGGCATGGAGGTTGCTCGAAAAAACCGGGAGATGCGAAGAGAGAGGCTGCAGTTGCCATAGCGACGGAGGGACGCACGCACGTGTCGTTCTCGTGCGTGCGTCCCTCCGCTGCGATGGTTGGAAACAACCGCAACGACAGACCAATCGCAGGTCGAGGAGAAGTGTTGCATGCCGGCAGTGCGTACACACTATTGGCTCTCTCCTTTCCCCCCCAACCTCTATTACAACGCTTCTCCTCCTCTCCGGTCGCGGGTCGGCTGCGTCTATCCGCAAACATGGCGTTGGTTTTGATCGTCGACGTAGATTGCGTGATGGAGGATCATCGTTCCGCGTAAAAGCGCTACCCTTGACTGTGAATTTTCGTTGTGTGTCGTTATGATAACCCAGCACGCACTAGAAGGGAAGATCCAAGGAAAGATCCACCTACTCGTGCGGCGATGTCGTGGCGGCACTCTCAAGACGGCAGAAACGCCCGTGTCGTCGTGTTTGTTTACTTCGACTAGAGTGGTGCTTTCTGTGTTTTCGAACATCGCCCGGATTTCTTATTTGGAGCATTTCATGCCTGTGCTCAAGTTGAAGGTATTACTGGCGCGTACCGTATGAAGGATGCGAATTTTCACGCGTTTTCATCGCCGGAGAAAAGTGATTAGGGTTAGCAATCCTGAACGCTCGCAACGTCCGCGACGTCCGTCCGCAACCCGCGACGCTGTTAAAAGGCTGCGCCAGGCAAAAGTCGCTCATTTCTTTCAAAATGTGTGACACACTTGAGACAGAACTGTTCTAGTCTGGTGAAATAAAGACTTTCCTCAAACTAAGCTTTATTTTTCACCTAACATAAAGTAAATTCTTTTACAAAGGTAAGTAGTCTCATGGCATGTATTTTGGCCTGAAAAATTGATGTTTTGGTTATAACGCGGTACCGCTTATAGTGCGGATTTTTGCGACTCCCGCGACATACATTATATGCGGTCTACACTGTATTGGGCATGGTCTAAAGATATTTCACAGTTTTGATGGCACTCATGTTCAGCTGAAAGTGTGAGCACCGATATGAAAGGCCTATGTTTGCAATTTGTGTCTAAAGTACAATTTGCACTCAAGGTCAGTAAGAGAGTGGAATGGGAGTGGCAAGGGAACTCACCACACTGGTGTCTGACGCAATGCTTTGTATGGCTGGTCCAACCATGTCGATTGCGTCGAGCTGACCAGATGCAATAATTTGGACGTCCCTTGTCCCTGCCAGTGACTAAGGGTAGAAGAAATAATAGTGCAACATGTGCTTAATGTACATTCCGTCCTGAGAATCGAGACGGCCACGGTACCAAATTTACAGGAGAGGAACCTCCAACGGGGCTGTCATGGCTTGATGCAGCTGCTGGCCTCTTCAGGCCACTCGATCCTGTCAGCATCTGGTTGAAATGCATAGAAGAAATGCGCATTGGTGGTGGGCTACAGATGTAGCTTGTTCAATATACACTCAATAGTACTCGAACTATGCAGGTGTGTCATGCAGGAAAAACTCAAACTCTAGGTGGTGGGGGTTGAATGCAAGATCCTGGGTTCTGCTTAGTTTGCTTTGAGGGGTGGCAGGGATCCCATCGCTGAAATGCAATTTAGAGCAATTTTTGGGAGCACCAAAATATGCATTCTGGAGCCGTTTGGAGCACCAAATGTTAATTTTCTGTGCACTTTGTAGCATGTAAATACACATTTTTAGCGCTTTACACCAACCAAGTTGACTTTACAAGAATTTTGAAGTTGGCACGTATTTTACCAGGCATCTTTTACTATAACGCAAATGTGCTTCATGCCATATTCCAGTTGAAAACCATCAGGGGAAACTTTTTGAGAGGTATTAATGAGTATTAATACTAAAAAAGACAACAAGCTGGTTTATGCAATTTTTGGACCAGATTTATTTTGAATAAAGAGATGTAAAAAGAAGTCCAGGATTTAAAGCCTCTATAGTTTTTCATTTACAGTTTCCAGCTTGGTCGTATTCGCAGACAAACTTGCATTTGCCTCGGCAAGAAGTACCCGACCAGATTCGATCTCGTCCATGTTCTTGTCCCTCAGCCCCATCTTGATGAGATGGGGCTGAGGTCTTCAGTCTCCAGGAGCGCATTTCGAATGCCTCCAAATGTCAAGTGGAGTTCACAAGACACGACGGGACTCGGATATACATGCGACGTTGGACAGAAATAGCGCAGTTTAAAAAAAAAAAACAACGCCGGCTGAATATTTGCATTTTAAACGAAAAGGTTCCCACGTGACTCAACGCTACGCGAGTTCGCCCCGTTACGTAGAGCGAAAGTCTCACTGAAAGCCTAACTGAGGTCAGCCAGTCACACGCTCTTACCTTTCTTCATTGCATTCGATGCACAGCAGTCCCCTTCAAAGCCGGCTGTTCTGAACAGCGGGGTAACGTAAGCGTGGCGTAACTGCACAAAACGGTGAACCTTGGCAGAAATCGAACTCGCTCGAACCACGCCACGGGTATGACCAAGATGCGAAGAACAAACAAGAAATGTCACACCCAGCTTTAGTTTATAGTCGCTACGCGCGACTAGTTCCGGGTTCCGCTAGATGTCTCATTTGTGTAAGGTTGCTGTTAACTCAGGTAGCTGGCGCAAAATGCCGTCCAATCCGCAAACAGAGCTTTTGGAGCACTTTGGCGCAATTTCGCAAAATTTTATCAGCATGGCGCAGGAAATCGCTTTAGGCGCAAAATAGTGCATTTGGTAGAAGAGCAGTAAGTTGGGCGAGTTGGTAAACGTTGAGCATGGTTAAAATCGCGCACAAAGAGACGAGGACAAACGAGGTAGGATCACAGAACACAGACAGGCGCGCACTCACAACTCTAGTATATTAAGTGAAGAAGAGAAAGATGAAGCACTATTTTTTACAGGGGACAACGTCACCAGGGGGAAACAGATCATCCGCAGTCAAATGATCGCAAGAAGGCAACTTCTTTTTCGCTCAAAGCTACCGACGGCTGACTAACGCAGCGATCGGTCAGGCTCAAGATGGTGAACGCCTCGAGCGCCTCGCGCGTTTGTTTTTCCTTAAACCGGCCAATGATTGATGTTTTTTCTAAAGATGGTGTGCACATACAGGTTTTACAGTGCACCGAAAGGTGACTTCCCACATTGGATGTTAAAGAAAGTTTACGCTCTCGTAGCCGGTCATTCAGACACCGTCCCGTCTGTCCAACATAGCATCTTCCACATGAAAGAGGAATGCTATATACAACGCCCGATGAACGGGGAACAAATTCCAGCGGACCTCGAGAGATTAGCGATAATATAAAAACAATCCAAAAGCTATTTTACGATGAGTAAAGCTTTACGCACTCCGGAGCACGACCAACTCCGGAGTGCATTTCGGACGAAATGGCTATACGATGGTTACACTCGGATCTGACTAACCGAGCTGCTTTCCGAATGATGCTCCTTGATTCGGCAAATAATGCAGGAAGGGAGCAGCAGCACGTTGTAAAAGAAATGGGATTGATTTCAGAGCTCACGTTCGAAACGATGAACCAACGGACACAAGTTTCTGAGACACGCCAAACGAACATTGCCGCCATTGCCACCTGGGAGCCTGGGATTTCAAATGGTTATTTCCGGCACGATTTCCGGTTCCGCTTGGCCTGCCATCTGATGAGAGCGAGAAAAGGTCCGAGAAATGTAACGATAAATGTTTCACCAAGAATTTACATGCAAGGAAATGCGAAAATCGTTAATAAAAAGCTATCGTTATTAAGTTTTCCGCGGCGCAGTATCACGCTCTGCTGGTTGATCAAAAAAAGTGGCGGCAAGCGCGGGAAGTTTAGCAGACGACACTTGAGCGTCTCTTGGGAATCCCGCTCTGGGACCGCCACTCGGCTGAGTCCCAACGAAAATGTCTTCCGAAGACCTGCCTCGCTTCAGCCTCATCCGAGAATATTTCTCGGATGAAGAATGGAACACCATGTCATTCTACGTGAAGTCAAGGATGACAAATCTCAAGGAAAACTACGACCTTCTCTTACGAATGGGTGAGCGTTGTTGGCAGCTGAGCCTCTGAAAAAAGCGCCTCTGCGAATTCGGGGAAAGGGATGGCTGCGAAGAATAATTTGTGACATAAAAGTATTTATTAGTATTCGATACGTTACATTAGGATACCAGGCCTGAACACCGGGTCCCCGGTATATTGTAGCCTCAGCACCGAGGTCCGCTGTGAAATGCAGATACTCGGCAGTGACAACGGCAAACCCTAACGGCAAACCCTCGTGAGGTTAACTCTGTGCTTATGCGAAGAGCAAGTCGCTTCTTCGGCAGCAGTTGCGGCGACCTCAGAACGACGCCTAGCTCTGATTGGCTCTGATTAGGAAGATAGTGGGTAGACTTCAAGGCAGCTTGCTTTGAGGTCTATCCACTGTCCTTCAATCGGAGCCAATCAGAGCTCGGCGTTTTTCTGACGTCACCACAACCCCTGCAAAAGAAGCAGACGAACTTGCGATCCCCATTGTTTCTTCACCCGACAACCAAATATTGCAGGCGCTACAAAGTGCCCCCCCCCCCCCCCCCTCTTTCCAATAGACCCCCAAAATTATATACATTTATTATACAAATTTTGTTTCGCTTTTTCTTAACAGAAAAATGAACTACGCCTCGACGAGCGCTCGTTCTCCACACAAATGTAGCGCCAGTGGTCTGAACCAGATGACAAAGTTTCAAAACTCTCCCCGTTAGCTTATTCAAAAGTTAATAGCGATTTTCCGAAATTTACAACGGGAAAATGGCTGCCGGTGGAGCTCTCGAACACATGGAGCTTAATGGCGTCAGTTACTGAAAGCGGGCGCCATTTTCCAATCGAAATTATCAGAAAGTCACTTATGACGTTTGAACGAGATAATGATTACTTCTTAAACTTGGGTATCTGATTAGAACCTCTCGCGCTACATTTGGACGAAAAAAAAAATTTTTTTTTTGCTGGAAAACAAGAAGGGGGTGGGGGTTGCGTCATCTTTCAGGCAGCGTGGCTTTAGGCAGTCGGCCTTTTGTAGCAGGAAAAATATTCATGATTTGGAGCAGCCACTGACGCTTTTGGAGCAGATGCCAACATCTGTTAACACATCACTTGAAAAAAGAAAACGCGACTCCATCGCTAAATGCGTTTATCTTTGATAATGATTGAGGGTTCCTCTTTGATGCTGAAGCATATTACCTACCTTTTTCTAATAAGAATAGGTAGGGAACAAAAGGAATTCGCAGGGCCTTTTTTAGGAATAAGGCCGAGGTCACAGTAAGTTTCATTTACAATGAGTATTAAAAACAGGGCTTCAAAATGAATCATAGCGCTACATTTTATCGGGATAAAGACTCTTCCTTTCTCTTTTACGGGTAGTTTACTATGCATATATACATAATTTGTGCAAAATTCCGGCAAATACCAGCCTATCTGCTATCAGGAATGATGTGTAATATATCATAAACTGAAGAAACAACCATCCAATATTATGAAGACCTTCACTTGTGCATTAACACTGACAGTGCTCTTTGGCGACGTTGGAGCCAGAGTCAAGTCAAAGTTTGCCGCTCTTTCGTTAGACAGGAACTACATTGACTACCGTATCTATTGAAATATACATTGGTATTTCTTAAATTTTATCGGCAAATATTTTTATGATGAGGGATTGACCGAGATTTAAGACCATAAAAAGGTAGTCCTGTAAAAGTAGCGAACATAAGTTCGGAGCCTATTTCACGCAAACCCAGGCGCTCCCCCGTGTCAGCCGCTGCTCCTAGCACTCCGGTGCAAAGCGGTGAAGCTCGCGCTGGCGAGAGGCGCTGAAGGTTGACGCAAGCTGCCCGAGGTGCCGTGGTGCACTGGAACCACGGCACGGAGCCATGTGCCACACATGATAAGTAAAGGGGCGACGCAACGATTTCTGTACCGCTTAGAACGAATACCTCACGTTAATGACCTATGAGACGCGTTCGATTCTCATCCCATGCAACTGAAGTCGCAGAAAAAAAAATTAAAAGAAAAAGGAGCACGTTTGCCTATGCAACTCGCAGCCAGAACAAGCGGCCTACGTGATCTGGAACTGATTATATGCCACTAGTGTTGATCACAGCCACGCACTGGGGTTGGCGAAGCACAGGACACGCACTGAGTTCCAGACGTTGTTGTAATTCGTCTATCGTCGTCATTGCAGCGATTGGACACGGGGCAATACCCGAATGCTTGTCGAATCAGCTGTTGAATATCACGAGCCCAAATTGAGTGCTCCCTCAATGCATGAGTCCAATCTATGAGCCACATTGAAATGCCAACACTGGAGGGTACTGCGACACGTCAGCTGCGTCGTCAAGTTTTCCGAAGGAGATATTGAGAGAAAACGCTCGCATTTGTCCTTGAAAATACACCGTAACAAAGGAGTTTCTTGGTCATTCGTTGCGTGTGAGTATACAGCTGTGACCCACTAGTGCCATTAAGCTCGTGTAAAGTGAAAATTATTACAAGCGAATGTCGCTGCACGGCCCCTTCAAGTGGTCTAGCCAGGGGTGCAGGAACCTGGTTCTGGCTTATCACAGTAGCCGCCATCGCACTTTTTTTTTTCGCGACTTTTAGCTTTTGACATTGCCGACATCGTCTGGAAATTTAGACGCTATCGACGATCAACCGTCCAGCGCATCAACCGGCCAGCACAGTTCACGAGCAACCTTTATACTTCGTTTCGTCTTAAAACGCAAGCCGACGCTACGAACCAAGCGGACACATCAAACAGCATCAAAGCGCGACATCGTGGTATTCGTCTGCACACGTTTTTTCATGGGTAATACCAATAAAGTGCAGTGCGTGGTAAGCAACATAATTAAAACAGGAGACACGGAAACAGGAAGGACACACACACCACCGTCTTGCTATTCACCAGTGAATGTCCCATGACTAGCGCTTTTAGTATGTGCGGTTGTATGTGGTCGAGTTTTCGAACTCTGCTGTGACCTAAGATGAGACGAAATATGCGGTAAGTAGAGACGCTGTAAAATACATATACGGGTGGATTTTTTTCAGAGCGCAGCTCTTAGGCGCCCATTTCCGACTTGAGCGGCGTCGCCGTCGGCGTAACCGCGCGATGAGTCATGGGAAATGTCCCACAATGCACCGCGCGAGACCCTCGGGACGTCACGAGTTGTCACGAGGGTCCCGCGCGGTGCATCATGGGACATTTCCCGTGGTGCAACGCGCGGGGAGAGGGAGGAGGAGGGCAGAGAAGGGATGATGGGAGGAGGAGGGATGAGAAGAAGGAGAGGGGGAGGAGGAGGATGAGATAAGGGGAGTAGCTTGAAGGATGTTAGGAGGAGGACGAACAAGAGGAGGGGAGGAGGAGTAGCAGGGAGGATGAGGAGGAAAGGTATATACCCTTCCTCAGTACCCTTTCCTCCTCTTCCTCAAGAGCTGCGCTCTAATTCGGTGTTAAGCGCGAGACACATGGACGGCACAATCTTCCGACCCGACAGTCCCTACGCCGCTCCGAATTGTCGCACGCAACAGTTTGAAACACGTGCTTTCGACCTTGAATGCGACGCGACGATCCTTTCGGCGCCGCCCAGGAAATCTCTGGTCCCAGATTGACGGTTAGCTCGCAGGAGCGAAATTACGAGCTCGTTCTCGCTAGCGCGTGCATTCTTTGCTGGGGTCATCTTTCTCGAATGGGTCAGCGGGATTCACGCGTCCGGCTTCCCCTCGCCCGTCCTGCTATCGTGTTCGTCCCGCCAAACCCAGTACGTCATCATGACGTTCGCGCTAGCTGCGCTGTCATTAGCGAGTTTTAGTAGACCGTGTTTCCCGCTCCGCTAAACCCCTCCACTACCCGGAACTCTACAGCCAAGGCCATCGGCGCGCAGGCGCAGTGGCGGTTTCTTCGTAGCGGAGGGCTAGCGGAGCGGGAAACACGGTCTACTAAAACTCCCTATTGGCTGGACGCTTGCGACACTCCGTCCGCCGTGCGAAACTATCTGGCATGCTGGACGCACGCCGGATCGCCGATCCGACGTCTGAAGCGACCAAAGTTTTCGGATCAGGCAGTCGTATTGCTGGATCGGACGTCGGATCGGATGGATTTTTATCCCGCATGTGTCTCGCGCTTTACAGGGTGTCGAAAACGTCTTTCATTTTTTTATCCTCATTAAATTTTTAGAAAGAAGCCGTGAAAACTACACTTATGCGGTTTGTTCAGGTGAATAATAAGGCCTGGAGGACATAGTTTAGGGGGCTAATCGTAACAATCATTTGAATCATTAAGTAAAATTTTGTCATAACTTTTAGAGCACACCTCTTAGGCGCCCGTTTCCGGCCTGAGCGGCGTCGGCGTCGCCGTCACCGTCGGCGTAACCGCGCGGTGCATTATGAGTACATTTCCCCGAAGGAACCCGAGGTCCTCCCGAAGGAACCCGAGGTCCTTCGGGAGGACCTTGGGTTCCTTCGGGAGGACCTCGGGTTCCTTCGGGAGGACCTCGGAGGACCTTTGGTGACCTCGGGGAGGGGGTCACGTGACCCCCCCCCTGAGGTCACGTGACCACACCCCGAGGTCCGTGACCACTCCCCCCCGAGAACACGTGACCCTCAGTACCCTCCCCTCCTCCTCCTCAAGAGCTGCGCTCTAATTCGGCGTCACAGGGAGTTGTAAACGGCTTTCATTTTTAATTAGGGAATCTATCCGTATGGTTTGAATTAGAAACTTGCTGAGCGTCATCGAAAACAACTAAATCACTAACTGAAAAATGAAAGCTGTTTACAACTCCCTGTGACGCCGGATAAGAGCGCAGCTCTTGAGGAGGAGGAGGGGAAGGGTACTGAGGAGAAAGTATATCCCTCCTCCCTCTTCCTCACCTCCTCATCCTGTCTGCTGCTCCTTCCTCCGAGTGGCGTCGCCGTCGTCTCACGAGGGTCACGTGACCTCAAGGGAGTCACGTGACGTCACCGGGTTCGCGTGACCTCACGGGGGTAACGTGACCCTATGAGGTCACGTGACGATGGCGATGCCGATGACGTCACCAGTGACGACGACGTCACCGATGACGTCACCAGTGACGTCACGCGTCCCATAACGCACCGCGCGGTTAAGCCGACGCCGATGCCGCTGAAGCCGGAAAAGGGAGCTTAAGAGCTGCGCTCTAGAAAAAAGACTGAGTGAGAAGCGTGCGCTAAAGCTACCAGTCGTGCAGCAGAGCGAGGCTACCTGTGCGATAAGGCGCCCTCGCGATTTTTCCGTCTCTTATCATAAAGCCCGAGCCTTGTACCTGCTACACGAGCGGTAACTTTAGAGCACCACTGAGCTTCTCACACGTTCGAGGTCTTTCCACAAATTACTGACGTCGTAGCTTTCAATGACGCTCAGCAAGTTTCCAATTGGAACCATATGTCTATGTTCACCAATGAAAAAGTCAAGTAAAACATTCTGCCCAATTAGCCGACTGATCGTTACTATTAGCCTCCTATACTATGCCCACTGTCCGTACAACTCACCTGCCCAAATTGCGTAATTGTAGTAATCGCTTTATTTTTTAACAAATCTGTTAAGATTGAAAAAAAAATAAAATGAAAGGCATAAAGAGCCTGCCCAACGTTTTGTAAACCCGAGTCTGAAAAAAAAAAAAAATTGGGCGGGTGTGTCGTGCACTTTTTGTTCCAAGTCTTAGGTGCTCAACATGTTGAATGTTCACCAGCTCCCCTGTATCTCCTTTGTTATTCCTACATATATATTTGTACCACTTACCTTTCCTCTCGCGTCTTTGAATATCGTGGCCCACCAATAATAATATATTATTTTCTTTTGAATTTCCCACCTCAGCGCAAGTGCGGCGCAAGTCTTAGCAAAAATGTCATTGTGGCGCAAAATATAGCAGACTTCCTCTCATCGCCCAATTAGGCCCAAATGGCGCAGAATTTCCTGACTGAAGATGTATTTGTATCAGATGTCTGGGCTCCATGAAACTGACAACAAAGGCTCGGCGAGTTCAGTCGCTGCCTTAGATCCCCCTTTCCACTCGAAGAAACAATGGCAGTGTGATGAACTTGAATGAGGTTCTTCCATAGGCTGCACTCCACCGGTGCCCGACTTCATCAAGCCGAAGCCCTCATCAAGACCTGGATCTGCAGGGAGAAAGCGTAAGTTCGAAAAACGGGAAATGTCAGGCGGAAATATCAGGAACGGGTCGAAAAACACACAAAAACAGCTGTATCAAAAAAGAAAAAAAAAAAAAGAAAAAAAAGGCGCACATAATTTTTTTTGGGGATGTACGACATTTCAAGCATTCATGAAAAATCATTTCACCATGCTCGTCGCTTCGAAGCCTCGTCAGCGGTCCCATGTTTTCGAAGTTTATTCTTAGTAAATTTCAAATAGTGTTTTTCGGGGTTTATTTTTTGCCAAAAAAATCGTGGTTTTTCGAAATCTATGCTTGCTATATTCCCAATTCTCCGAGATTCGGAGTTTGATAATTCTGTGCTCCCTCCTACCAAGATTCCTTTGAAATACAATCGATTTTTTTTATTTGCCCTCAAAACTATGTAATCTTTTTTCGCATAAATCCGAGGTAACCAAAATTTTTCAGCCTAGCGTTTTTTTTAAGAGTTTTTCGGATATATCTAAAAACTCGAAACCCTATACTTATAACTTGTAAATTAGATACGCAGATGAACACTCAAAAGACAAAAAATACAAAAAAGTGAAAGCCGTTTACAACTCCCTGTAACGCCGAATCGGAGCGCAGCTCTTGAGGAGGAGGAGTGAAGGGTACTGAGGGGAGGGTAGACTCCTCCTTCTCCTCCTTCTCCCCTCATTCTTTAATATGCTCCGGGGGGTCACCTGACGTCGGGGGGAGGGGGTCACGTGACCTCGGGGGGGGGGGGGGGGGGGGGGGGGCGGGGGCGTGTCACGTGACTTCGGGAGGGGGAAGGGGGGTCACGTGACCTCGGGGAGGGGGCCACGTGACCTTGGGGGTCACGTGACCTGGGGGTCACGTGATTTCGGGGGTCACGTGACCTTGGGGGGACCTTGGGAGGGGTCACGTGACCTGGCGTCGCCGTCCAAGTTGGAAACGGGCGCCTAAGAGCTGCGCTCTAAAAAAAAAAGGACCGAAACACTTTTTTTTTTTTTTTTTTAGACGACTTTCACGTATCTTGGCTTTCTTTTGTAAACGCCGAAGATTTCAGGGTTACCCGCATGATCAGTCGCAATTTTTTCGATTCGTCTTACAGAGGCCTCGACCACTGCCGCCGCAGCACCATCGGGAAAGGAGAACAGGCCCCCCAAGGTTGGTATCATGACGTCACCGAATGGAGGGCAACGCAGGGCAGGGGTATCGGACGGAAGTGCTGCCTTAGCGTTCGGCCGAAGCGGCTCCGTGTGACGTAGTTTTGTGCCCGATTTGGCACACCTTCTCTGCATCAGTCAGTTGGGTGAATGGGTGGACGATTGTGGCTGAAACCTTTTAACCGAGCGGCGGCTGTTGCGCCTCCTAGACAAAGCTTTTATTTCAACAATTAACTCACGACCACGGTGCCACAGGACCGGAGTAAAAAACAGGACGGACAAAACAAAGCTCCAGCTTTGTGTTGTCCGTCCCGGTTTTCCCCCGCTCATGGGTTACCGTGTCAGTATTTCACCAGCTGGCCTGTACACCTGCTTAAGTTTCAATTATCCAATCTCCAATCTAAAAACGTTTTCACAAAAACAGTGAGGCTACACTTTTCAACCTCATACTTCTAAATGCTGAAGTAATAGGGCGCGGTAAAGCATCCCATATCACTGCGCTACATGCCTTTACTATTCGCTCATACATGCACTGCACAGTCGCGACTGATCGAGCAAAATCCATGACTATGACGTCAGGTGACGTCATGGCCGTCGTCACGTGCTCCGCCCTTTCAGAACGCCGTGGCGGGAGCAGCGACGCCCCTGCAGCGAGGAAGTTCCCGGCTGGCTTCGAGGTCCGGCGTGAAGCCACTCCTCGCTGCGCAGGAGAAGCAGGAGGAGGAATACGGTACGGGGACCCGTTTAGTGCTTGACGCGGGAGTATTCACTATGAATATCGTCACCGTTATTGTCATCGCATCTTGGTTAATGACGGGAAGTGTCAATTTCCCTGGATGTTAAGTTACCATTATTACAAGATTTGAGGAAACCAACCTGACGAGGAATAGCGATGTGGAAGCCATGGGAGATTACTGTGTGTATTTTTAGGCAGCGTGAAGTTAGTTACCCTTAATGGTGCGATTGGTATGTCCGCTGTAGGTGACAAATTTACCGAGTTCGATAGCACTGCTAGGTCGGGATCTTTGACGCGTGCATCGGGCCTTAGTGATAGACGACCGCCTGCAGGACCGATGCTCATCCAGATTGAAACGGGCAGGGGTGGGCATATAAACCCAGAATCCACGGGTTATGCGGCGCGCATGATATATTGTTTGATGCACAAGCTTGTTTGGGGCAAGTGTCATATCGGAATTCAGAAATTCATGGGGAGAGGGGGAGGCGGACCGCCCCGAGTGCCGCTGACCCTAGTGACGCCACTGGACCTAAGGCATCAGGGCATCGGATGAACGGTTCATTTGGTAAGGGGTGACTTTTCTTCGTCCGGTGACGTGCGCAGATCCCGGAGAGGGCACCTCGAGCCAGACGCGATACCCGAAGCGGAGCCGCAAGTCCGTCAACTACGCCGAGTGCGAAGTTCCCTCCGAGGACGAGTTCTTCTGTGAGTGTCCAGAAGTCGGAAACTAGTCGGACAAGAGACCTTCTCCCTTCCCTCAGTGACACCGCATGCTAACTTCAAAAGCCTAATTAATTATAATGGGGCTACAGAAGTGGGTTGTTCACTGTTGTCCGTTGTGCAGACTGCCTGGAGTGCGGCGAAGACCGGCACGGCGACTGTCCCGTCCACGGACCCCTCGAGTTCGTCAAGGACACTCCGGTGAGGAATTTCTACGACTTTCTCGTTGTCTGGCGCGCATCGAGGAGGCATTGTGGGCTTTTGAAATGGCAGGAGAGCGGGGATGCTGCGAAGAGACGGGGGAAGCCATCTGTGTTGGGACAAGAGGGACTTCATTGCGTGATCGAGCACACAGGTAACGGTACCTGTGTACGTCGATAACCTCCCTCGAATTCGGCGTGTTATCCGGGAAAGTATACACGCGGGCTTCGATTGTTCCAGCACCAGACTGGACATCCAATGATAAGAATCTGCGAACTCTGGTGTACTACTATTAAGTCGTTATCCAGAGTGTACATTGGAGACAATACACTTCAAGAATCGAGCGTCTATATTTTAGTGATTACATTGGAGGATATCCAGAAAACCCTCGATGGAAACCATAAAAAAAGTCTAATTATCTGCTACCATAATATTCTGTCAGTGTCATTGAAGTGAACCATACTAAAAGTGGTATTCCCGCCTGCAGGTCTCCTAGTTTTAGCGTAGCTGGATGTGTAAGGAAGTATCCGATCCTCGAGCGTCCTATACATATCACGGGTTTGCAATCACAGCCCGAAATGCTTACAGATTTTGTTTTAGTACATATTTTCTGTTAGATTTACAAAATCACAACTGAAACCGAAGTTTTGTCGCCCCGTTCGAAAATAAGTAATAGTACAAACCAATACACGTTCGTTTTTGTCCTCCTCGCTGATAAAGTCCTTAAAGTACGTGAGCTCTGTTTATATATTCGTTACAACGTCATATCCGTCCCCTCTGATTAATTCAGGTTCCCCCGGGGGACCCCCAGCGCGCGAACAAGACCCTGCCCGAGGGTCTGACGCTGGCCCGGTCCTGCATTAAGGAGGCCGGGAAGGGGGTCTTCACCCTCAGGCCCCTCCCTGCCAGGCTGTGCTACGGGCCCTACGAAGGCGTGCGCTTCACCGGCTCCGGCGGGGGCAACGGATACACCTGGAAGGTGCAGTGCTCCCTGTGGGCTGCGTGAGCATGCGTGAACTCGAAGGGTCTGAACCTGAAAGGGAGGATGGAATTGTCGGGGTACACACTATGGAATACCATACACACTTATGGGTGTAACTGGTCTCAAGGATAACATCCTAAGGGTGTTACAGGAACACGTTTAGAGCGCTAGAAAACACGCTAATACTTTGTGCTCTGGCGGTGCGGCAACCTAAAAATACTTTTTTACTAGCAACAAGGTACAAGCAGCACGCATCACCTTCAGGTTTCACTCGCACAGATAGCACGAAAAGCCGACAATTCAGAGATACCCATTCCCAGATGAGCGCATCCAAAATTACGGAAGTTACAAGTATGTTTCTTTGTTCTCGTCAGTACATCAGTTATAGCATAAGAACTCGAAGTTCAAGAAATGTATCCCCAAGTAAACACTAAATCAATGATAATCTGATTTAGTTGCCAAAACAATCTCCTAGAAATGTTTGAGGCGGGTGCAAAACTGATGCGTCACCGCGTGCACGTGCCCGGATCCAGGTGCGTGGCCGGGGCGGCTACCTGGTGGACGCCCGGCCCCTGTCGGAGTCCAACTGGATGCGCTACGTCAACTGCGCCCCGAGCGAGAAGAGCCAGAACCTCGTGGCCTTCCAGCACAGGGGAGGCGTCTACTACCAGACAAGGGCCAAGATAGCGCCGGGGACCGAGCTGCTCGTCTGGTACGGGGACGAGTTTGGCGCCGAGCTAGGACTCGTCGAAGCCAAGGACGGAGCCCAGAAGAAGCGTGAGTGGGGGACATCGGATGGCAAGGATACGCTGAGTTTCGAAGTTTGTCATTGCGATAAAAATTGTCAGGAGTGCACTATTTGTTGTGGAATCACAATGCATAAAAATAAAAAAAAAGTATTTTTTTTTTTTTTTAATTGGGATTTGAAGGTACGGTACTCTCCTGAGATATAGTCCACCTAGAATAGATAAAAAATTGTATGAAAATGAGGAGTGGTCTACCTGTCGGTGTGCAGTCCATAAAAGTTGAAAACACAAATGCTATTTTTAGATAATGTGTCTATCAGACATGTTATCCCGGCGAGGGGGCAATGAAACAGAGATGACTGTACTTCCCAGTCAGAAATGTTCGCTTTTATATCCTGCCCTATCTAACCGGGCGCATTTACGCCAAGGGCATCATTGATCCGAACGCTACGATTAGTAAGCGTGGGCTATCTTTCGGTGTTTTAAAGGGGAGGGGGGGTGCAGCGATTTCCGGACTTCGGTCAAACACTTGTGGAAGTTGCCCTCTGACAATCCTAAAGTAAAGAACAGAAAACCAATTTCGACTGCGTGTCAATAGTTGTTATGTAAAAAAAAAAAAAAAATAAGAAAAAATCAGTATTTCCAATTTTGGCACCCCTCAACTCACTCCCAGTCTTCGGTCTCACCTGGTCCCCCTCCTTGTGACGTAATTCGGCGTGCAGTGTAGCTTCGCCTGTGCTCTCTCGGAGGACGCTTCCTCTCTCTCTCTCTCTGCTGACATTAGCGCGCGTTATGCTGCAGCTTAGAGCCGAGCGAGGTCATGTAATCTTTTCGCTGTAGTTCCTTCGGCTGCCACTCGTTGCTGCAGGTGGGGGGAACAGCTTGACTTTTGCTTTGTGATCATGCAGCGGAATAGCGACATTTTTTTAATGAAGGAGGTGTTTTCTGTGACCTCCGGGACATGATAAACAACGTAAAAATTACGAGATGCATATTCTTTATTTCTTAAAATCGTTGAACCCCCCCCCCCCCCTCCCCCTTTAGAAGAAAATAACAAATCCATCCGAAAATGGGGGGGCGGCCGGTCACCTTTCGGGGGAGGGGTATCTCGGGATTTTACGGTAGTGTCTCCCCTTAACTCTCTGCCCCCCTTGCCTTGCTCGTCCATGTGCAGACCAAGAAGAGGGGCCGTCCCTCGAGGGGTCAGTGCAGACCTTCGCGTGTGGGGACTGCGACAGCGTCTTCGCTTCCCTCGAGCACCTCCAGGGACACCGGAAGAAGATGCACGAGAGGAGAGAGGGCAGGCACCGATGCGGTCACTGTCCCTACTCCAGCGATAAGAAACCAGACCTAGTCAGGCACCAGCGCACCCACACGGGAGAGAGGCCCTTCAAGTGCGGCACCTGCGGCAAGGCTTTCACGCAGGAGGGCAACTTGACCAGGCACCAGAATGTGCACACGGGCGAGCGGCCTCACGAGTGCGCCGAGTGCGGGCAGAAGTTCGCCCGGCTGGGACACCTGAGGATGCACGAAAGCACGCACAGCGGAGAGCGGCCCCACGTCTGCCCAGAGTGTGCGAGAGGATTCGTTAAGAGAGGTGACCTCGCAAAGCACAGGCGAACCCACTCCGGCGAGAAGCCCTATGCCTGCCACCTGTGCTCCTACAGGACCTCTGATTTAAGCAACATGAAGAGCCACGTGATTCGGGTGCACTCAAAAGAGTATCCCCACAAGTGCGGGGACTGCGGCAAAGGGTTCCGGTCCCCAGGTGAACTCAGAAGCCACATGAGGAGGCAGCACTCCTGCGACGACCTGGAGCGGTAGATGGACTCCGTGATGGGGGAGGGGGGAGGGGCACCGGTTAATAACGACACTGGGGAAACCCGAAGACAAGGGTGACACCGGCGAGTTCTTCTTTTGCTTTTTAATAAATACATTGTACATAGAATTGGCCTTGGCTTACTGTTCCCCACGAGCGTATCGTCCAAAAGGGTGACTTTCCCGAACCGTGGGTGTAAGGGTCGACGAAGGCTGTGCTGTGGGCCATAAGCACGAGAGGGACTTGGCTGGTCTACGAAAGCGTTGACGAACAGTTCCCGCGGTGGTGGGCGACTTCGAAAGTCGGCCGTATACTTTGCGATGCGAGGCTGAAAACGCGCGTTTTTAGCTGAGAGAACCGGAACGTGCGTTTCGGGCCGGGACGACTATCGGAGAGTGCGGTGGTTGGATGGGCAACGTTAGACCACGTCTGGCGGAATGATCGTCGGCGCTGTCCACATCAGGGACGGCGGTCTGACTCGCCTCGCGAGTTCTAAGAAAGAGTTTGCTCGCGTCCGAACCCGCCTGGCGTTTGGTCATGAGATATGCAAGGATAAAAATGCTGCGTCATTTGCGCCAGATTGCTCCATAAAGGGAAGTCTGCTACATCTTGCGCCAAAATGCCATTTTTGTTAACAATTGCGCCAAACCTGCCCCGAGAAAGGCTTAAAGAAAAAATATATATGTATATATATATATATATTGGTCGACCCTAATATTCAGAGAAGTAGAAGGAAAGAAATATTGTGCAAATACGAACTTCACAGCGTCTCTACTCGCAGTATAGTTTGTTTCGTCTTAGATCAGAATAAAGCCGAAGACTCGAACACATATAACCACAGACACGCACGCTAACAGCGCAAGCCACGCGACATTGATTGGTTTAGACGATTAAAGAACACGTACAAGGACATGGCGAATGCCAGGAATTCGCCCTTGGATGCTGCGAATCAACCGGCCATAGGCGTTGATGCTGGGCATCAAGCACTCTGGCCGGTTGATGCGCTGGCGGGTTGATGGCCGACATCGACTAAAGTTCCAGACGATGTCGTCGATGTCAGGAACTAAGAGTCCCCGAAAAACCTTTTGCATACTACATGAAAGGAAACCAGGGTTTTGCACTCCTGCTAAGGTCGCTTGATTATAGCGTGGCACTTGCGGCTCTCACCAGCCTGCACGCATGGAGCTTGGCCGCTTTGCACCGGAGTGCTAGGAGCAGCGGCTGACACGGGGGAGCGCCTGGCTTAGCGCGACAGAGTTGCGCTAAGCCAGGCGCAAATATTACATTTTGTAATATTTGAGAACGGCATTCGTAGAACATGTTTTTTAACGCAATTGCGAACGCACTATGGCGCTTCTTTCTGAAGTATCGAAAATCGGAGCCCGGAGCTTTTTATCCTCCCTCGACAAACTTGGCGGGGCCGCAGCGCTTGGCACATGTAGCACTGAGGATGATTGGCGAGTCGGGGAATCGAACAAAGTTCTCTTGTTCAGGTTCCTAGCGACCTATCAAACTTCGAAAATGAAATCGTCAAACGGTCAAAACAACTGGGTTTGGTGTCTGTGTAACGCAGTTTATGTTGTGACTCCGCTGGGGCAGCCTTTCACGCAGAACCGACGCGACATGGACCCTCGCGTCGCTCACAAAAGTCCACTGCGCGTTTTCTTCGACCTCACACCGTTTCAAAGAATTTGAGATCACTGAAAGGGCCCTCAAAGAACTTCAAACTGGAAAGCGAAGCGTCGTCTGCTCACAGAGATAGGCGGTACACGGAGGCAAGCAGTCGACTGCGAGACACGGGAAACACGACACTTCGGGCCGGGACGGAGGCGCCAGAGAAACTCGAGTTGCAGGACGACTCAATCTTTGAGGTCACTGCACAGGCGCGGATTACGCGGGAACTTCAAGTTCCGCATTTGGAATAGTTTGCTTGCTTCACAAATACTTCTTTCACATGTTTCAAAAGTTTAGAGAAACGACTTTTGGTTGGCAACGCTTTCGCTGCCGATGTGACGTACTGCAAAGAAAGATTTCTTTAATATAGAAGTTTTGTATCTAAATATTTCTACGTACAAAATGAACCCGAGTTAAATTTTTATTAGAACAAATAATGTGAACTTTAAAAGGACCCTGCGGTCTGTTTACAATGTCACCTGACCAATGTAACTGCGCTCTTACCTTCGTTCGCCCTAAAGGAAGACCTGTGTTTCCTTCGCCAGGTCGTTTCCAGGCAGTTTTTGAGATGAAGAAATGCTATAAAATGAAGAGCTACGCTTGCGATGAACTACGCACTGGGGACGCGTATCTCTCCAGCAAGATCGACCTCCACAGAACGGGTTCCTTGGATCACTCTTTGCGTCGTCCGCGGGAGGTCCGGATCGGCTGACGAACTTCGCCGTGGGAAGATGGGGGGTACTTGCGTCGGAGGCCAAGTTGCTTCTCTTGACAACGCCTATACCAACTCTGTAGGCGTGGGTTACTTTTATATAAACGATGTATTACTTTCGTAACGAATAAAGGTACATAAGCGAAACAAAGCTGTAAAGATTACTCTCTAGTGGGATGGGGGAAGGAAGTGCTCGGGTGTTAGCTCGGGAGTTGGCTTGCTCGTAGGATTAAATTCCGATTACGGGGGCATTGTACCCCGGAGTCCCTTGACAGGGTTCGTTCACGGAGTGTGAGCTCTGAAGCTCCAGCACAAACTAAAACCCGTTCATTCGTTCGTGATACGATTCCCACTTGCTGCGTTCCCGTTAAATATCACTGGTTGGCCCGCCCTCTTTTGGTGGACCGGCGATTCCCCGACGGGTCATGAGACGGGCGTTTCCCAGTGGCCGAGAGGCCGCAACCAATCGCCCCACTTTCCCACCGTGGGGGAATTGCTGAAGTTTCCCGCCTGAGACCCCTCGACCTGCGCATGACAAGTGATGAAATCGGAATTGGACCTTCTGTAGCAGGTTCTGTAGCAGGGAAAATATTGGTTGGGAGAGGCCACTGACGCTTTTGGAGAAGATGCCGACATCCGTTAGCACATCACTCGGGAATGAAAAATTGATTGAATCTCTGGCTGAGTTCATTTATGATAGTGATCTAGGGTTTCTGTTTGACGCTCGAGCATATTAGTTATTAGTGTTTCTAGAAAAATAATACATAGAGCATAAAAGGAACACAGTCTTCTTAAATAAGGCTCTAGTCAGAGACGGTTTCATTTAGAGTGGGTATTCAAAAATGGTTGAAAAGTGTATCCCAGCGTAGTGGAATAAATCCTCTCTCTCCTCTTCATTTTACACTCGTACTTTGTTTAGCCTGTAACTATAATTTTTTTTTTAGAGCCAACAAGAACCAGCGTATCCGCTAACACGTCTACCAATAAAGATGCGTCCCGTAAGTTTAATGAAGCGACCAAACTCGAGCATATAATATTATAAATTACAAAAGCAGCCAACCAACAATACTATAAAGGACTACACTTGCGCTTTAAACTCGATAAAGTTTTTTTAGCGGCGTAGGAACCAGAGTTAGGTCAAAGTTCGCTGCTCTTTCGATCGACAGCTGCACGGAAACTATCGTGACCACCGTATTTATTCAAATATATATAGACTCGTGTTCCCTTCTCTCTTTATCTGTTGCTTTTAATTGGAGATTAACTTACAATGAGGACAAAGAAGTTCGCCCCGTAATCATATCCTGAGCATAATGTGCCTAGCTGCCTATCGAGCTAAGCCAGGCTCTCCCCCGTGTCAGCCGCTGCTCCTAGCACTCCGGTGCAAAGCGGTGAAGCTCCACGCGGTCACACTGCTGAGAGGCGCAAGGGCCACGGTATAATCAAGCGACCTTAGCAGGAGTACAAGACCCTGGTTCCGTTTCATGTTGAATGCAAAAGGTTTCTCGGGGACTCTTAGTTCCCGAGAAACCTACTATATATATATGTATATATATATATATATCAGTGTGTCAAACCGAAAAAAATACGGGTTCGGTTACGCTTCAGGTTCAGGTAAATTTATTTTGTTCCGGTTCAGTTCCGATTCGATTAATTTGATCCGCGAACCGGTTCGCGAACCGGTTCGGAAATTATAAATGACAAATTGCAACATCAAAATAAATTACAAATAAAACATCTGAAATCAGCACATACGAAACGGGATACATCGTAGTGTAAGGCTCAGGGATTTCTACCAGGAATGGTTTCTTTACGTGCACTCAAAGGTTACCTCACCGACGTTTACGCATTCGGACTTCATATAATTGGATCCGACGCAGTAGCTGTAAAATCCGCGAGTGCTTACAAACCCACTTACAAATAGAACTCGCTAACTATCCCGCCACCTCGGCGTGTAAGCAATTGAAGGAACAGTGGGGAGAAAATACAGCTTTCTTTATTTGAACTAGCCTTCGGTAACTCAAATTAGACCCTTAAAGAAGTTTTCATTAAACAAGATACGGAATATAAAAAAAACACTTCACCGAACGCAACGCCAGAAGGACGTAATAGGATAAATATTAAAATAGAAGAGTTCGCTGTCTCACAAATATGTTAGCTTCTAAGTGCCTATACGAAACCGGATGCATTATTATCAAACTCCACAGCCTTTTTTTTTTTTCTCATTCCGGTGGAAGCAAGCTTCAAGAACTCGCGCGTTCTAGAAACGTGTTATGAAATGAGCACACATCAGCATTTAGGATTTACGAGATTGTAGGAAAATGAAACCCCGTGACCCGATTTTTTTTTTTTTTTTTGCACAGCTTTCCAATTTTTTTTCTTCCGTGCAAGCCGCGACCAGCGCAATACTGGTTCATATGTCAAGATTCATGGATGCAGCGTTTGTCAAGATTCATGGATGCAGTGTTTATATTCCTAAGACTGAGTGGAGAAGAAAAATATGTAAGCGAGGTGTGTCAGTTGACGGCACTTAAAAAACAAATGGCATTGATAGCACATTCATTGTCAACAGCGCGTGGCCGAACCGTTTTGACATGAGCCGGTAACCGTTATTTTTTTTCCGGTTCAGTTCCGGTTCGGGTTCATCGCGATAACAATATAACGGTTCGGGTTCAGTTCCGGAAAAAATACCGGTTCGGTTCCGGTTTTCGGTTCGGTTCGGTTCCGGTTCGACACCCTGATATATATATATATATATATATATATATATATATATTTGCTTTAAGCCTGTCTCGGGGCAGGTTTGGCGCAATTCTTAGCGAAAATGGCATTTTGGCGCAAGATGTAGCAGACGTCCCTTCATGGAGCAATTTGGCGCAAATGACGCAGCATTTCCATCACTGCGTGTCTCACAGCCAAACGTCAGGCGGGTTCGGACCCAAACAAACTCTTCCTTAGAACTCGCCAGGCGAGTCAGACAGTCGACCCCGGTGTGGACAGCGCCGACGATCATTCCGCAAGATGTGGTCTAACATTGCCCATCCAACCATCGAACTCACCGATAGTCCTCCCGGCCCGAAACGCACGTTCCGGTTCTCTCGGCTGAACACGCGCGTTTTGAACCTCGCGTCGCAAAGTATACGCTCGTCTCTCGAAGTCGCCCACCACCGCGGGAACTGTTCGCCAACGCTTTCGTATACCAGCCAAGTCCCTCTCGTACTAACGGCCCACTGGAGAGCCTTCGTCGACCCTTACACCAACGGTTGGGTAAAGTGGCCCTTTTAGACGATACGCTCGTGGAAAACAGTAAGCCGAGGCCATTTCTATGTACAATGTATTTATTAAAAAGCAAAAGAAGAACTCGCCGGTGTCACCCTTGTCTTCGGGTTTCCCCAGTGTCGTTAGGACCCGGTGCCCTTCCCCCCTCCCCCATCACGGAGTCCATCTACCGCTCTTGGTCGTCGGAGGAGTGCTGCCTCCTCATGTGGCTTCTGAGTTCACCTGGGGACAGGAACCCTCTGCCGCAGTCCCCGCACTTGTGGGGATACTCTTTTGAGTGCGCCTGGATCACGTGCCTCTTCAAGTGGCTTATATTAGGGGTCCTGTAGGAGCACAGGTGGCAGGCATAGGGCTTCTCGCCGGAGTGGGTTCGCCTGTGCTTTGCGAGGTCACCTCTATGAACGAATCCTCTCCCACACTCTGGGCAGACGTGGGGCCGCTCTCCGCTGTGCGTCCTCTCGTGCGTCCTCAAGTTTGCCAGCTGAGCGAACTTCTGCCCGCACTCGGTGCACTCATGAGGCCGCTCGCCCGTGTGCACCCTCTGGTGCGTGGTCAAGTGGCCCTGCTGCGTGAAAGCCTTGCCGCAGGTGCCGCACACGAAGGGCCTCTCTCCCGTGTGGGTGCGCTCGTGCTCGAGTAGGTGTTGTTTTTCATCGCTGGAGTAGGGGCAGTGACCGCATCGGTGCCTGCCCCCTCTCCTTTCGTGCATCCTCTTCCGATGTCCCTGGAGGTGCTCGAGGGAAGCGAAGACGCTGTCGCAGTCCCCGCACGCGAAGGTCTGCACTGGCCCCTCGAGGGACGGTGCCTCTTCTTGGTCTGCACATGGACGAGCAAGACAAGGGGGGCAGAAAGTTAAGGGGAGACACTACCGTAAAATCCCGAGATACCCCTCCCCCGAAAGGTGACCCGCCCCCCATTTTCGGATGGATTTGTTATTTTCTTTTAAAGGGTCGGGGGGGTTCAACGATTTTAAGATTAAAAGAATGTGCATCTCGTAGTTTTTACGTTGTTTATCATGTCCCGGAGGTCACAGAAAACACCTCCTTCATTAAAAAATGTCGCTATTCCGCTGCATGATCACAAAGCAAAAGTCAAGCTTTTCCCCCTACCTGCAGCAACGAGGGGCAGCCGAAGGAACTACAGCGAAAAGATGACATGACCTCACTCGGCTCTAAGCTGCAGCATAACGCCCGCTAATCTTAGCAGAGAGAGAGAGAGGAAGCGTCCTCCGAGAGAGCACAGGGGAAGCTACACTGCACGCCGAATTACGTCACAAGGAGGGGGACCAGGTGAGACCGAAGACTGGGAGTGAGTTGAGGGGTGCCAAAATTGGAAATACTGATTTTTTTTTTTTTTTACATAACAACTATTGACACGCTGTCGAAATTGGTTTTCTGTTCTTTACTTTAGGATTGTCAGAGGGCAACTTCCACAAGTGTTTGACCGAAGTCCGGAAATCGCTGCACCCCCCCCTCCCCTTTAAAACACCGAAAGATAGCCCACGCTTACTAATCGTAGCGTTCGGATCAATGATGCCCTTGGCGTAAATGCGCCCGGTTAGCTAGGGCAGGATATATAAGCGAACATTTTTGACTGGGAAGTACAGTCCTCTTTGCTTCATTGCCCCCTCGCCGCGATAACATGTTTGATACACACATTATCTAAAAATAGCATTTGTGTTTTCAACTTTTCTCGACTGTACACCGACAGGTAGACCACTCCTCATTTTCATACAATTTTTTATCTATTCTAGGTGGACTATATCTCAGGAGAGTACCGTACCTTCAAATTCCAATTTAAAAAAAAAATACTTTTTTTTTTTTTTTTTTATGCATTGTAATTCCACAACAAATAGTGCACTCCTGACAATTTTTATCGCAATGGCAATCTTCGAAGCTCAGCGTATCCTTGCATCCGATGTCCCCCACTCACGCTTGTTCTGGGCTCCGTCCTTGGCTTCGACGAGTCCTAGCTCGGCGCCAAACTCGTCCCCGTACCAGACGAGCAGCTCGGTCCCCGGCGCTATCTTGGCCCTTGTCTGGTAGTAGACGCCTCCCCTGTGCTGGAAGGCCACGAGGTTCTGGCTGTTCTCGCTGGGGGCGCAGTTGACGTAGCGCATCCAGTTGGACTCCGACAGGGGCCGGGCGTCCACCAGGTAGCCGCCCCGGCCACGCACCTGGATCCGGGCAAGTGCACGCGGTGACGCATCAGTTTTGCACCCGCCTCAAACATTTCTAGGAGATTGTTTTGGCAACTAAATCAGATTATCATTGATTTAGTGTTTACTTGGAGATACATTTCTTGAACTTCGAGTTCTTATGCTATAACTGAGGTACTGACGAGAACAAAGAAACATACTTGTAACTTCCGTAATTTCGGATGCGCTCATCTGGGAATGGGTATCTCTGAATTGTCGGCTTTTCGTGCTATCTGTGCGAGTGCAACCTGAAGGTGATGCGTACTGGTTGTACCTTGTTGCTAGTAAAAAAGTATTTTTAGGTTGCCGCACCGCCAGAGCACAAAGCATTAGCGTGTTTTCTAGCGCTCTAAACTTGTTCCTGTAACACCCTTAGGATGTTATCCTTGAGACCAGCTACACCCATAAGTGTGTATGGTATTCCATAGTGTGTACCCCGACAATTCCATCCTCCCTTTCAGGTTCAGACCCTTCGAGTTTACGCATGCTCACGCAGCCCACAGGGAGCACTGCACCTTCCAGGTGTATCCGTTGCCCCCGCCGGAGCCGGTGAAGCGCACGCCTTCGTAGGGCCCGTAGCACAGCCTGGCAGGGAGGGGCCTGAGGGTGAAGACCCCCTTCCCGGCCCCCTTAATGCAGGACCGGGCCAGCGTCAGACCCTCGGGCAGGGTCTTGTTCGCGCGCTGGGGGTCCCCCGGGGGAACCTGAATTAATCAGAGGGGACGGATATGACGTTGTAACGAAACAGAGCTCACGTCTTTAAGGACTTTATCAGCGAGGATGACAAAAACGAACGTGTATTTGTTTGTACTATTACTTATTTTCGAACGGGGCGACAAAACTTCGGTTTCAGTTGTGATTTTGTAAATCTAACAGAAAATATGTACTAAAACTAAATCTGTAAGCATTTCGGGCTGTGATTGCAAACCCGTGATATGTATAGGACGCTCGAGGATCGGATACTTCCTGACACATCCAGGTACGCTAAAACTAGGAGACCTGCAGGCGGGAATACCACTTTTAGTATGGTTCACTTCAATGACACTGACAAAATATTATGGTAGCAGATAATTAGACTTTTTTATGGTTTCCATCGAGGGTTTTCTGGATATCCTCCAAGTTAATCACTAAAGTAGAGACGCTCGATTCTTGAAGTGTATTGTCTCCAATGTACACTCTGGATAACGACTTAATAGTATAGTACACCAGAGTTCGCAGATTCTTATCATTGGAGGTCCAGTCTGGTGCTGGAGCAACCGAAACCCGCGTGTATACTTTCCCGGGTAGCACGCGGAATTCAAGGGAGGTTATCGACGTGCACAGGTAAGGTATGGACCCGAAAGCGAAAACTCGATCACGCCATGAAGTCCCTCTTGTCCCAACACAGATTCCTTCCACCGTCTCTTTGAAGCTTCCCCGCGTTCCTGCCATTTCAAAAGCCCACAATGCCTCCTCGATGCGCGCCAGACACCGAGGAAGTCGTAGAAATTTCTCACCGGTGTGTCCTTGACGAACTCGAGCGGTCCGTGGATGGGACAGTCGCCGTGCCGGTCTTCGCCGCACTCCAGGCAGTCTGCACAACGGACAACTGTGAACAAGCCACTTCTGTAGCCCCATTATATTGAATCAAGTTTTCAAGTTAGCATGCGGTGTCACTGAGGGAAGGGAGAAGGTCGCTTGTCCGAGTAGTTTCCGACTTCTGGACACTCACAGAAGAACTGGTCCTCGGAGGGAACTTCGCACTCGGCGTAGTTGACGGACTTGCGGCTGCGCTTCGGGTATCGCGTCTGGCTCGAGGTGCCCTCTCCGGGATCTGCGCACGTCACCGGACGAAGAAAAGTCACCCCTTACCAAATGAACCGTTCACCCGATGCCCTGATGCCTTAGGTCCAGTGGCGTCACTATGGTCAGCGGCACTCGGGGCGGTCTGCCTCCCCCTCCCTCATGAATTTCTGTATTCCGATATGAAACTTGCCCCAAACAAGCTTGTGCATCGAACAATAATTCATGCACGCCGCAGAACCCGTGGATTCCGGGTTTATATGCCCACCCCTGCCCGTTTTGATCTGGATGAGCATCGGTCCTGCGGGCGGTCGTCTATCACTAAGGCCCGATGCACGCGTCAAGGATCCCGACCGAGCAGTGCTATCGAACTCGGTAAATTTGTCACCTACAGCGGACATACCAGTCGCACCATTGGGGGTAACTAACTTCACGTTGCCTAAAAATACACACAGCGCTCTCCCATGGCTTCCACCTTGCTAGTCCTCGTCAGGTTGGTTTCCTCAAATCTTGTAATGATGGCAATTTAACATTCAGGGAAATTGACACCTCCCGTCATTGACGAAGATGCGATGACAATAACGGTGACGATATTCATAGTGAATACTGCCGCGTTAGGCAGTAAACGGGTCCCCGTACCGTATTCCTCCTGCTGATTTTCCTGCGCAGCGGAGAGTGGCTTCACGCAGGGCCTCGAAGCCAGGCGGGAACTTCCTCGCTGCAGGGGCGTCGCTGCTCCCGCCACGGCGCTCTGAAAGGGCGGAGCACGTGACGTCGGGCATGACGTCGACTGACGTCATAGTCATGGATTTTGCATGATCAGTTGCGGCTGTGCAGTGCACGTATGACCGAATAGTAAATGCATGCAGCGCAGTGATATGGGATGCTTTACATCGCCCTAGCTATTACTTCAGCATGTAGAAGTATCCGGTTGAAAAGTGCAGCCTCACTGTTTTTGTATTCTTTTTTTAGATTGGAGATTGGATAATTGAAACTAAAGTAGGTGTGCAGGCCAGCTGGTTCAATACTGACACGGTATCCTAGGGGCGGAAGAAAACCGGGACGGACAACACAAAGCTGGAGCTTTGATTTGTCCGTCCCGTTTTTTACTCCGGTCCTGTGGCACCGTGGTCGTGAGTTTAGTGTTGAAATAAAAGCTTTGTCTAGGTGGCGCAACAGACGCCACTCGATTAACAGGTTTCAGCCGCAATCGTCCACCCATTCAACCAACTGACTGATGCAGAGAACGTGTCGCAGAATCAGGCACAAAACTGCGTCACACGGAGCCGCCGTGGCGCAAGGCCGTAAGACTATAAAGTTTTCGCATCATCGAAATGAGACCAAAGCGGCGCAGCTTCGGCCGAACGCTAAGGCAGCCCTTCCGTCCGATACCCCTGCCCTGCGTTGGCCTCCATTCGGTGACGTCATGATACCGACCTTGGGGGGCCTGTTCTCCTTCCCCGATGGTGCTGCGGCGGCAGTGGTCGAGGCCTCTGTAAGACGAATCAAAAAAATTGCGACTGATCATGCGGGTAACCCTGAAATCTTCGCCGTTTACAAAAGAAAAGCAAGATACCTGGAACTCGCCTAAAAAAAAGAAATGAAAATATTGTGTTTCGGTCTTTCTTTTAATTTCTTTTTTTATGACGTTCAAGTGTTCATTTGCGTATCTAATTTACAAGATTTAAGCATACGGTTCAGTGTTTTAAATATATCCGAAAAACTGAAAAAAAAAAAAAAAAAAAAAACGCTAGGCGGAAAAAGTTTGGCTACCTCGGATTTATCCGAAAAAATTATTATATAGTCCCGAGAGCAAATAAAAAAGATCGATTGTCTTTCAAGAGAATCTTGGTAGGAGGGAGCACAGAATTATCAAACTCCGAATCTCGGAGAATTAGGAATATAGCAAACATACATTTCGAAAAACCACGATTTTTTGGCGAAAATTAAACCCCTAAAACAATTTAAAATTTACTAAGAATAAACTTCGAAACCATGGAACCCCTGTCGAGCCTTGGAAGCGACGAGCATGTGGAAATTATTTTTCGTTGATGCTTGAAATGTCGTACATCCACCAAAAAAATTATGTGCGCCTTTTTCTTTTTTTTTCGATACAGCAGTTTTTTTTTGTGTTTTTCGACGCGTTCCTGACATTTCCGCCTGAGATTTCCCGTTTTCCGAACTTACGCTTCGTCCCAGCCGATCCAGGTCTTGATGAGGGCTTCGGCTTGATGAAGTCGGGCACCGGTGGAGTGCAGCCTGTGGAAAAACCTCATTCAAGTTCATTCACACTGCCATCGCTTCTTCGAGTGCAAGGGGGAATCTAAGGCAGCGACTGAACTCGCCGAGCCTTTGTTGCCAGTTTCATGGAGCCCAGACGTTTGATACAAATACATCTTCAGTCAGGGAATTCTGCGCCATTTGGGCCAAATTGGGCGATGAGAGGAAGTCTGCTACATTTAGCGCCACAATGACATTTTTGCTAAGACTTGCGCCGCACTTGCGCTGAGGTGGGAAATTCAAAAGAAAAGAATATATTATTATTGGTGGGTCACGACATTCAAAGACGCGAGAGGAAAGGTAAGTGGTACAAATATACACGTAGGAATAACAAAGGAGATACAGGGGAGCTGGTGAACTTTCAACATGTTGAGCACCTAAGACTTGGAACAAAAAGTGCACGACACACCCGCCCAATTTTTTTTTTTTCAGACTCGGGTTTACAAAACGTTGGGCAGGCTCTTTATGCCTTTCATTTTATTTTTTTCAATCTTAACATATTTGTTAAAAAATAAAGCGATTACTACAATTACGCAATTTGCGCAGGTGAGTTGTACGGACAGTGGGCATAGTATAGGAGGCTAATAGTAACGATCACTCGGCTAATTGGGCAGAATGTGTTAATTCACATTTTCATTGGTGAACATAGACATATGGTTCCAATTGGAAACTTGCTGAGCGTCATTGAAAGCTACGACATCAGTAATTTGTAGAAAGACCTCGAACGGGTGAGAAGCTCAGTGGTGCTCTGAAGTTACCGCTCGTGTAGCAGGTACAAGGCTCGGGCTTTATGATAAGAGACGGAAAAATCGCGAGGGCGCCTTATCGCACAGGTAGCCTCGCTCTGCTGCACGACTGGTAGCTTTAGCGCACGCTTCTCACTCATTCAGTCTTTTTTCTAGAGCGCAGCTCTTAAGCTCCCTTTTCCGGCTTCAGCGGCATCGGCGTCGGCTTAACCGCGCGGTGCGTTATGGGACGCGTGACGTCACTGGTGACGTCATCGGTGACGTCGTCGTCACTGGTGACGTCATCGGCATCGCCATCGTCACGTGACCCCATAGGGTCACGTTACCCCCGTGAGGTCACGTTACCCCGGTGACGTCACGTGACCCCCGTGAGGTCACGTGACCCTCGTGAGACGACGGCGACGCCGCTCGGAGGAAGGAGTAGCAGACAGGATGAGGAGGTGAGGAGGAGGGAAGAGGGGTATACCTTCCCCTCCCCAGTACCCTCCCCTCCTCCTCCTCAAGAGCTGCGCTCTTATCCGGCGTTACAGGGAGTGGTAAACGGCTTTCACTTTTCAGTTAGTGATTTAGTTGTTTCTGATAATGCTCAGCAAGTTTCTAATTCAAACCATACGGATAGATTCCCTAATTAAAAATAAAAGTCGTTTACAACTCCCTGTAACGCCGAATTAGAGCGCAACTCTTGAGGAGGAGGAGGGGAAATGTACAGAGGGTCACGTGTTCTCGGGGGGGAATGGTCACGTGACCTCAGGGGGGGGGGGTCACGTGACCCCCTCCCCGAGGTCACCAAAGGTCCTCCGAGGTCCTCCCGAAGGAACCCGAGGTCTTCCCGAAGGAACCCGAGGTCCTCCGAGGTCCTCCCGAAGAAACCCGAGGTCCTCCCGAAGGAACCCAAGGTCCTCCCGAAGGACCTCGGGTTCCTTCGGGAGGACCTCGGGTTCCTTCGGGGAAATGTACTCATAATGCACCGCGCGGTTACGCCGACGGCGACGCCGACGGCGACAGCGACGGCGACGGCGACGCCGACGCCGACGCCGCTCAGGCCGGAAACGGGATCCTAAGAGCTGTGCTCTAAAAGTTAGGACAAAATTTTACTTCATGATTCAAATGATTGTTACGATTAGCCCCCTAAACTATGTCCTCCAGGCCTTATTACTCACCTGCACAAACCGCATAAGTGTAGTTTTCACGGCTTCTTTCTAAAAATTTAATGAGCATTAAAAAATGAAACACGTTTTCGACACCCTGTAAAGCGCGAGACACGTGCGCGATAAAAATCCATCCGATCCGACGTCCAATCCAGCAATACGACTGCCTGCTCCGAAAAGTTTGGTCGCTTCAGACGTCGGATCGGCGATCCGGCGTGCGTCCAGCATGCCAGATAGTTTCGCACGGCGGACGGAGTGTCGGAAGCGTCCAGCCAATGGCAGCGCAGCTAGCGCGAACGTCATGATGACGTACTGGGTTTGGCGAGACGAACACGATAGCAGGACGGGCGAGGGGAAGCCGGACGCGTGAATCCCGCTGACCCATCCGAGAAAGATGACCGCAGCAAAGAATGCACGCGCTAGCGAGAACGAGCTTGTAATAATTTCGTTCGTGCGAGCTAACCGTCAATCTGGGACCAGATATTTCCTGGGCGGCGCCGAAAGGATCGTCGCGTCGCATTCAAGGTCGGAAGCATGTGTCTCAAACTGTTGCGTGCGACAATTCGGAGCGGCGTAGGGACTGTCGGGTCGGAAGATTGTGCCGTCCATGTGTCTCGCGCTTAACACCGAATTAGAGCGCAGCTCTTGAGGAGGAGGAGGAAAAAGTACTGAGGAAAGGGTATATACCTTTCCTCCTCATCCTCCCTGCTACTCCTCCTCCCCTCCTCTTGTTCGTCCTCCTCCCCTCATCCTTCAAGCTCCTCCCCTTCTCTCATCCTCCTCCCCCTCTCATCCCTCCTCGTCCCTCCTCCTCCCATCATCCCTTCTCTGCCCTCCTCCTCCGCCTCCACTCCCCCTCGTCATCCTCCTCCCTCTCCCCGCGCGTTGCACCACGGGAAATGTCCCATGATGCACCGCGCGGGACCCTCGTGACATTACTCATGACGTCCCGAGGGTCTCGCGCGGTGCATTATGGGACATTTCCCATGATGCAACGCGCGGTTACGCCGACGGTGACGCCGCTGAAGTTGGAAATGGGCGCCTAAGAGCTGCGCTTTGAAAAAAATCCCTATTCCTCGAAATAAATTTGTCTGGAAATTTTCCGGAACAAACGTAAATACGAAAAAACAAAAAAAAAAAAGAAAAAACCAAGGGTGCGTTACTAGGGCTACCTTTTCGGCGGAATCGGTGGGCGTTCGGCGATGCGCCGTTTATTTTTGCGCTGACGAGGAGGCCATGCCCTCACGAGAGCGCTTCCCGTTTCTGCCGCGGGAGGGTGAGCGTCGAGCTTGAGACGCGAACATGTATTTTACAGCGTCTCTACTTACCGCATATTTCGTCTCATCTTAGCTCACAGCAGAGTTCGAAAACTCGACCACATGCAACCATACATACTAAAAGCGCTAGTCATGGGACATCGGTGTTGTGTGTGTCCTTCCTCTTTCCGTGTCTCCTGTTTTATTATGCTGCTTACCACGCACTGCACTTTATTGGTATTGCCCATGAAACAATACGTACAGACGAATGCCACCATGTCGCGCTTTGATGTTGTTTGATTGTTCCTATTGGTTCGTAGCGTCGGCTTGCGTTTTAAGACGAAACGAAGTATAAAGGTTGCTCGTGAACTGTGCTGGCCAGTTGATGCGCTGGACGGTTGATCGCCGGTAGCGTCTAAATTTCCAGACGATGTCGGCAATGTCAAAAGCTAAAAGTCGCGAGAAAAAAAAAAGTGCGATGGCGGCTACTGCGATAAGCCAGAACCAGGTTCCTGCACCCCTGGCTAGACCACTTGAAGGGGCCGTGCAGGGACATTCGCTTAGAATAATTTTCACTTTACGCGAGCTTAATGGCTCTAGTGGGACACAATTGAATACTCACACGCAACGAATGACCAAGAAACTCCTTTGTTGCGGTGTATTTTCAAGGACAAATGCGAGCGTTTTCTCTCAATATCTCCTTCGGAAAACTTGATGACGCAGCTGACGTGTCGCAGTACCCTCCAGTGTTGGCATTTCAATGTGGCTCATAGATTGGACTCATGCATTGAGGGAGCACTCAATTTGGGCTCGTGATATTCAACAGCTGATTCGACAAGCATTCGGGTATTGCCCCGTGTCCAATCGCTGCAATGACGACGATAGACGAATTACAATAACGTCTGGAACTCAGTGCGTGTCCTGTGCTTCGCCAACCCCAGTGCGTGGCTCTGATCAACACTAGCGGCATATAATCGGTTCCAGATCACGTAGGCCGCTTGTTCTGGCTGCGAGTTGCATAGGCAAACGTGCTCGTTTTTCTTTTAATTATTTTTTTTTCTGCGACTTCAGTTGCACGGGGTGAGAATCGAATGCGTCTCATAGGTCATTAACGTGAGGTATACGTTCTAAGCGGTACATAGATCGTTGCGTCGCCCCTTTAGTTATCATGTGTGGCACATGGCTCTGTGCCGTGGTTCCAGTGCACCACGGCACCTTGGGCAGCTTCCGTCAACCTTCAGCGCCTCTCACCAGCGCCTGCGTCGGTCTTCGCCGGTTTGCACCGGAGTGCTAGGAGCAGCGGCTGACACGGGGGAGCGCCTGGTTTGTCGTGACAGGCTCTGAACTTATGTTCGCTAGTTTTACAGGTCTACCTTTTTTGGTCTTAAATCTCGGTAAACCCCTCATTATAAAAATATTTGCCGATAAAATTTAAGAAACACCAATGTATATCTCAATAGATACGGTAGTCAATGTAGTTCCGGTCTAACGAAAGAGCGGCAAACTTTGACTTGACACTGGCTCCAACGTCGCCAAAGAGCATTGTCAGTGTTAATGCACGAGTGTAGGTTTTCATAGTAGTTGTAGATGGTTGTTTCTTCAGTTTATGATATATTACACATCATTCCTGATAGCAGATAGGCTGGTATTTGCCAGAATTTTGCACAAATTATGTATATAGACATAGTAACTACCCGTAAAAGAGAAAGGAAGAGTCTTTATCCCGATAAAATGTTCCACTATGATTCATTTTTAAATCCTGTTTTTAATACTCATTGTAAATGAAACTTACTGTGACCTCGGCCTTATTCCTAAAAAAGGCCCTGCGAATTCCTTTTGTGCCCTACCTATTCTTATTAGAAAAAGGTAGGTAATATGCTTCAGCATCAAAGAGGAACCCTCAACCGTTATCAAAGATAAACACATTTAGCGATGGAGTCGCGTTTTCTTTTTTCAAGTGATGTGCTAACAGATGTTGGCATCTGCTCCAAAAGCGTCAGTGGCTGCTCCAAATCATGAATATTTTTCCTGCTACAAAAGGCCGACTGCCTAAAGCCACGCTGCCTGAAAGATGACGCAACCCCCACCCCTCTTCTTTTTTTTCAGCAAAAATTTTTTTTCGTCCAAATGTAGCGCTAGAGGTTCTAATCAGATACCCAAGTTTAAGAAGTAATCATTATCTCGTTCAAACGTCATAAGTAATTTTCTGATAATTTTGATTGGAAAATGGCACCCATTTTCGGTAACTGACGCCATTCAGCGCCATGTGTTCGAGAGCTCCACCGGCAGCCATTTTCCCGTTGTAAATTTCAGAAAATCGCTATTAACTTTTGAATAAGCCAACGGGGAGAGTTTTGAAACTTTGTCATCTGGTTCAGACCACTAGCGCTATATCTGGGTGGAGAACGAGCGCTCGTCGAGGCGTAGTTCATTTTTCTGTTAAGAAAAAACAAAACAAAATTTGTATAATAAATGTATATAATTTTGGGGGTCTATTGGAAAGAGGGGGGGGGGGGGGGGGGGGGGGCACTTTGTAGCGCCTGCAATATTTGGTTGTCGGGTGAAGAAACAATGCGGATCGCAAGTTCGTCTGCTCCTTTTGCAGGGGTTGTGGTGACGTCAGAAAAACGCCGAGCTCTGATTGGCTCCGATCGAAGGACAGTGGATATACCTCAAAGCAAGCTGCCTCTAGGTCTACCCACTATCCTTCCATCAGAGCCAATCAGAGCTAGGCGTCATTCTGAGGTCGCCGCAACTGCTGCCGAAGAAGCGACTTGCTCTTCGCATAAGCACAGACTTAACCTCACGAGGGTTTGCCGTTAGGGTTTGCCGTTGTCACTGCCGAGTATCTGCATTTAACAGCGGACCTCGGTGCTGAGGCTACAATATACCGGGGACCCGGTGGTCAGGCCTGGTATCCTAATGTAAAGTATCGATTACTAATAAATACTTTTATGTCACAAATTATTCTTCGCAGCCATCCCTTTCCCCGAATTCGCAGACGCGCTTTTTTCAGAGGCTCAGCTGCCAACGCTCACCCATTCCTAGGAGAAGATCGTAGTTTTCCTTGAGATTGGTCATCCTGGACTTCACGTAGAATGACATGGTACTCCATTCCTCATCCGAGAAGTATTCTCGGATGAGGCTGAAGCGAGGCAGGTCTTCGGAAGACATTTTCGTGGGGACGCAGTCGAGTGGCGGTCGCAGAGCGGGATTCCCAAGTGACGCTCAACTGTCGTCTGCTACACTTCCCGCGCTTGCCGCCACTTTTTTTGATCAACCAACAGAGCGTGATACTGCGCCGCGGAAAACTTAATAAGGATAACTTTTTATTAACGGTTTTCGCATTTCGTTGCATGTAAATTCTTGGTTAAACATTTATCGTTACAAATCTCAAACCTTTCCTCGCTCTCATCAGATGGCAGGGCAAGCGGAACCGGAAATCGTACCGGAAATCAATTTGAAATCCCTCCCAGGCGGCAATGGCGGCAACGTTTGTTTGGCGTGCAAATGGCGTGCAAGGAGGTTGGCGTGTCTCAAAAACTTGTGTCCGTTGGTTCATCGTTTCGAACGTGAGCTCTGAAATCAATCCCATTTCTTTTACAACGTGCTGCTGCTCTCTTCCTGCATTATTCGCCGGATCAAGGAGCATCATTCGGAAAGCAGCTCGGTTAGTCTGATCCGAGAAAACCATCGTAAAACAACTTTTAGATTGTGTTTATATTAACGCTGATCTGTCGAGGTCCGCTGGAAACGTTTCGGATCCCGCATTTGTCGTTTCCCAGCGTTCATTTCTGACAGAACTGAAATCGACCAGTTTGCAAACGCTCGTCGGCGTTGCACCTTAGAGTATCCTTTAAGAAGTAGTGTTCTTTTTTCTTTTACCTTTATTATTATTGTTTTTTTTTTACTTGTTCACTCTGTACTAGAAAAAAAGAAAACCTTTGACGGGATGTGAAAATGTGAGACATGCTGTTCGATTGCGAGTGTAGTTTTACGCACTGACATTCGTGAAGTTGTAGGGAATCGTAGGAGGAAGAGCAAACAAGGCAAGAGGTAAGTATCTTAGCATGTTAGTCTCGCCCCAGCGTTTGACCGTGCTGTTTCACCGACATCGACGCCTGCGACCTTCTATATTGTTTTGAACGCAAGTTCGCCGGATTAAACGTTTAGTTCCTCAATTATTTGCCGCCTCATCATTTGTCATTCGTGACAGTATCGGAGCTTGTTCGAAAATGAAGGCCCGCCCATAATGCATTGGATATTCTTGGACAGTGTCCACCGCATGACTGCAACTGGTTAAGAAAGTGCAGTTTTTTCATGTCACTCAGAATCTACAATCCTGTATCCAGAAAATAATCACTAGGCTAATAGCGAGACTATCTTTAATTTTGGCAAGCCTCCATGGTATGCATAGTTTAAAGTAAGATTTCTGGTTTGATAATCCAGTTTGAATGTTACCGTGATAAAATTCTTACATTTTTTTTTGCTGGGGACTCATTAAAATTTTTATCACCCATCTATGATGGTCCAACTGCCCCAAAAAGATATTTGTAGCATTACATCTCCTTTATTTTAATGTAGCTCAAGATTCAATATTCTGCGATGGGGCGACGAAGCGGTTTTCGGTGCTGTAAACCTGGAGCGCCGAAGCGTGGTGGGGCAGCCCTGCAGGTGGCTGAAGCGAGCAGCTCAGCAGAGGGCACTGACTCTTGACAGGCTGGCAGCCGTGGGCAGTAAGTTGTTTCTCCTTGCTCCCAACACACTACTCTACCATTTATTTGCTGTCATTAATATGACTTCATGTTGACCACTTTGAGTGCTCTTTATTCAGTAAATACTAAATGAAGTATATGCATAAAGGTTGCTTGCATGTGAAGAATGGCACCATTTCTTATGATAATGACAGACCTGACGGAAGAGTGTTCCAATCACGGACATCTGCACAGAGTATTACAATACTTAACACCTACAAGGAATCGCTCTAATTATTAAAGGGTAAGGTGATGTTTGTACATAATCAACAATCTTTAGTAACTCAGTTAAATAATTTTCAATTGTTTCCAACATCGTTATGCTTGTTGCAGAAATTGAGTTGGTCTTTTTTGACCTCCGTTTACTGAAGATCGCTTTGGCTGTCGTCACAGACGTAGCTTTGTTTACCGCTGCACTTATCAATTTTCTCCACCGAGCCACAATGGGCAGTGGTTGCAGAGGAATATTGTGTACTATTACAGCGAATATGAGCTGAAACGTCATGACACCTTCCGCTCGGGACTATTAGTGCTGGTTGTCGTATCACTGGGCAAACGCACGCTGGGCCGAGACACATTTACTCCTGTGTTCGTTACGCCATTCCAATCTTCGTCACGATGGGTGCACCATGCAACCCATTGTCTATGGACACTTGTGAAGGCCTTATTCTTAGATAATTTCCCTCTGCATCTTTGCCAGTGAAGGCACAAATTAAATTGTTATTTACCCACTTGCTTTTTACTTGAGTGAATTTAACTTTCTTCTGCAAACAGATTAGGCCTTTCTGGAGCATTCATTAACACCCCTCAGAACCGACATTTCTGCCGCTGCATTGGAAATGAGAAGTTTAGCTGGGGAATGCTTTAACAGGCATTACACAGCAGTGACTCACGGCCTGCCGGTATAGTGCTCACCCCATATGACAACAGGCAGGTGTGGGGATCGAGAGAAACCTGTAGTTCTGGGTTTTACAGCGCAGTCCTTGGTTCTCTTGAATGGCGAGAGTTATACATGAAACCGTTTGCAAAACTTAATCAAACCAATCTCTGCGGTACTTTTGTGCAGAGTCTCGATTTGTGCAACCATCAGTTTGCGATGAGTGGCTCACGCTGAGATCTTGGTTCATATTTCTGGAGAATGACAGGTGTGACCTTGTCACCTGCGCACTCAATACCGCACCCGCCGTCTCGCTACCAGACAGCCGGAAGTGCGCTGTGGCACGAGCACACGAGGAGATTTGTCTCTGTGTCAGTTGGTGCCAGTGTCTACGAAGCACTATGCCAGGTGGCGCTGATAGCGCCACACGTGCCGTTTCAGCTCATACCGGCCGCGATAGTACCTGATGTCAAGCAGCAGCAGTTCTTAAAGAAGCAATTCCCGGGAAAACCGGGAATTGTCTGGTAAATTTTAATTACCGGGAAAAATCAGAGAATTGTCAGGGATATTGTTAAAAAGCGAGCCCAGTCAGGGGGGCAATGAGCCGGAGACGCCGTCGAGTTCCCTGAGCAAAGGATTGGGTACTTAAAGGCAGAAAAATAGGCAATAGATTCTGCTTTTCCTCCTCATTTCTTTTTACAGCGCCTACCCAGACACACACGCACACACGTGAAATGACCAAGGAGGATGGAAATGTTCCACCGAAGCGCGCCGAAATTACTCGAGGGCGCGCCTTGGAGCCAATAGTAGTAGTTTTGGACCATGTGTAGGCAAAAAGGAGAAAAATCAGTAGATTTTGTGGTATTATCACTGAATCAGCAGAATTTTGAAACAATCAGTAGGAGTAGCAACACTGGCGTAGACTATGCAAAGATGGCGACTCCAAAAAAGAAGATAAACAAGGAGGCGGGAGGAAGTACCTAGGAAGCAATGGCTAAGAGGGATTCTGGGAAATCTACGTCCCTTCCGACCAAGCGGCTCGCCGTGTACTGCCGTGAAGCCACACTCGCGTCCAAATTCGTGTATTACCCGCACCCCTACTTTCTTTTGCCCAGATATTTTTTAAAGTTTTGATGCGGGTAATACGCGAGAAAATATGGTATACACAAACTCATCTCTGTCATGGCGCGGTGGTGGCGCGTCGAACGCACTTCCGGTCCGGGGCTGTGGGTGGAAGTGTCAATCTGAGACGTGTTTTCCTGCGTTGTTTTGAAAGGAACCAGACAGAAACCTGCCTTCTTGTCAAAATGCTGCGACTGTGGCTGTACCAAAAGGGTCGAGAAAGGTTTGATGGTCAGTTTTCATGCGCTCGGTTCGTCCGAAAATCTGGATATGTGCCGTGAAAAGGGAAAACCAGACGCCGTCGGACAACGATTGCTTGGGCGGGAAGCATTTTGGGTTGAATTCACGGATACTTCTGGCCATCAGATTTATTTGTTTTGTTCAAAAATGAACGTCGGAAAACCGTCAAGTTGTACGGACCACATGCGGACTACGTTCAGTGCGTGTTCAAGTTCAAACGGTCGCCTGATTGTTCGAACTGTCGTCTGCTCTTTCAAACGTTTCTGCTTGTCGTCTGCTCTTTTAGAGGACACCGGCCCGTAGACCAAACGTGGGCCCGGTACTTGCGACAAGAATTGCAGGCCTCAAAAGACTTAAGTTTGAAGGTTGGTAAGCAGGCTCAACGTAAACAGTAGATACAAGGAGATGTTGATCATTGTTACCAGTGGCCATCACCGACTTGTTATGCCTGATTCACTTGGTTAGATTCTGCTTGCTATTTTCAGTGTCGACGTCGACCATCTCAGCTACGGTTCACGCTTTTGCAAATCTGAGCGACGTCGCTACTGAAAATTGCGAGCGAAATCTCATCATGTGAATCAGGCTTTAGCGTACGTTCTGCGGCGTCCACGCGGAATGAATCGCCGCATGTCAGATTATTCACGCGAAGTTTTGAGGTGTAACGAGCCTCGTTAATTTCGCTGACGCCGCTCAAGTAGTCAGACATCGCTAGGAGGACGTAGAATCAACAATTCCAACGCAAAAAAGAGCGCGGGGACTCACACCAACGCCGACAATATCGCATTTCAATGGTTTGCTTATGGGCAACGCCGAGCTTCTTGCCCACACCCCCATCGCGCATGCGCGGCGCCGGTGGCGTCCGCTAGGGGCGCTCCGGTTTGTTTGTAGACATGAGTTAGTGTATACTGGTTTGCATGTGTTGACATAGCTTTTCAGTAGGGGTGTGCGAATAGTCGAATGTATGAATTCGAATCGAATAAAAAGTTCCCTAGTAATTCGATTCGTGAATCGAATTCCTAGTATTCGGTCACTCGACCGTATTCAATATATTTGGCCAAAGACGCACGGTCGGCGCGGAGCTGACACGAGCAGTTTTTTCTCCTGATGTTAGCTCCACAATGTTCGACAGACCATGCGAGAAACACCTCTTGGTCCTACCATTCCACAAAAATCTAACGCACATGTCAGAAAAAAGAAAAGTAACAAACGCCACAAACTTTATCGCACACACATTTACTCATGATCGTGAAGCAATCTAACCTTGATTCACAACCAAAACTTCCCCTTTGCACCGCTTCCAGAGAGGAATGGTTTGGAATTCCGCGCCATGCCTAATTCATTTCACGAGCAAAACCCCTCGTTTCAAATTGAAGCGCCGATGTAACACACTTGCCACGCTCACAGAAATTGGCGACTGCATGGTCACAAAAAGAAAACCACATTAACCACGCCGATGAAACTGGCCCGGCCGAGTTGTCGTCGTCATTCTTTCGGAATCGCAAGCCGCAAATTCTGATTCGGAACGAAACAATAGTGTGCCTAGGTTTGAGAGAGTTTCCAACAGCTTGACATCTGCGTTTGAATTACGAACTGCGAGAAGGTGACCAAAAGACAAAAGCGCCGATCGGGCAGGGCAGGCGTTGTCACTCATTTGTTTGCTTGCCTTCTTGCCACGCGACTACAGAACACATGTGCCCTTAAGACCAATTTACGCAGGAGCCGTCTCCGTGGTTTCAGTTTCGCTTGCTCAGTCTTTTAAATCTAGGCTCTCTAGAACAGGATAGATGGACGAAGGAATGGATGCATAGCGGCAGTTGGACGGTGACTTCCGCCACCTAACCACGTCTTTTTTTTTCTTCTCACTTTAGATTATAAAGTTTAAGCCTGTTTACTCAGATTTAACAGCTATTTGTTCCTTATATAAAATAAAATCCCGGGTGCCCTTTTTCTTTCTTAAAATTGAGACCAAATGTCGCAATACGCCTCTTTTCTGAAATATATAAATATAAAAGAAAGGGACATGTCGTGGTGTTAGGTTGTGCTTTTATTGAGAAAAGAAGGCATGTGTGGCTGTAACTTTGGGTTTTTGTGACGCTTAGGGGAGATAGATTATGTTTGCGCCATAAAATTGGATCTTTAGTGCCCAACATTCATCAACAACTGTAATTATAATGCAATGTACATTTGAGTTTTTGTTCCTTACGAGATGCATATTCTGCACCAGGTGCATACTCTGCACATACAATAATCTCATTCGCAGCACAGTTTGAAAAATACCTACAAATGAAATCACTATTCGATTTGATATTCGGCATTTTTTTTCTTAATTCAATTCGTTATTCGATTAGATAACTACCATACGGTATTCGCACATCCCTACTTTTCAGAGGTCAGTTCCCAGAAAATGGCCTCGCTGCTCCGTGGTGGGCTGCAAGCCTGGTCATCGGAGCCACGGTTCCATTACCCACAAGGTACCGACAGACAGCAGCTTGCGTGCTGTCTGGCTGGAGACAATTGGTGTCAAGGTATGTTCTCGACACTTCACCCGGGACGCCTTCCGGTGTCCTGTTGACTCGGACAAGTGTGTGCGGCTGAAGCTTGGAGCTCTCCCTATGCTGTTGCTGCCAGAGGCAACAAGAGCACTGCCACCACAACTGGTAAGTGAAGCAAAGTTGACTTTCTGTTTGTTCATGGCTGCAAGATGTCAAACCAGGTTTACTCAATGCGCTTCGAGGGGGGATCACAAGGCCGGGTGAACTAGCGTGACGTTGTCCCCTGTAAAAATGCACAGAATCTGCAGCTGCACAGGTGAACCAAGGGTGCAGTGCTAGAATGCCACCTTTGCAGCCTGCCCCAGCACTCCAGGTTCAATTGTTGTCTCCAGTCCGAAGGACAACCCCCCAACTGCAGGCCCAGGACAGCCGTCCTCGCAGTTCGACTCCCATACCACCTGATAGTGAGGTAAGTGTCAGCAATGTGCTGGATAGGCCTTCTTATGCAGGGGACAGTAATGATCCAGAGGACAGACCAGATGACCCATGGGACTCTGACAGCAGGACAAAGTCAGATGACTCAGGTAGCTGTGACAGCGACACCAGCACCAATGTGGACGATGAGTCAGCTGAGGACAGCAGTGACTCGGGTGAGCGTTGCCCACAACTCCCCACCATTCTAACGGTCATGCTAACTGCACCAGTGCCTGACCTTCTAAAACATCCTTACAATGGCCTTACAATGCAGACGAGGAGGAGGACTACATGGAGGAGAGGGTTGCTCCTGGTGACATTAGCTATGCGCCCTCCACAAATGTGAGCTTCCAAAGGTAGTACTTTCAAATAACCTCCGGTATATGTTACAATTTTATTTATATTTTCAGTGATGACAGTGACTGCGTAAAGGTGCCACTCCACAAAGAGCGGAAGTTCATTGTTTTTGAAGGGTGCCTCTTGGAGCGTTTCAAGGTGTGCCGCAAGTGCCATGCCCCTTGCTGCAACACCACAGATGTTGTCGGCACACTACTGATTGTCAACAGGAGACATGGTGGAGCCAGCCAAAGGTAAGTGGCAAAGCAACAGGCAATGTTTGCATTTGTGCAGCCATTCTTTTTGGAAGTACTTCTCCTGCGACCATCTTGAGGAGCAACAGGTCCGTCAACATTCAAGCCATCTCAGAGCGCACCTACAACAAGTATCAGACTGGTTATCCGATGCCTGCTGTGAATTAGATATTTGCCGACTCCCGAATTTTCCAGGAGCCTCCCGAATTTTGATCACATCTCCCGATTGTATGGACGCGACCTCAGATCTCCTAAAAAATGTCCGCCGTGATTTTTTTTTAATGACGCCTTATTGCTATAATTATCACGCGTGTGTCATTCCGAGTTACTCGAGAGTAGGTTTAGGTTACTCCGGCGGGTTACCACGTGACAACTCGGAGCATTACCGTAAAGAGAGGGTAGATTTTCAAACGCCAAGGTACGAAACCTCTATTCCTGAAGTTAGAGCGCATTTTGGAACACGGCTTATATGACCATGGGTGCGCTAGGCTTCAATCAGCTTCTTTGTCAGGTCGTCGAGTGAGGTGCGGAACGCCGAACTACTCTTTGTGTTTCCCCGAGTTTAGTTGGAACCACTGATCTGTTGGTATGATCGATGGCACTTTCAAAAGCCACGAAGAACTTGCAAGTATTTCTAAGATCATACGCGACTGGGTTTCCATGCTTTGTCGCTTCATGGAAAGCTGAAAAGTTTGAATTCTGCACAGTGTGCGTCCGTGATGTGTGAGCGTTTCGCACGGCGGCAAGCTTGACACATCAAGACACACATCGCTTCATGAAAGCATCAGAACCATGCTCGTGCCGTAGAAGGGCAGGGCACCACCGACAGTTTACTCCAAAACAACTGCGAAGACAGTGATTCGCGCAGAGTGCCTCTTCACGGGGTTTCTTGTCAATCTAAAAAAAGATAATGTTTCAACCCCCCTTCCCCCCGCGCGGCAGTCTCCTGAATTTTGATGTTGCTAAGTTGGCAGGTATGGAATTGGGTAAGTCAGAGTAAGAATAACTGTAGAGAATAAAACATTGCATTGCCTATTGATTTATAACGCATAATTGCCTGCCAGGTGTATGAGCAGCAGAACACTGAGCTTCTGCAAGGTCTCCGAGGCAAGAGCATTGCCCTTGCTGGGATGGACGCTGCGATTCGCCAGGATTCAGTGCAGAGTACTGCACCTACAAGTTCCACAAGGCAGTCACCTGGAAGGTCATCCATGTTGAGCAAGTGCAAGTTGGCGAGGTAGCATTTACTGACTGAGGCAAACAAAATTATTGTAAAACTGATTTTCCTCTTGTTTACAATCACTGTTGCTTTCTGCTTTAAATCTGATTGCATTTATGGAGGCCTTGCATTGAGGCTGCAGTACATTGTCTGTTGGAAGAAATTAATGCATACACGTGACCAGTCGGATGAAGTGATGTCAAGCAACGCCATGGAGAAGGTGGCATTTGTTCGTGGCTTCACCAAGCTGAAACAGAAGGGCATACAGGCTACCATTCTGATGCTTTCCTGAAGCCATTTGATTTCATACAAAATATTTGGAGAATACTTGGAGAATAAAAATTACTTGACACATCAACTTGCAATTTTTTTTATTCAGCATGTTAGAACACACAATGCTTTAAAAGAATAGCACATATTGGCGTAAGGTGTCCCTCACTATTTGATATTGCAGTCAGTCCCACGCAAAAATCAATGCACTGGTTTAGAGAACTACTCCACGCTGGGACATGTTGGATCCAGCTTAGAATAGTTCCATAAGCCAGTACTTTTTGCCCGGACAGCTGCTACCCCACTCAACAGAGCGAAATCTCTGGGGAACCCTAAACCCCATCGTCTTCCAAAGTGCATATTGTCACGGAGTAAGGCAAGGAGACGGTAAATTATGAACTGAAAAAAAGTGTTTAATCAGCAAACTTGTGCCAAACAAAATAAAGAATGAGCGTCGAGACAGCAGAAAAGCAGGCGGCGATTTGGCGGCGTAACAGGAAGGGAGAGCAAGACTGACTTGACGAGGTCACGGGCAGCTCCTTTTCTAATCTCCGTCGGCATCGCAAAAATCTGGCCCAGAAGGTTCGAGCATCGGGTGTTCAGGGTGAGAATGAACAAGCACTTTCGAGAACAAGAAACTAGGACGAAATGATAAAAGTTACGCCCGAGTAAGAATAAACGCCAATCTTCTGGAGTTCCGTGACCGAGCGCTGCTTGTTCGGCCCTGCGCACAGCAATATTGCACTGGGGTGACTGAGAACATGTGAGGCCTACAGGGCAGGATATCTAAAGCCACAGTATTCTTCTGATGGATAGGCATTCCTAATGGCCTTTACTACACAGGCAGGCAGAACCTTCCTTTTGTGCCTCCCAAGGCGGCGCCAAATCCACCTTGCAAACTGGTGGTATGCAATGTACCTGTACCAGGAATGGAGAATCCAGATTGAACTCGGGTTTACGAAGATCATATCTGCCCGTGGTAGAATAAACTGTACCATCTCTTACAGTAATGAATTTAATGAATTGAACACAATGTAGACTCCTCACTGCACCTACCAATTCCAACCTCGGATGACTTCCTTAGAACTAGAGGCCAGTTTCTGCACCGAAGTCTGATGCCCGCTTGCCTCATTCCAAACTTAAACAGAGCCCTGTATGTAGGTATTCGGTTATGCAAAATGAATTAGATGGAAACTGACCAGTGTGTTAGTGTTTCAAATACCCGACACCACCTGGTGTTTAAGGCCTTACCTGTGGGTTTCCCTGTTCCCGACGAGCTCCCTGTCCAAGAGCTCGATCGCCCTCATGCGAAACGCGATTTGGAGGCCGACGGGATTGCGGATTGCCCCGAAGAAGTCGCTGTGCTGTGTGATGCAGACACTGCCGGCGTTGGCGGCGACTTCCCCACCTCCATGCAACAGATACATTTGGCGGCCGTCGACATCACGTGGCAGTGGCTGCAACTGCACCTAAAATCAAAAAAGAAATTGGTGTGTGTATGTTTATACGACCTAGTTAGTCTGTCTCAACGGGCGACTGTAGATTCTAAGCTGTAGATGAGAAATTTAGACAGTGCAGTACAACCGCTAGCCTGGGGTCTTTAACGTGCATCACGCAGTAGTGATACACAACCGCATGTCGGTACGATACAGATCCAGATCGAATTGGGCAGGGGTGGGGTGCAAAAAGTTGAGCGGAATTTCGCACGAGTCAATAGCAGCACTACACGCAAACTTTTCCGTTTTTTCCTCCTGACAAGGTTGCGGAGAAGGCGCCGTATAACCGAGCTTTCGGTTGCACGTCAAAAGATCCCCAGGTGGTCGAAATTAATCCTCAGTCCTCCGCTGGGGCGTGCCAGATGCCCGTCGTAGGTTTGGCACGTAAAACCCCCAAATTTGATTTGACCTCCTGACGAGGTGGCTCAACAACAGAAGCAGTTAGTGACCACTTCTAATCAACGAGGTAGCAGCTACGCTGTTTTTATAAATCGCATGTTCCAATAACATGCGATTCCAATAAAGGAATCGCATGTTCATTACCAGTCCGTGTCGTCGAGGCGCGGCGAACTGTTGGGCGGCAGGGGCGGTGCGTCGACTTCGGCATTACCAGCCGTCCTCTGAGGCGTGTCCGTGTAGAGTCGAAGCCCGAGCTCTTCGCAGCGATCTAAAAGTTCATGCTTGAGCTCCGGATTCTTCGGTCTCGCTGCCTTCGTGGTGACGGCAGGAGTGTGCACGTGTGTTCAACGCGACAACACGCTAGTCACACTGCAAAATTGCGATATTCGGCCAATTTAGCCAAGCGAATCCAGTAGAAAAGGCCAGCGAATTCAGATTCGAAAGGCGTTTTTATTGCCACAAAAACAAGGTCAAGGTGAGGGGAATATGGCGAGTGACATCTTCGTCTGGGCATGTGGCACTAAAAAAAGGATGAGGGAGGTGAAAATCTGCACATATACTACGTCCAGCTTCGCTGTTAGCATGAAGTTTAGGAGACTAAGCTGGCCATTGTCTTTGTCTGATGACTTCTTTGGGTGAACCCAGTCAACCAGGTTGTGGGCATATATGGGTTTGAACTTGGTCCGAATTTGTTGATAGTAGGGGCATTCCCATAAGAGATGAGTCATGCCTCATTTTATGTTGTTCGTGCATTTGTTGCACGTGCTGGAGCGACTTTGCTCCGGGCGTGCTGGGGAGCGGGTGGCGCCTGCCATGATGCGGGTGAGGAGGACCTTGTCCCTTCTTCCGATTCCTCTCGGTAGAAGGTAGGGCGTCTGGGGCAGGCTTCCTCACAATCTTTTTCCGCACCTCTCCTTGATTAGGATCCTCTCCTCGTCAGGATCATATTCTTCGTCATCACATAACGTCTTCCCATTACCGGGTGCAGCGTATCCGTGGTCGTGTGGTTGTGAGGATGTGGGCGCTCCCCCTAACCCGCAGAAAGAAACTAGCGCCGCGCGAGCGAGTTGATGCACCTTTTCATTGCCGAGGATCCCTGCATGGCCCGGGATCCAGCCTATCTTGATGGTGGTGCCAAGATGACGTAGTTCGGCTGCCATTTTCTTTATTTCCTTGACCTTCCTGCTTGCGCTGGAGCCTTTCTTACACTCTCGTACTGGCTCCTAGGAGTCTGTTAAGAGGCTGAGCTCCCTCGGACGTAGGTCTTGCCAGTGATGCGTGAAGAGGTTGAAAGCCAGGAGGATGACTTCGAGCTCTCCTCCCTTGATCGTGGTTCTTGTGGGTAGTTGGCAGCATTCCGTGACCCCCACAGCGGGGTCGAGAAACACCGCTGCCCCAGCAGGTGTCGATGTGTCATCTCATGCGTGGTCTGTGTTTACTGCCAGGATCTCGCTCGGGTCGGTCCAGTGCTCCACCATCTTCCGGCGTGCGTTGGTGATCCGCTCGTTCCTTTTTTCGTCCCCTTTCTTGACTCTAAGAGGCCTCCTTTCGGTGATGTCTGCCATGTCTTCCCACGGCGGAAGCCATTCTGGCAGGTTTGGTAGGTCTTCTAGGTTGTTGCCTAGCAGCCCCAGGATCTGTCTTCCTTGCTTTGTGTGTTGAAGTCTTTCTTCATGCACCACGACCCTGGCTTGGACGGTGTCCTGTAAGGTGTTGAGCTGCGCCCATTTATCTAATTATATCTTTTTAGTAAAAAAGGGTAGGCCCGTAAACACTCTCATCGCAAGCCTATTGAGTGTCTCAAGCCTTCCCCACTTAACTTTGGTTAGATTGTAGTGTCGGCAATCCTAAAACATGTTTCTTAACGCAATTGCGAACGCACTACGGCCCTTCTTTTTGAAATACCAAAAATCGAGAGTTCGTTGTGATGCCGTCTCCTGGATTTGTATCCTCCAACGGAAAACAGGCGACACCGCTCAAAACCGGTCCGCCGCAACGCCGGCGCTCGCTCCTTTCCTCCTCGCTTTGGGTCGCCATGGCAACAGCAGGGAGTCGTAAAGGAAAGTGGACTCTCAGGACTCCGCAATATTTGACGTCAAGGCACCGGCGCCGATCGCGCGGGAACTTAGAATTCGGCATTTGGAAATTGTTTTTTTACTTCACAAATACTGAATTCCCAAATTTCAAATTTTGAGAGCAATGTCCCGGCATCGTTTTCAATCGTTTCGGATAATAAAAAAAAATATGATTTTGATGTGTCAGTGCCCCTTGAAGCAATTGCCCCACGATGGGAAAGTGTGGCGATTGGTTGTGGCATCTCGGTCACTGGGAAACGCCCGTCTCATGACCCGTCGGGGAATCGCCGGTCCACCAAAAGGGGGCGGGCCAACCAGTGATATTTAAGGGGAACGTAGCCAGCGACGGCGCCAGGCTTTTCATAGTGAGGGGGCAGTGGGGGGGCGCGCGGCATTTTTCGGGAGGCATGGGCTTTCGATCCGACTAAAAGGACAAATATCCATGGACGATGACTTGGCGCTTCAGGAGTTTTTAATTGAAATCAGCTCAGTTTATTTCATTATTTTACAACCTACCTACAACTCTGGTTAATGTAGCATTTCACGTGTAAAATATTCAGGCATGTTTACGTTCCGCAATACTAAATAAGCACGCTCACGCTCGTCGTGACTCATCATCTGCTCTTTAGGCAGTCCCCTGCACCGCGGAAAACCGGAGCACGTCATCGATCATGTAGATGTAGTGACAATTTCTCTCTTCTTTGCTGAATACGCCTGGCAGAGGTACACGGCGACTGATTTAGCCACGCCACTTTTCCTCATCTGCTAGAAGGAAGCCGATGATGTTTGGGACATCTTGCGTGCTGCACTGTTGGAGTGGCGTCGTAGTTCGCCTTCCTTTTGAAGAGCTTTCTTCCAGTTTCGATAGTCCTCTATCAAAATACAGCACTTCGATTGTCCCCCCCCCCCCCCCCCCCCCCCCCCCCAAATTCACAAACACTTTCAGCTGTCCTCCAACCTCCTGAAATAGTCCCTCGAAGGGACTCCGTGCCCCAGGGTCACTAATGAGGGGAGCATGGCAGTTCTTGAACCCCAAGGCTCCTTTCTTGAGCACACACAGTCGCCGTCACCAAAGTTGCTTCAAGGACCCCATAGAGGCTTGAAATAAGCAGGATGACCTAGACACATCAAAGCCGCCCCTTGGGAACTCGCCAGTCGGCCCGAGCGTCTCAGGACTTTGGGAGATTTCCTCGGTCAGAACATGAACAGTGCCCCTGAGTTCCTTTGTCTGGCAGGTACGAAGCGACGGCGCAGTGCAGATGGGATCCCAAGTCTCTTCGAGTAATCACTTGGGTGAAGCTACTTTCAGGAAGTCTTTTATGGTTGGCGACAGAGGAAGTGAGTGGTAGACGACGCTCCTTAGCTTCGGCAAGCCATACCGATATTCATGCATCGTTCTTCACGGGGTACGTAAAGAAATTAAAGTGGACGGCACGAAAAAGTTCAAAACATCCGGTATAAGGCCTCTTTAGGCTGGCTATCCTTCAAGCCAATGCCTTTTCCATGGAACGAGTAAATTAGGAAAATGACGAGCTATGTAGCGTATGCGGGTCTGCGCGCGAAAATTAGGGTGAGGGGGGGGGGGGGGGGGGGGTGTGAAGGCTGGCATATTTTTGGGGTGGCAAGACAAATTTTAGGGGAGTCGCCCGCCACCCCTCGCCTCCCTTTGGCGCCGTCCCTGAACGTAGCAAGTGGGAAACGTATAACGAACGAATGAAAGGGCTTTCTTTAGTTTGTGCTGGAGCTCGAGAGCTCACACTCCGTGAACGAACCCTGTTAAGGGACTCCGGGGTACAATGCCCCCGTAATCGGAATTTGATCCTACGAGCAAGCCAACTCCCGAGCTAACACCCGAGAACCTCCTTCCCACCTCCCACTAAAGAGTACTCTTTGTAGTTTTGTTTCGCTTATGTATCTCCATTGGCTACAAAAGTATTGAATCCTTTATATAAAAGCACACCGAGTTAGTTGGCGTGGCCATAATGACTAACTTGGCCCCCGTCGCAAGTACCACCCATCTTCCCACAGCGAAGTTCGTCAGCCGATCCGGGCCTCCCGCGGACGACGCAAGGTGTGCACCAAGGAACCCGTTGTGTGGAGCTCGATCTTGCTGGAGAGATACGCGTCCCCAGTGCGTAGTTCATCGCAAGCGTAGCTCCCATTCCAATGCATTTCTTCGTCTCCGAAACTGTCTGGAAAGGAGCTGGCGAAGGAAACACAGGCCTTCTTTTTTTAGACGAACGAAGATGAGAGCGCAGTTACATTGGTACGAAAAGAAAAAAGGTAGAAAGTCAAAAGCCCGACTTTCAGTGCGGAAATTTGAAAACAGAGCGGACTATTTCGTACCTCCTCCCCTTCGCAACCTCTCTGCCTTTTCACTGTGATACATCCGCGGTCCCAAAAGCGCGTCATCGGGTCCAAACTGACGTCACACGCAACCGGACCTCACTTATTCCCTTCACCCCTAAGCTGGCATTGTGCTGGAAGCTACGCGCTTGCCGGACCAATCAGCCGTCTCCCTTTCATCACCTAACTTAATTCTCTGCAGCCACATTTGCCACGCTCACGTGGCAAGTGTGGCTGGCCCAACGAGCACGTAGCTTCAACAGCACTGTCAGCTTCGGGATGAACGGGCTGGGGAAAGCAGCTTTTGTCTGAATTTTGAGCGACGGGCTAATCTTCTAGGGGGAGAATGGATGTGTCCGGGATTACACAAACGAGAGTGCGAGCAAGAGGGGACTCCCCCTTTTCGTCTTCTTTAACTGTTTGGTGGAATGCGCGATTTATGAGTTGAGGAGGAAAGCGAAACAGGAAAAAGTTGGAAAACCGTTTCATGACCCCTTTAAAGAAATCTTTCTTTGCAGTACGTCACATCGGCAGCAACAGAGTTGCCAACCAAAAGTCGTTTCTCTAAACTTTTGAAACTTGTGAACGAAGTATTTGTGAAGCAAGCAAACTTTTCCAAACGCGGAATTTGAAGTTCCCGCGCGATCCGCGCCTGTGCAGTGACCTCAAAGATTGAGTCGTCCTGCAACTCGAGTTTCTCTTGCACCTTCATACCTGCCCGAAGTGTCGTGTTCGCCCTCGTCTCGCAATGGACTGCTTTCCCCCGTGTGCCGCCTATCTCTGTGAGCAGACGACGCTTCACTTTCCACTCTGAAGTTCTTTGAGGACCCTTTCAGCGATCTCAAATTCTTTGAAACAGTGTGAGGTCGAAGAAAACGCGCCTTGGACTTTTGTAAGCGACGCGAGGGTCTATTTCGCGTCGGTTCTGCGTGAAAGGCAGCCCCGGCGGAGTCACAACAGAAACTGCGGTACAAAAACACCAAACCCAGTTGTTTTGACCGTTTGACGATTTCCTTATCGAAGTCTGATAGGTCGCTAGGAACCTGAACAAGAGAACTTTGTTCGATTCCCCGACTCGCCAATGATCCTCAGTGCTACATGTGCCAAGCGCTGCGGCGCCGCCAAGTTTATCGAGGGAGGATAAAAAGCCAGGAGGCCGCATAACTTCGGACTCGGATTTTCGATATTTCAGAAAGAAAGGCCATAGTGCGTTTGCAATTGCGTCAAACCACATGTTCTACCAATGCCGTTCTTAAATATTACAAAATGTCGTTTACAAAGTTTCTAAATTTAATAATTTTTGACGTCATGACTAAAAAAAAAATGCGAGGAAATGAGAAACAGTCTGCCTTTTCACACTTTCGGTACTTCATATTATTTGATTGTGAAACGTTTGATATTGCCGGTGCAGATTGCAAAAGATATGGCGAAATTCACGTTTGAATGCAAATTCAATTAGGTTATGAACCTCTTGAAAGTACCTTTGTTGTGTAGTTTTCTGCAATCCGTTTAGAAAAAATTTAGCACACACTTGAAATATGCTTTTCACTATAAACATTAGAGCCTTCTCCTTGCTTGTATAAAAATAAATATGTTTTCGTAAGGATCAACACTGAATTATACTTAGTTCTGTTATTCCCGCGATTATAAATAGTACTTTGTGTATCCTTCACCAATTCCGGCGTGATGCGACAATGTATCACGTTTCGTCACATTAGGCAAACATTCCCTACAAAACATTGATTCAATATTGTGGCGAAATTGTTGCCAAGAGGCTATTTATAAATGTTGCTCAAATATTTTTTATTCAACGCTTCTGAGACATTTGTCTATGTAATATAACTTTACACAACATTCAGCAACATTGAGACAATGTCACACGAAAAACGTTTCTTTTACGTTATTCTTCAAATGGCTCTATAACGTACCCGGACATGTCCCCGCGTTTTATTACATTCATGACATTGGAGTAACCTTTTGGCAACATTTAGTGCTAGTAAGAGAAGTATTACTGCTTTTGTATTAGTGTTACTGGTGTATACCTGTATTACAGCTATACACCAGTTGTTAGCAGGGGTCGTTGAGAACTTCGGTGTCCGGCTCGGTGATCGGAAGGGTGCATCGTTGGCCTTTGCCGACGATCTTCTCTGATCGCCACGTTGCCCCCGTGGTCTTCGCTATCTCTTAGATACGTAGTTTGAAATTAATGATTTTTAAATCGTCTCGCTTTGGCTTAGAGGGTGGCGGAAAAAATAAAAAAGGATAACTCTTGTAAATTTAAATTTGAGGCCTTTCCGCTGCGTGCGATCGAGTGTTCCGGGTCACGTGAAGTACATACCTCGGTGAACAGACTAAAGGAACACTGCCACCTCAAATGTAGATTTTTTTTCAACTAAAACGATGCAATGTGTAGTCATAGACACGCAAAGAAATACCACAACGCCAGAAAAAAAAATATTCACGCGCGTGCGCCTTTTTTCTTTTTTTTTCTTTTTATCTACCTTTTATCTCTCTCCCTCTTCTCATTTCCTCGCTTCTTTTTATTCGTGACGTCAAAAAATATTAAATTTAGAAACATTGTAAACGACATTTTGTAATATTTAAGAACGGCATTCGTAGAACATGTTGTTTAACGCAATTGCCAACGCACTATGGCCTTTCTTTCTGAAATATCGAAAATCGGAGCCCGGAGTTATGTCGCCTCCTGGCTTTTTATCCTCCCTCGATAAACTTGGCGGCGCCGCAGCGCTTGGCACATGTAGCACTGAGGATGATTGGCGAGTCGGGGAATCGAACAATGTTCTCTTGTTCAGGTTCCTAGCGGCCTATCAGACTTCGAAAAGGAAATCGTCAAACGGTCAAAACAACTGGGTTTGGTGTTTCTGTACCGTAGTTTCGGTTGTGACTCCGCAGGGGCAGCATTTCACGCATAACCGACGCGACATGGACTCTCGCGTAGCTCACAAAAGCCCACTGCGCGTTTTCTTAGGCCTCACACCGTTTCAAAGAATTCGCTGAAAGGGCCCTCAAAGAACTTCAAACTGGAAAGCGAAGCGTCGTCTGCTCACAGAGATAGGCGGCACACGGAGGAAAGCAGTCGAAGACGCGGGCGAATACGACACTTCGGGCAGCAGGGACGGCGCCAAAGGGAGGCGAGGGGTGGCGGGCGACTCCCCTAAAATTTGTCTTGCCACCCCAAAAATATGCCAGCCTTCACACCCCCCCCCCCCCCCTCACCCTAATTTTCGCGCGCAGACCCGCATACGCTACATAGCTCGTCATTTTCCTAATTTACTCGTTCCATGGAAAAGGCATTGGCTTGAAGGATAGCCAGCCTAAAGAGGCCTTATACCGGATGTTTTGAACTTTTTCGTGCCGTCCACTTTAATTTCTTTACGTACCCCGTGAAGAACGATGCATGAATATCGGTATGGCTTGCCGAAGCTAAGGAGCGTCGTCTACCACTCACTTCCTCTGTCGCCAACCATAAAAGACTTCCTGAAAGTAGCTTCACCCAAGTGATTACTCGAAGAGACTTGGGATCCCATCTGCACTGCGCCGTCGCTTCGTACCTGCCAGACAAAGGAACTCAGGGGCACTGTTCATGTTCTGACCGAGGAAATCTCCCAAAGTCCTGAGACGCTCGGGCCGACTGGCGAGTTCCCAAGGGGCGGCTTTGATGTGTCTAGGTCATCCTGCTTATTTCAAGCCTCTATGGGGTCCTTGAAGCAACTTTGGTGACGGCGACTGTGTGTGCTCAAGAAAGGAGCCTTGGGGTTCAAGAACTGCCATGCTCCCCTCATTAGTGACCCTGGGGCACGGAGTCCCTTCGAGGGACTATTTCAGGAGGTTGGAGGACAGCTGAAAGTGTTTGTGAATTTGGGGGGGGGGGGGGGGGGGGGGGGGGACAATCGAAGTGCTGTATTTTGATAGAGGACTATCGAAACTGGAAGAAAGCTCTTCAAAAGGAAGGCGAACTACGACGCCACTCCAACAGTGCAGCACGCAAGATGTCCCAAACATCATCGGCTTCCTTCTAGCAGATGAGGAAAAGTGGCGTGGCTAAATCAGTCGCCGTGTACCTCTGCCAGGCGTATTCAGCAAAGAAGAGAGAAATTGTCACTACATCTACATGATCGATGACGTGCTCCGGTTTTCCGCGGTGCAGGGGACTGCCTAAAGAGCAGATGATGAGTCACGACGAGCGTGAGCGTGCTTATTTAGTATTGCGGAACGTAAACATGCCTGAATATTTTACACGTGAAATGCTACATTAACCAGAGTTGTAGGTAGGTTGTAAAATAATGAAATAAACTGAGCTGATTTCAATTAAAAACTCCTGAAGCGCCAAGTCATCGTCCATGGATATTTGTCCTTTTAGTCGGATCGAAAGCCCATGCCTCCCGAAAAATGCCGCGCGCCCCCCCACTGCCCCCTCACTATGAAAAGCCTGGCGCCGTCGCTGTCGGGCAGGCACGAAGGCGCGAGAGAAACTCGAGTTGCAGGACGACTCAGTCTTTGAGGTCACTGCACAGGCGCGGATCGCGCGGGAACTTCAAATTCCGCGTTTGGAAAAGTTTCTCTACTTCACAAATACTGCGTTCACTAGTTTCGAATATGGAGGATAATATCCACGCATCGTTCTCAATCGTTTCAGATAATAAGATAATAATAATAATATAATTTTGACCTGTCCGTGCCTCTTTAATACCTCCGACGAAATCAAGTGCACTTGTTCAGATTTTGATGGGCTAATTTTGAGGCTGGCTTCACGCCGGTTAAGTCACATCAGAAGTTAAACATTTAGACGTTTTACTTAGTACCACGGTTTTTCTACGACCTATTGATTTGTTCACCATCGAAGTTTTTCCTTCACCATTTGGATAGGAAGACTGGAGGGGCAGCGAGGGTCTTCTTCCATCTTCCCGTGGACACGCCGTGCGCTTTCTTCTCTGCGCCGGTCGCGGATGGCGGGCTTCGGGTTCATTGTGTGGCGACCAATGATACCCCGGATTCCCTGTTTATGGCTGCTAGCCATGCCAGGCTGTGACACGGCCCTGGCAAGGCATTCTTAGGCAACTCACTGTACAGTGCGTCAAAGACTTTGATAGTACAAGGCGCGTAGCCTTTATCCTTAACGTCGTGTTTTGTATCAGTGCTACACAATTTATGTTATAATGAAGCTAGCATGTTTAGAGAAACGACTTTTGGTTGGCAACTCTGTCGCTGCCGATGTGACGTACTGCAAAGAAAGATTTCTTTAAGATAGAAGTTTTCTATTTAAATATTCCTACGTAGAAACTGAACCCGAGTTAAATACTCACTAGAACAAATAATGTGACCTTTAAAAGGACCTTGCCGTCTGTTTACAATGTCACCTGACCAATGTAACTGCGCTCTCACCTTCGTTCGCCCTAAAGGAGGCCTGTGTTTCCTTCGCCAGCTCGTTTCCAGGCAGTTCTTGAGATGAAGAAATGCTATAAAATGAAGAGCTACGCTTGCGATGAACTAAGCACATGGGACGCGTATCTCTCCTCGCTTGATGCCCAGCGTCAGCGCATCTGCCCGGTTGATTGGCAGCCTCGAAGCGCGACATCCTGGCATTCGTCATCTTCTTGTACGTGTTCTTTCATCGGCTAGACCAATCAATGTCGCGTGACTTGTGCTGTAAGCATGCGTGTCTGTGGTTATATGTGTTCGAGTCTTCGGATTTATTCTGATCTAAGACGGAACAAACTATACTGTGAGTAGAGACGCTGTGAAGTTCGTATTTGTACAATATTTCTTTCCTTCTACTTCTCTGAATATTACGGTCGACCAATATATATATATATTATATATATATATATATATATATATATTTGTTTTAAGCCTGTCTCGGGGCAGGTTTGGCGCAATTCTTAACAAAAATGGCATTTTGGCGCAAGATGCAGCAGGCTTCACTTCATGCAGCAATCTTCCGCGAATGACGCAGCATTTCCATCACTGCACGTCTCACGGCCAAACGTCAGGCGGGTTCGAACGCGAGCAAAATCTTCCTTATAACTCGCGAGCCGAGTCAGACAGCCGACCCCGATGTGGACAGCGTCGACGATCATTCCGCCAGACGTGGTCTAACGTTGCCCATCCAACCACCGAACTCTCCGATAGTCCTCCCGGCCCGAAACGCACGTTCCGGTTCTCTCGGGTGAATACACGCGTTTTGAACCTCACGTCGCAAAGTATACGCCCGTCTCTTCAAGTCGCCCACCAACGCGGGAACTGTTCGCCAACGCTTTCGTAGACCAGCCAAGTCCCTCTCGTGCTAACGGCCCACCGCAGAGCCTTCGTCGACCCTTACACCCACGGTTGGGCAAAGTGTCCCTTTTAGACGACACGCTCGTGGGGAACAGTAAGCCGATGCCATTTCTATGTACAATGTATTTATTAAAAAGTAAAAGAAAAACTCGCCGGTGTCACCCTTGTCTTCGGGTTTCCCCAGTGTCGTTAGGAGCCGGTGCCCCTCCCCCCTCCCCCATCACGGAGTCCATCTACCGCTCCTGGTCGTCGCAGGAGTGCTGCCTCCTCATGTGGCTTCTGAGTTCGCATGGGAGCAGGAACCCTCTGCCGCAGTCCCCGCACTTGTGGGGATACTCTTTTGAGTGCGCCCGAATCACGTGCCTCTTCATGTTGCTTAAATCAGAGGCCCTGTAGGAGCACAGGTGGCAGGCATAGGGCTTCTCGCCGGTGTGGGTTCGCCTGTGGCTTGCGAGGTGACCTCTCTCAACGAATCCTCTCCCACACTCTGGGCAGACGTGGGGCCGCTCTCCGCTGTGCGTCCTCTCGTGCGTCCTCAAGTCTGCCAGCCGGGCGAACTTCTGCCCGCACTCGGCGCACTCGTGAGGCCGCTCGCCCGTGTGCACCCTCTGGTGCGTGGTCAAGTGGCCTTGCCTCGTGAAAGCCTTGCCGCAGGTGCCGCACTCGAAGGGCCTCTCTCCCGTGTGGGTGCGCTCGTGCTTGACTAGGTCTGTTTTCTTATCGCTGGAGTAGGGACAGTGACCGCATCGGTGCCTGCCCCCTCTCCTCCCGTGCATCCTCTTCCGATGTCCCTGGAGGTGCTCGAGGGAAGCGAAGACGCTGTCGCAGTCCCCACAGGCGAAGGTTTGCACTGGCCCCTCGAGGGACGGTGCCTTTTCTTGGTCTGCACATGGACGAGCAAGGCAAGGGGGGCAGAGAGTTAAGGGGCGACATTACGGATAAATTCCGAGATACCCCTCCCCCGAAAGGTGACCCGCCCACCATTTTCGGATGGATTTGTTATTTTCTTTTAAGGGGGGGGGGGGGGGGGGGGGGGTTCAACGATTTTAAGATTAAAAGAATATGCATCTCGTAATTTTCACGTTGTTCATCATGTCCCGGAGGTCACAGAAAACACCTCCTTCATTAAAAAATGTCGCTATTCCGCTGCATGATCACAAAGCAAAAGTCAAGCTGTTCCCCCCACCTGCAGCAACGAGTGGCAGCCGAAGGAACTACAGCGAAAAGATTACATGACCTCACTCGGCTCTAAGCTGCAGCAAAATGCCCACTAATGTCAGCAGAGAGAGAGAGAGAGAGGAAGCGTCCTCCGAGAGAGCACAGGGGCACCAAAAATGCCAATACTTATCTTTTTTTTTTTTTTTTTTTTTCTACACAGCAATTAGGACACGCTGTCGAAATTGGTTTTCTGTTCTTTACTTTAGGATTGTCAGAGGGCAACTTCCACAAGTGTTTGACCGAAGTCCGGAAATCGTTGCAACCCCCCAAAGCCCCCTTTAAAACACCGAAAGATATCCCACGCTTAATAATCGTAGCGTTCGGATCAATGATGCCCTTGGCGTAAATGTGCCCGGTTAGATAGGGCAGGATATATAAGCGAACATTTTTGACTGGAAAGTACAGTTATCTTTGTTTCATTGCCCCCTCGCCACGATAACATGTTTGATAGACACATTATATAAAAATAGCATTTTTGTTTTCAACTTTTCTTGACTGCACACCGACAGGTTGACCACTCCTCATTTTCGCACAATTTTCTATCTATTTTAGGTGGACTATATCTCAGGAGAGTACCGTACCTTCAAATCCAAAATTATTTTTTTTATTTTTGTGCATTGTGGTTCCACAATTAACAGTGCACTCCAGCCTATTTTTATTGCAATGACAAACTTCGAAACTCAGCGAATCCAAAATTATTTTTTTTATTTTTGTGCATTGTGGTTCCACAATTAACAGTGCACTCCAGCCTATTTTTATTGCAATGACAAACTTCGAAACTCAGCGTATCCTTGCCATCCGATGTCCCCCACTCACGCTTCTTCTGGGCTCCGTCCTTGGCTTCGACGAGTCCTAGCTCGGCGCCAAACTCGTCCCCGTACCAGACGAGCAGCTCGGTCCCCGGCGCTATCTTGGCCCTTGTCTGGTAGTAGACGCCTCCCCTGTGCTGGAAGGCCACGAGGTTCTGGCTGTTCTCGCTGGGGGCGCAGTTGACGTAGCGCATCCAGTTGGACTCCGACAGGGGCCGGGCGTCCACCAGGTAGCCGCCCCGGCCACGCACCTGGATCCGGGCAAGTGCACGCGGTGACGCACCACTTTTACACCCGCCTCAAACATTTCAAGGAGATTGTTTTGGCTACTAAATCAGATCATTATTGCCTGTATCGATACTTTTACTTAGGGATACATTTCTTGAACTTTGAGTTTTTATGCGATGACTGAAGTATTGACGAGAACAAAAAAAAAAAAAAATACTTGCAATTTCCGTGTTTACTTATGCGCTCATCTGCGAATGGGTGTCTCTGCATTGTCGACGTTTTGTGCTATCTATGCGAGTGCAACCTGAAGGTGATGCGTGCTGCTTGTACATTGTTGCTAGTAAAAAAGTATCTTTACGATGCCGCACCGCCAGAGCACAAAGTATTAGCGTGTTTCCTAGCGCTCTTAACTTGTTCCTGTAACACCCTTAGGATGTTACCCCTGAGTCCAGCTACACCCACATGGGACAATGATATTCTAGTGTGTACCCCGACAATTCTATCCTCACTTTCAGGTTCGGAACCTTCAAGTTCACGCATGCTCACGCAGCCCACAGGGAGCACTGCACCTTCCAGGTGTACCCGTTGCCCCCGCCGGAGCCGGTGAAGCGCACGCCTTCGTAGGGCCCGTAGCACAGCCTGGCCGGGAGGGGCCTGAGGGTGAAGACCCCCTTCCCGGCCCCCTTGATGCAGGACCGGGCCAGCGTCAGACCCTCGGGCAGGGTCTTGTTCGCGCGCTGGGGGTCCCCCGGGGGAGCCTGAATTAATCAGAGGGGATGGATATGACGTCACAACTAATATATAAAGAGAGCTGACGTACTGCAAGGACTTTGTCAGCCAGTATGACAAAAACGAACGTGTACTTGTTTGTACTTTTATTTATTTTCAAACGGTGCGATAAAACTTCGGTTTCAGTTGTTTTTGTTAGTCTGGCATAAATGTGTACTAAAAACAAACAAAAAAGTGAAAGCCGCTTACAACTCCCTGTAACGCCGAATTAGAGCGCAGCTCTTGAGGAGGAGGAGGGAAGGGTGCTGGGGGGGGGGGGGGGGGGGGGTAAAACTAACCAGGAGGGGTCAGTGACCTTGGGGGTCGCATGACCCCCAATGCCGATGATGTCATCACTGACGTCACTGATGACGTCATCAGTGACGATGACGATGCGGGTACCGATGACATCATTAGTGACGTCACTGATGACTTCATCAGTGATGATGACGATGCGAATGTCGGTGACGTCATCAGTGACGTCGCTGATGACGTCATCAGTGATGATGACGATGACGATGCGGATGTCGGTAACGTCATCAGTGATGATGACGATGACGATGCGGATGCCGGTGACGTCATCAGTGATGATGAGGATGACGATGTGGATGCCGGTGACGTCATCAGTGATGATGACGATGTGGATGCCGGTGACGTCATCATTGATGATGACGTCATCAGTGATGATGACGATGTGGATGCCGGTGACGTCATCAGTGACGATGACGTAATCGGGGGGTCACGCGACATCGGCGGGGGTCACGTGACCTCGAGGAGGGGTCACGTGACCTCAGGGGAGTCACGTGACATCGGGGGGTCACGTGACCTGGGGGTCACGTGCCCCCCACGAGGTCACGTGACCCGGTGGGGGGCTCGCGCGGTGCATTATGGGACATTTCCCATGATGCACCGGGGTCACGTGACCTCGGGGGTCACGTGCCACCCCCCCGAGGTCACGTGACCCCGGTGGGGGGCCTGCGCGGTGCATTATGGGACATTTCCCATGATGCACCGCGCGGTTACGCCGACGGTGACGGCGACGGCGACGGCGACGCCGCTCAAACCGGAAACGGGCCCCTAAGAGCTGCGCTCTAAAACTAAGCATTTCTGCTGTGATTCCAAACCCGTGATCTTTATAGGACAGTCGAGAATTGGATACTTTCTGACAAATCCAGCTACGGTAACACTAAGAGACCTGCGGGCGGGAATGCCACTTTTAGTACGGGTTACTTTATTATGGTTGCAGATAATTTAACTTTCTTATGGTTTCCATCTACGGTTTTCTGGATATCCTCCAAGTTAATCAACAAAATAGAGACCCTCGATTCTTGAAGTGTATTGTCTTCGATGTACAGTCTGGATAATGACTTAATAGTAGTACACCAGAGTTCGCAGATTCTTATCATTGGATGTCCAGTCAGGTGCTGGAGCAATCGAAGACCGCGTGTATACTTTCCCGCGTAGCACGCGGAATTCGAGGGAGGTTACACACGGACACAGGTAACGCCTTGACCCAAAAGCGAAAACTCGATCACGCCATGAAGTCAGTCTTGTCCCAACACAGATTGCTCCCTCCGTTTTTTCGGAGCTTCCCCGCTTTCCTGCCATTTCAAAAGCTCACAATGCCTCCTCGATGCGCGCCAGACACCGACGAAGTCGTGTAAATTCCTCACCGGTGTGTCCTTGACGAACTCGAGGGGTCCGTGGACGGGACAGTCGCCGTGCCGGTCTTCGCCGCACTCCAGGCAGTCTGCACAACGGACAACAGAGAGCAACCCACTTCTGTAGCCCCATTATAACTAATTAAGCTTTTGAAGTTAGCATGGGGATTCATCAAGGAAAGGGGTCAAGTCTCTGTCCGAGTACTTCGGACTTGTGGACACTCACAGAAGAACTCGTCCTCGGAGGGAACTTCGCACTCGGCGTAGTTGACGGACTTGCGGCTGCGCTTCGGGTACCGCGTCTGGCTCGAGGTGCCCTCTCCGGGATCTGCGCACGTCACCGGACGAAGAAAAGTCACCCCTTACCAAATGAACCGTTCATCCGATGCCCTGATGCCTTAGGTCCAGTGGCGTGACTAGGGTCAGCGGCACTCGGGGCGGTCCGCCTCCCCCTCCCCCTCCCGAATTTCTGAATTCCGATATGACGCTTGCCCCAAACAAGCTTGCGCATCGAACAATAATTCGTGCACGCCGCATAACCCGTGGATTCTGGGTTTATATGCCCACCCCTGCCCGTTTCGATCTGGATGAGCATCGCTCCTGCGTGCACGGTCGTGTATCACTAAGGCCCGATGCACGCGTCAAAGATCCCGAGCGAGCAATGCTATTGCACTGGCTAAATTTGTCACCTACAGCGGACATACAAGTTCCACATTGGGGCCGACTAACTTTACGCTGCCTAAAAATACACACAGCGCTATTCCCTGACGTTCAGCTTGTTACCCCTCGTCAGTATGGTTTCGCCAAGCTTTGTAATGGTACTAACTCAACATCCAGGGAAATTGGCACTTCCCGTCATTAACCAAGATGCGATGACAATAACGGTGACGATATTCATAGTGAATACTCCCGCGTCAGGCACTAAACGGGTCCCCGTACCGTATTCCTCCTCCCGCTTCCCCTGCGCAGCGGAGAGTGGCTTCACGCAGGGCCTCGAAGCCAGGCGGGAACTTCCTCGCTGCAGGGGCGTCGCTGCTCCCGCCACGGCGCTCTGAAAGGGCGGAGCACGTGACGTCGGGCATGACGTCGACTGACGTCATAGTCGAGGATTTTGCTCGATCAGTGCAGTGCACCTATGACCGAATGCTAAATGCATGTAGCGAAGCGATATGGGCTTCGTTACCACGCTCCATTACTTCAGAATGTGGAAGTATGCGGTTTAAAAGTGTAGCCTCACTGTTTCTTTTTGTTTGTTTTTTTGTTATATGCGACATTGGATAATTGAAACTTAAGGAGGTCTGGAGGCCAGCTAATTGAATACTGACACGTTAACCCATAAGCGGGGGAAAAGCGGGACGGACAACACAAAGCTGAAGCTTTCATTTGTCCGTCCCGTTTTTGCTCCGCTCTTGTGGCACCGTGGTCGTGAGTTTATTGTTGAAATAAAAGCTTTGTCTAGGTGGCTTAGCATCCGCCCCTCGATGAGAAGGTTTGAAGCCACAATCTTCCACCCATTCACCCAACTGACTGATACAGAAAACGTGTCGCCAAAGCGGACATTAAACTACATCGCACGGAGCCGCCGTGGCGCGAGGCCGTAAGACTAAAGTTTCCGCGTCATCGAAATGAGGCGAACGTGGCACAGCTTCGGCCGAACGCTAAGGCAGCCCTTCCGTTCGATACCCCTGCCCTGCATTGGCCTCCATTCGGTGACGTCATGATACCAACCTTGGGGGGCCTGTTCTCCTTCCCGGATGATCCTGCGGCGGCAGTGGTCGAGGCCTCTGTAAGCCGAATCGAACACATTTCGTCTGATTATGCGGATAACGCTGAAATCTTCGGCGTTTAAAAAAGAGAAGCGAGATACGTGGAACTCGTTTAAGAAAAGAGAGAGAAAAGATGCGTTTGCTCCCCTTTTTTTCTTTTTTTATATTTCTTATGACTTGTATATTGTTCATCCGCGTATCTCATTTATTAGTTATAAATATAAGGTTCGGTGTTTTCAGATATATCCGGAAAAATGGGGAAAAAAAAAAAAAAAAAAAAAACACTAGCCGGTAGAATTTTTGTTGATACGGATTTATCCGAAAATTTATTATGTAGGATCCTGAGGACAAATAAAAAAAATAGAAAAAAATAGAAATAGAAAAAAGGATGGTATTTAAAAAAAAATCTTGGTAGGAGGGAGTACAGGGTAAGTGGTCCCGAGGCCATTTCAGTTTTCTTTTAAATGTCGGAGTGCTGACCAAAGGTGGTTTACCTTTCATCTCGTCAGGGTTCGTTCAGGACAATAACAGTAAAGCTATGAATCTCTATATTCTATAGGAGGAGAAGATGTCAAGTGAAGTTTCTATGCTTCCGACCACGTCCGAGAGTTTTCTGACTTTAAACATTTCTTCAGGCAACACTTGGTAGCAGGTTTTGTCGTGGGACAGCTAGTAGTCTCAACGTAAAGAGCACTAAGGATATCTAAGTTTAAGAAATAGCGTTCGATGCGGTCGAGTTTTTATAAATTGTGCGTACATTGTTGTCCGGATATTACCTTTTTTTAATGTCGAATTTGAGAAAATTGGGAGTACAGCAATATCGAATTTCGAATTTCAGAGAATTAGAGATATGGAAAACGCAAATTTCGAAAAACCGCAATTTTATGGCAAAAAAAAAAAAAAAAAGATGAATTCCGAAAAAAAAAAAAAAAAACGATCCGGGTTCTAGAATAAACTCCGAAAACACGGAACCCTTTTTGTAACCAAGAAAAATGACAAGTCGAGACTTCAAAGCGACGAGCATGTTGCAATATTTTTTTCGTGGATGTTTCAAATGTGTATATATCCAAAAAATTGCCTGCCTTTTCTTTTTGTGTTTTTTTTTCTTTTCGGATACAGCCGTTTGTTGTGTGTGTTTTTCGACCCGTTCTGGACTTCTCATTCTGCCTGACATTTCCCGTTTTTCGAACTTACGCTTCCTCCCTGCCGATCCAGGTCTTGATGAGGGCTTCGGCTTGATGAAGTCGGGCACCGGTGGAGTGCAGCCTATGGAAGAACCTCATTCAAGTTCATCACATTGCCATCGTCTCTTCGAGTGCAAGGGGAATCTAAGGCAGCGACTGAACTCGGCAATCCTTTGTTGCCAGTTTCATGGAGCCCAGACATTTGATACAAATACATCTTCAGTAAAGGAATTCTGCGCCATTTGGGCCAAATTGGGCGATGAGAGGAAGTCTGCTACATTTGCGCCACAATGACATTTTTCCCTAAGAAAAAAGAAAACAAAACGTGAATACCACATTTATGCGATTGGCGCAGGTGAGTTATACGGGGACATGGTGTAGGAGACTAATCGAAACGATTAGTCGGCTGATTGAGCAAAATGTGTTTGATGACTTTTTCATTGGTGAAAATAGACATATGGTTCCAATTAGAAACTTATTGATCGTCAATCAAAATCACTAAATCAGTAATGTGTAGAAAGACCTTGAACGTGTGAGAAGCGCAGTAGTGCTCTAAAGTTACCGCATGTGCAGCAGGTACAAGGCTGGGGCTTTGTGATAAGAGACGGAAAAATTGCGCGAACTTGTTATCGCGTAGGTAGCATTGCTTCTGCTACACCATGTGGTAGCTTTAGGGCACAAGTGCGCTTATCACCCGCTCAAGGTATTTCTAAAAATCACTGAATTAGTGGTTTTCGATGACGCTCAGCAAGTTTCTAACTGAAATCATATCTCTAGTTCACATAAATAAAAGGTTGTGAACAAATATTACTTATTTGGTCAAATGATTGTTACGATTAGAGTATGCACTCCTTGCCGTGTAACTCACCTCCACAAACCGCATAAGTGTAGTTTTCACGGCTTCTTTCTAACAAATCTAATAAGCATTAAAAAAACAAAAATATCCCCGTATGTGTATTTTACAGCGCCTCTACTCACCGGATATTGCGTTTCATCTTGAATCAAAGCAGAGTTCGAAAACTCTATCACATACAACCACACATACTAAAAGCGCTAGTCATGGGACATTCATTGCAAGAGTTAGGGGAAGAGGCGAGCTGGTGAATATTAGGCAGGACGGTGTTGTGTGTGTCCTTCATGTTTCCGTGTCTCCGGTTTTATTATGTTGCTTACCATTCACTGCACTTTATTGGTATTGCCCATGAAAGAACACGTACAGACGAATGCCACGATGTCGTGCTCTTATTCTGTTTGATTGGGCCTATTGGTTCGTAGCGTCAGCTTTAAGGCGAAACGAAATATAAAACAAATACCGTTTGTATAAAGATTGCTCGTCAACTTTGCTGGCCGGTTAGTGCGCTGGACGGTTGATCGTCGATAGCGTCTAAACTTTCAGACGATGTCGGCAATGTCAAGAGGTAAAAGTCGCGAGAAAACATTCGCGATGGCGGCTCCTGGGATAAGCCAGAACCAGGTTCCTGCACTCCTGGCTAGACCACTTGAAGGGGCCGTACAGCGATATTCGCTTAGAACAATTTTCACTTTACACGAGCTTACTGGCACTAGTGGGTCACAGTTGTATACTCACACGCAACGAATGACCAAGAAACTCCTTTGTTGCGGTGTAATTTCAAGGACAAAGGTGAACGTTTTCTTTCAATATCTCCTTCGGAAAACGTGATGACGCACCCGAGGTGTCGCAGTACCCCCAGTGGTGACATTTTAATGCTGCCCATAAATTGGACTCCAGCATGATGTGAGCACTCGATTTGGGCTCGTGATATTTAACAGCTAAATCGACAATCGTTCGGGTAGTGCCCCGTGTTCAATCGCTGCAATGACGACAATAGACGAACCACAACAACGTCTGGAACTCAGTGCGTGTCCTGTGCTTAGCCAACCCCAGCGCGTGGCTGTGATCAACACTAGCGGCATATAATCGGCTCCAGATCACGTGGCCGCTTCTTCTGGCTGCGAGTTGCATAGGTGAACGCTGCTCGTGTTTCTTTTAACTTTTTTTTTCTGCGACTTCAATTGCATGGGGTGAAAATAGAAAGCGTCTCATAGGTCATTAACGTCAGGTATTTGTTCTAAACGGTACAGAAATCCTTGCGTCGCCCCTTTCATTATCAAATGTAACACGTGGCTCCGTGCTTTGGTTCCAGTGCACCACGGCACTCGCGCAGCTCGCGTCAACCTTCAGCGCCTCTCACCTGGGTGTGCGTGGAGCTTCACCGCTTTGCACCGGAGTGCTAGGAGCAGCGGCTGACACGGGGGAGCGCCTGGCTTAGCGCGACAGGCTCTGAACTTATGTTCGGTACCATTACAGGTCTACCTTTTTATGGTCTGAAATCTCGGTCGACCCCTCATTTTAAGAATCTGTCGGTCTATATTTGAATAGATACGGCAGTCAATGTAGTTCCCGTCTAACAAAAGAGCGGCAAAGTTTAACATTACCCTGATTCCAACGCCGCCAAAGAGCAGTGTCACTGTTAATGCACAAATGCAGGTCTTCATAATATTTGTGAATGGCTCTTTCTTCAGTTTATGATATATCACACGTTATTCATGATGTTAGCAGATGGGCTGGTATTTGCCGGAATTTTGCATAAATTATATATATAGATATCCAGACCGAGTAAACTACCGAGTGTAAAAGAGAAAGAAGGTGAGAGTCTTTTTCCCTATAAAATGTTGCGCCATGATTCATTTTCTAACACTGTTTTAATACTCATTGTAAATGAAGCCTACTGTGACCTCGGCCTTATTTCTAAAAAGAAAAGGCCCTGTGAATTCGTTTGACCCCTGCCTATTCTTATTAAAAAAAGGTAGGTAATATGCTTCAGCATCGAAGAGGAATCCTCGAAGTAGAAAGAAAAAGGGACAGACAGTCTCAGGTTTTCAATCATTATGTATAACTTACACTGCCGCTTACAGGCTATAGCCCGAGCCCGGCCCGGGAGCCGGGCTCGGGCTTGAACAAAAAATATTTCGGGCCGTGCTTGGGCAGTCGTGTGCCGCTAATTCTAAACTGTTAATATCAGAAGGTGTCCTTATTGATCTTTTAGGTTCAATTAAAACAAACCAGCGAAGTGCAAAATCACTACAGCGCCGTTAACAAAAAGAAAAAGGCGTCTTGCACTTGTAAAGCCTTCAAGAGGATAAAAGAAAACGTACGGACTCCACGGCACAGTGAAAGAGTGCGCGCTTTATCCTTAAACAGTTTTTTAGGTTAAAGCCTGCAAATGCTTTGTCGGGATCGGGCCGTGTGCGGGCTTGTTTAATCATTCTATCGGGCCCGGCCCATGTCTCTACCGGGCCGGGTCGGGCTGGGCCTAGAAATTCCGTCCCGTGCAGTGCTTTGTGCTGCACGGCTTTTCGATCTTAAGCGAGCTGAAACATTTATGCTGTAGTTATTGAAAAGGTTCGTGCAGTTATTTTAACTTTTAATAGATTTTTGTAGATACATACGCATAATATTATTATTATTGCTATTTTTGTTATCATTACACCATTGCACACAAACCAGATAATAACAAAATATTATTAAATTCCCGTCATAGCTTTTTTTTTTTTGCATTTTGTTGCTTCTTGGTATATACCTATCCTTGGGCCATGAGCTGTTTAATCACCAGTTAAAATAAAAATAAAAAGTATCAATATTATTTCAAAGCTACCCGGAGCGAAAGTTCGTCTGCTTGTTGCACAGGGGCTGCCATGACGCCAGAACGCCGAGCTCTTATTGGCTGGCTGAAAGAAAATAGTGGGCGCTTATGTCTACCCACTATCCTCTCAATGAAAGCCAATCAGAGCTAAGCGTTCTTCTGACTTCGCCGCAACTGCTGCGCAAGGAGCAGACAACTTGCTCTCCGTATAAGCACAGACTTAATCTCACGAGGATTAACCGTTAGGGTTTGTCGTTGTCACTCCAGAGTGACTCCATTTAACAGCGGACCTCGATGCTCAGACTACAATATACCAGGGAGCCGGTGTTCGGGCTTAGTATCCTAATGTAGCATATCGAATACTAATGGATAGTTTTATGTCATTAATTATTCTTCGCAGCCATCCCTTTCCCAGAATTCGCAGACGCGCTTTTTCGAGAGCTCTGCCAACGCTCACCCATTCCTATGAGGAGATCGTAGTTTTCCTTGAGATTGGTCATCCTTGACTTAACGTAGAATGACATGGTGTTCCATTCTTCATCCGAGAAGTATTTTCGTATAAGACTGAAGCGAGGCAGGTCTTCGGAAGACATTTTCGTGGGGACGCAGTCGAGTGGCGTTCGCAGAGCGGGATTCCCAAGTGACGCTCAACTGTCGTCTGCTAAACTTCCCGCGCTTGCCGCCACTTTTTTTGATCAACCAACAGAGCGTGATACTGCGCCGCGGAAAACTTAGTAACGATAACTTTTTATTACCGGTTTTCGCATTTTGTTGCATGTAAATTCTCGGTTAAACATTTATCGTTACATTTCTCGAACCTTTTCTCGCTCTCAACAGATGGCAGGGCAAACGGAACCGGAAATCGTACCGGAAATCAATTTGAAATCCCCATCGGCAACGTTCGGAGTCCTTCAGAAACTTGCGTCCGTTGATTCATCGTTTCGAACGTGAGCTTTGAAATCAATCCCATTTCTTTTATAACGTGCTGCTGCTCCCTTCCTGCATTATTCGCCGGATCAAGAAGCATCATTCGGAAAGCAGCTCGGTTAGTCAGATCCGAGTGTAACCATCGTAAAACAGCTTTTGGATTGTTTTTATATCGCCGATCTGTCGAGGTCCGCTTGAAACGTTTCGGATCCCGCATTTGACGATTCCAAGCGTTCATTTCGGAGAGAACTCAAATCGACCAGTTTACAAACTGCTCGATTTAAGTTCTGTCAGGCTCTGAAAATGTAACCGGGCAGAATGTAAGACATTCTGTCCGATTGCGAGTGTAGTTTAACGCGCTGACATTTAGTGAAGTTGTCGGAAATTGTGGACAGAACAGTAAACAGGGCAAGACGTAAGTATCTTAGCATGCACAGCTAGCGATTTCAGGCACCGACAAAAGAAGCCGTGAGCATATTTGCCACTTTATTTTTCCATGCCGGTTTCTTCACAACGTTAGTAGTTTGCTTTCTGCTTTCCCTTAGAACGCCACGAGCACCTCTCAGCAATCTGGAATATATTTATATATATATATTCTTAATTTTCCGTTTATCAATTGATACGACATAACCCCCTAATTTCAGTTCCTGGGGAAATCCCTGGCAAAAAATTTAGCCAGTGTCGTAAAACCGCTAGCCTAGGGTCTTTAAAGTGCACCATGCAGCATCTACTAAAGACGCCGGCTCTCGGCGACGTATGCTCGTTCGTTGGCCGCAGTTCGCATCGCGACCGCTCGCGCAATCTCTTGTCTCTTGTGCGAAATGGCGCCGTATTGTTTGAAGACTGGTGGCTTCGTTCCGTTTCCATAGGAGCTAAGCCTTTTTCTTTCTTTACTTTTTCCTCAGGTAAGTTCGCTCTTTGCAGATTTTACAAAAAAAATGCACCATCTGTGGGCACCGCTGCACAAAGTCGTAGCGCAATAAGTTAAGAAACCGAATTTTGCGGTCGATTTAAAGAGCCTGGCCGCTCCTTGAATCACCCAGTAGATCAAAAAAGGCAGGGGCAGGGACTGAACCCAGCATTTCTTGCTTCTGATGCACCATTGTCTGTTGCAACGTAAGAACTGTAAGACCAGGCTCGTCCCACAAAGCACTCCAATCTATCCGATTTAGCAGACGAAACGCCGAAGAGGAGGACACCACCGATCGCTGCGAACAAAAGCTTTGTGGAAGGGGCTTATCCAGTCATTGTTAACCCACAGCGACCTAAAATGCTCTTGGCCACAGACACCCACCGCTGCAACCCCCCTTCTGCCAGCCAGCAGACACATCCGATTCGGCCTTTATCCACGTCTGCAGTTCCCACGAGCTCCGTTATCTCTCAACCTGTCAAAAAGTCCTAAGTATGGGACCTCTACCTTGCACTCCGTTCATAGTTCGAACCACAGCCCTCACGAAAACTGGCAAGTATGTCAAAGAAGCGCAGAGGAATGTTTCGGCACGCGTTGTCTGCGATGGAACCTCCTCGGGTTCCTCATGCTCGCTAGTCCCGATCTTCGGGGGTGTGCTTCTTAACCGAGTGGGCCCTCAGCGCCGACAGGGACTCCAACCCTTTTCCGCAGCATTCGCACGTGTGGGGGGTCCTAGCTTCGAGATCATCGCAATCACGTGCTTCTTCAAGTGTCCAGCGTTGTGTCCGCCCAGGTGGCACAAGCACACCCTGTTGCCGGAATGGGTACGGGCGTGCCGAATCATGTTGCCTCTCTGCGTGAAACTTGTGCCGCACTCGGCACACATGTGGGGGCGCTTCCCGGTGTGCGTCATTCCGTGCCTCCTCAAGTCTGTGAACCGCTGCCCGCAGATGGCACATTTGCGCAGCGGCTCTCCGGTGTGGACGCCTTGGCGCCTGGCCAGCTGGCTCTGCAGTGTGAAGGCCTTGCCATAGGTGCCCAGAGGAAGGGCCTCTGCCCCGTGCGAGTCCTTTCGTGCTTGACTAGGCTGTCCCTTCTGTCGCTGGAGAAAGGGCAGTAGCTGGACCGGTGCTTGTGCTCCTGGTGCATCTTCTTCCAGTGTCCTCGAGGTACTGGCGGGAAGAGAAGAGGCTGTCGCAGTCCGAGCACGGGAAGGTCTTTGCTGCCACCTTGACGGGCAGCGTCTCTTTTTCGTCTGAATGCGGAAGAGAAGGATTGTGGTTGGGGGTGACGTCGAAAGGGCACAGACATCTAGCTCCGATAGCACAATTGTAACCCCCAACTACAGCCGAGGTTACAAAATACAAAAAAAAGTTTTTAGACAAACCTGATCATACTGACAAATACCAGAGAGCAGAAAACCTTTCCCGCAGAAACCGCACACATTTATTATATTTCTTTTTTCGCTAAATTAAGGGCCGACACTGAATCATTGTATTGTTTCCGTGACATCAGGTGACGCGACATTGATTTTTTCCTCCGCTAAGTTTAGCTGGAAGCCGGCACTGGATTGGTGTTTAGGTCATGTGACATTAATTTCCCCGTTAAATTTAGCGGAAAAACTGGACTGCGTAAGACTCCCAGCATGCCGTTCCTTTACGACGCTCATTCGTGCCAATTTTCTCGTTGGAAACAACCCGTAAAACATTCCACAAAAGATAAGATTCGGAGGTTCTAAGTGCCAGATCAACGAAGGGCGTCTGGCATGCCCCGGCAAAGGATCGAGGGTTAATTTGGACGACCTGGGGATCTTTGGGCACGCATGTGAAACCTCATTACGTGCTGCCTTTTCTGCAACGAGCCTTTGTCGAGTCGTGGCCACCCTGGCCGGGGTTTGAACCTGCCACCTGGGGATTGGAGGCCAACACGGCCTCGAAGCTACAACTGTGACAGCAAAAAACCTCGACTTTGAAACTTTCTTCCCCAGAACACGTGCATGCGCTTGAAACACGCATTTCAACGAAGGGAGCGCGGGCTAGCTCGCAGTTCTAGCTCTGGCTGCAGTCTCGGCTTAACGCCGAACGTAGTATAGGCACTGGCAGGGTGAGAACGGCAGAGCGTCTCTTCCGGATGCCTGGCGTCCAGCGTGCACTCGTTTCCTCCTGTCATACTTTGGCTGTGTGTGCACGCTCGTGGCCCACGAGATGCCAAAGAGCTCTAGAAGATATCAAGCTAGCGCTCGAGGCGAGGCAACCGAGAGGTCTCCCTCCCGTTCTTGTCCCGTCATTGACCATGGTTCAGTAATTGTATGGAGAAAAAGATTTTTTTTGGAGAAGACACTGTGTACACGGGTACATATTGGGCTCCTACTCTATGCTAGAAAATGCGAGGAAAACTTGTATACATGGCTTGCATCAATATCGCACCAGCTGCTATGGGGGTGGTCACCTTGCTGCCGAGCATGTATACAAAACGTGTATCATCGAAATGTGTACAAAACGTGTGTCCACGAAATCTGTTTCAACAAAATGATATGGACCCACGAGGATGTAGTAGTAATTTTTAAAAGAAAATGATAAAAATACAGAATTGAGTATTTTCTACCTTCATTTAATGCACAATTGGCACACAGAAAACAGCATATCTTGGTCCGACAACAATGGAGCGAGGAAACGAGGTTCTTGATTGCCTAAGAATAAGCAACGGAAATTTCTCAGTTTTAAGCACGTCTGGCGATGTGCCCTCGAGGCAATGGTTCCGCTGTCTTAAAAGCAGTGTTTATAATAGCCCTGCCAGGCAAACCAGCAACACTCAGTCTATTTTGCTTTTATGCCACTGTGTCCTTTCCCCTTTTTATTTATAAGATTGCTAGACAATTAATGTTTCAAGTTGGTCACCCAAGGTTGTACATCACAAAAGCCACCTCGTTAAAACATGGAATTGCAGCGGTATATGAAACTTGCTAGACTCCCAGAAAAAATTTACGGACTGGCGCCAAAGGACCTTGCACGAGCATCGATACAACTTAGCATTTGAGAATAGATAATCCAGCAGATGTTTCCATCTTCTGCAGAGTACCAGAGATTAAGCATGTCATTGTTCATAGTAAAAATAACTCGCTGCACTGCTCATTTTTTTTTTAATTGTCACGTTAGGACATGAAAGTTCTTAGCACATGGCCTTATCAAATATCATACGAGGTTGCAGAGATTGAGTTGCCCACAGCATTTAATTTGTTTCCCACCGACCACTTTGGCATGCATGGCGACTTTGGACGCAGGGACAGAACCAAAAATGGTGAGTCATGTGCCCCATCTGCCTCCTTCATTTTCCGTTTGGGCCCTTTTCCAACAACGTTACTCCGCCTCCCCCCTCCCGCGGCCATGCACAGGGTTGTTCCTCGCGCTCGCTAGTACTCCTCGTTTACTTGGTGGTGCTTCTTGGCCAAGTGGGCCCTCAGCTCAAACGGGGCCACAAACCCTTTCCCGCAGTGCTCGCACGTGTGGGGGAACTCCTTCGTGTGCACCTGGATCACATGTTTCTTCACACTCCCAGAGTCGCCGGTCCGGTACTCGCATAGGTGGCAGGAGTACGGCTTGTCACCGGTGTGCGTGCGGGCGTGCCGGACCAGGTCGCCTCTCTTGGTAAAACTCATGCTGCACTCGGAGCACACGTGCAGCCGCTCTCCCGTGTGCAACCTCCGGTGCTCTGCCAGGTCATAGTGCCGCATGAAGGTCTTGCCGCAGGTGCCGCAGGCGAAGGGCCGCGCCCCCTTGTGGATTCTCTCGTGCTTGAGCACTCGGTCTTTGTCGTTGCCCGAGAAGGGGCACAGGCTGCACCGATGCCTGTGCTCCACATGGGCCTGCGTCCGGGGTCTCTTCAGGAATTATCGGGAAGAGAAGTGGCTGTCGCAGTCCCCACAAGAGAAGGTCTCCAGTGCCCATGCAAACGACTGCGTCCCTTCCTGCTCTGTATGTCGAAGAGGAGGGGTGGGGGGGGGTTGACGTTAAAACGGCACACGCACTTAGCTGCGATTGCGCGCGTAACCCCAACTGCCGTCTATTGCAAGTTAACCCCCAGAGTGACACGGCCGAATACACTTGGGCATACTCCGAAAGTCACTTCAATTCCCTCTCTGCCCGTTTAGACTGGGCCGTCACTTTTTTTTTTTCCGCACATAGCCGCATGCAGGAGCAAGCGATGAAAATACTGCTTTATCTTGTGGTGTGTCATTTTCTGATGGAACGTATTTTGTTTTGTTTAGGTGACTTCCCTTTTGGGATCAGAAATTACTGACGGACCCGGTATTCGACGGCCGTGAAAACGAGGAAGTTACATTTCTGAACTGACAAAGGCCGACGGTGAACCAAACATTTCAGTGTCTATAGTAAGCAGCACACTATCTTTCCATGAGTCAGCAGCCGCCGGTGTCACACACAAAACGAAATTGACGTCATCATATCTTCATTCACGCTTAATAAGCATGAATGGGGGATATGATGTCGTCAATTCAATGAGTCATCAGGGGCTGGTGACTCATGAAAAGATAGTGCGCCGCTTATTATAGACACTGAAATGTTTGGTTCGCCATCCCTTTAGGGGAGGGACCTCAGCGAGCAAGGTCAAAGCACCACTGCACGGTACTGGGTTTTGAAAAGCATGACACGAGAGATATATGTCATGTTGAGCACGTATACATCAATTAACGTTCTGCCCATAAAATAATGTCTTTGATGAAAAAAAAGTATTCTTCACGGAGCAGGCTACGAGGCTAGTGGGACCGAAATTTCCGTTCGGCATAAGGCGAATGAGATCGGGCGCTCGCAGAGTTAAGAAAAGCAGGGCAATCCCACAAAAGCCCTCCATTCTTTCAGCCTTAGTAGAGAAAGCTGGACAGGAAGAAATCTAGGAAAGAAGGGGGTCAACCATTGACTGTGCATTATGTCGACGGCCACCAAACCCCAAAAAGATGTCCAGCAGGTCTGGCAAACAATGGAAATTTCATTTCGACTCTTGGACTAATTTCATGTGACGAGGCCCCATTAGCCTTGTACATAGCTCAGCAGAGAAGAGCAGAAAAATGCAACAGCAAGAAAAAGCACAAATATCCAATCGATCAATGCGGAGCGAAAGCTTGTCTGCTCCTTGCAGAAGGGTTGCGACAATGTCAGAATGCCGAGCTCTTATTGGCCGATCGAAAAAAATAGTGGGTAGACCTCAAGGCATCTAGCAATAAGGTCTACCCATTACCCTTTCAATCAAAGCTTGACGTCCTCCCGATGTCACCGCAACTCCTGCGCAAGTAGCAGATGACTTGCATTCTGGATACAGCAGATCACCACATTCATACCCACAAAACCAGGCACATATCACTAACAAAGCAGATTGAGGAAGGATAACAGCTAAAGCTATAATAAAAGCTTTGAATAAAAAAAAGACTTTCAAAGGAATCGACATAATTAAACAGACATGACTGTCATTCAGTTGGCCAATAAAGGTAAAGGTGTGCTTGTCCTTTGGTCTGTGGCTTGAAGGTGCCTTTGCACAAGTGTCCTTAAACCATCAATGCGCTGCTCGTCCTCTGCCGAGGTCTTGGGAAGTAAAGGAGACAACAGTTGTACAACAGCTCTTCTTTCAAGTCAATATATCCTAGTGTGGTACAATGCAGCTCAGCTGCTCATTCCAGAAGCTCGAGCTCCTGCCGTTGCTTTCGCGTAATGCACTCGATGTAATCCGCTCGACCAGAGGAGTTATCAACGGTGTTTAAATTCTGCGAGATCACGATGCAGGTCACCAAGGTTGTCATGGGATCTCCCCATCAGCATTGAACTTGGCGGACGGGAGCGTAGTCTCTAACCTGCTTTCGCCGGCTCATGCCCGTGCTTTGCTCGCACTAGTACACGACCAGTCTTGGGCTGTAACTAGTGTAATGCGTTACCGTAACTAGTTACTTTTTCCAGTAACTTTTACCTGTAACGTGTTACTCTTTAATACTGGTAACTTGTAACTGTAACACTGTTACTTTTTTTATTGGGTAACTGTAACTGTTTAGGCCGTTACAGTTACTTTCTCTTTTTTTTACTATATAAATTAGAACCTACTTCTGCGGGCATAGGAATTGCCATCTTGAAGTATTTTTCTCCAGAACTCCTAGCTGAGAAAAGAAAAGCGTGGTTATGCATTAAACAAGCAAAAAATTGCCTGGTTTAGCCCACGACCCAGAATGGACGACGGACGAGTAAGCACCAAACCGGGAGATAAAGGAAGCGGCGCCTGCGGCGGTAGGGGCGGCAGATAATGTCTGTTTCACCAACTTTGGCTCACTCTTCTCTCGTGGGGAGGGAAACCATCTGTGGGTGTCGACCGGTGGTCGTACAATGTCTCCGAGTGTTCGGTTTGGGCTGTATCTGGGATATGTCCGTGCTGTCGTTTTTACACCCAGCCGTTCACCGTTTCCTTATCCCAATTAGTTTTCAAGGAAGCCGTCCCCATATTGTGCAGAAAGCCGGTGCTTGTGTAACTTATTCTATTCGGAGCCGCTCGAGTAAACATGACATCCACAATTGGCGTTTCGGATATATCCCATAAAATATATGTGACAATCTGTCCTCATTCGTTTCAGAGTGGAAAATAAACCAAAACGTTCACTGACGCGGGTCGATGACAATTTTGAAAAACGGTTGATTCTAAGTTATAACAAGTATTGGAAATAAATTATGCACTTCAAAATGCTGAAATGGCGAATGACGCAAAAAAGAAACACCCTTCGGGTTTGAATTTTTTAAATTTTCTCAGCTTACTTTTCCTGTCACCGTACTGTAATGAATAAAATAATATTGTTATAGTTTGTGATTTCTTGTGTCCAATTTTCGTACTGTAACAAGAAAGTAACGGCGTTACTGTTTTTTCAGTAACTGTAACACGCTACTTTTTGAAACCGGTAACTGTAACTGTAACAGAGTTACTTTTTCCTCCTAGGTAACTTGTCACGGAGTGGGTGGTTAAATTAATAAAAATAAAGCAATGATCCACTCTGAGGATAAACGAGAAATTACGGAAAAAGAACAAAAGAGCTAAGTTCGACCGGTGACTAGCGCTAGGTCCACGCCAGGTGTAAAATCAGGAAAGAGAGACGATGACACAGGGAGGATAAGCAAACAAAAGATTAAAAATTTAATAAAGTGAAATACTACGCCGCGGACGGCAAAAGAGCACTCTACACAAACCTCGCTCCAGTTAAACGCAATGGGGTCCCGCGGGCCAGAAACTAATACTAAAAAAGTCACGACACTCGTAAAACAGGATCGAGCCGACAAAACCGCGACGAAATCCCAACACTAACCAAAAACAAGGGCAAACCGAGACGGAACTCGAACGTTACCGCTACCCAAAAGGGACAATCCCCCAAAACAGTCGCGACAGAAAGTAGCGCTACGTATAAAAATGTCCCAAAGTTCAACAGTTCGTACTTCAGAGCCGGAGGATGAAGTAGACAAAACAAACAAAAAACAGCTTAGCTTTCCGGTAGGTGCTGAGTCCAGAGCAGTCCGTTGTCTGGAGATGTCGGCCGAAGAACGATGTCTCGGAGTCAGGCGGTCCGGTTAGAAGCTTGATGAGGTCGACACCGCGCACCACACAGCCACGCACGCTTCAGCACAACCAACTCAAACACTTGCCCGCCAGGCAGGGCAGAAGCCGAAAAATTAAACGTTCAAAAACTCACGTGCAGGGAGTGACTGCGTCGAGCAGCACCCCGGCCAGCTCCGGGGCTCGACTACCTCCTTTGTTCCAGAACCCCTTTTTATAGGTTCGACTACCGACCAACCTCCCGTTTTCCCGCCTTTCGGGTCAGTCCACTTCCCAGAAAAGCAAAGCTATCCGGCGCCGACCCAAATGGGAAAACATACAGGCCATCCATTTCCCCCGTACGAGTCCAAAACATCAATTATCGTCGATACGTAGAACCCGACAACAACGACAGGCGCCAGACTGAAGAAAGTCGCCGCCTTCAAAAGGCGCGCCAGCCAGCTTAGACATCTTTGTATCCCGGCGTCGCCTTCGCGTGTCAAGTCGGCACCAGAGTCCGCAAACGCACCCCTCCGTCCGCGAGGCCCAAGCCACAAATTAACTTTGCCCCGGGGTGAAGCCTAATCTGAGTCGCCCGTCCACAAATACCTACCCCGAAAACGAGCAAACCCGTTGGGGACGTAGAAAGGATAATACGACGGGACGAACTGGAGATTAAAAGCGGCACGGCACTCCCCGTTCCCGGACCGTACCAACACTTAAAGTGGTCCGAGAAAAAAAAAAAAAAGATAATAAAAATGAAAAACAAAATCAAGAAAAGCCTGAATTTGTGACATAACTGTAACACTGTTGCTTTTTACTGGTAACGTGCCCATGACTGTACACGGGAGGCACTCACTTGATCGAATGACGTTTTAGCGAACGCCCACGTTTCATCGAACGACACTTTAGCGAATAGTCGGACGCCGCGAAGCGGCGTTTTCGGGTGGGCCAAGTGAGTTCATATTTTTGTAATGAGTTGCCGTAGACTGTCGCCGCGAAGCGGCGTAAAGCGCAGCGCGACGGATGGGTTAACGCGCGCCCCCGTTATTCGCTAAAACGACCATTCGCTCAAATGTCGCCGTTCGCTAAAATGTCATTCACTCTTGTGATATGGACCCGTCCGTTCAGTCTCTTGGCTTTCCGCCGTCTCCTGCACAAGGTGTGCTCAATTTTTTTTTTTTTTTATTATTATTTTGGCATGGCTTGACAACATCCGAAGAACCCCTGCAACTTGGTTTGACGAGGTGATCCTTCTCGACAAGAATTGCAACTCGCCGCAACCAGCGTTCGATTTTTCATGGCTCTTTTGCACGTCTTACAGTTTTACCGAGTTCAAACATCGGACCGTTCTCACTCGTCCCACAATAAGTGGCAATCAAAAATAAAATAACACCAACACTGCAACGTGTTCGGCGCAATATCAGCAGCAAGCTCACGCAGCTTCACGGGCTTCTGTCTGGTGGATAATTGCAATAACGGTACGCCTTGTAGTAGGCTGTAGCTTGCGCCACCTAGACTGAATGCGCCACTTAGATGACTTAGACTGAATGCAGTCAAGCGAGGACGTCCCCCATGTGTTGCTGTGGTGCCCTGCCCTAGACCACTGTCGACCGCCCTGGCCGACCAGCGAAGAGAGGATTCCCGAAATGCTGGGATTCGGGGAAGGAGCCCACGGTTCACTAGCAACCAAGCGCATTCTCGTTGAATGGGAGAGACTGCGTCTGATCGCCAACCAGTGAAAGTGTCCCAAAAGTGGGAAAAGCTAAAACAAAACAAGAACTAAAACTTTTACCTGTGTCGGCAATCTGAACTTTTGCTGACCTCCCCGTCTCAAAAGGGGTTAGGTACCGCCAACTAACTAATGGAACTCAATTCCAAAATCCTGTGCAAATACAAAACTAATAATAATTGTAGTGTGTCTTGGTTTTATTAAAGAATTGTTGGGTCAAGACTATACATAGTTAAAAGATGTCCTAAACTTACACACTTACATGTAATAATTTGTATGTGAAATTTAGTTTAGCAGTAAACATGAACCGCCGTTTCAGTCATATACTCCTTTAAAAACGCAATCAAATTGAGGACGTATATATTACCTCTGCTTTGTATCCTTCGTCCTCAATAAGTCCTCAGAAGGAGGCTTTTAGAATGATCCAGCGACTGACGTTCTCAGGATGTCCTGAGGATCGACGTCTTGAAAACCGCGAGGACGTTTGTACCTTTTGAGGACGTCCCGAGGATATCGGGTGTTGTCTGGAGGATGGCTTTGCGGGAGCTGGGGGTCAATCAAGACAGTGAAACTCGGTTTTCTGGAAAGCGGAAGCTCCGTGAGAACTTGATGCTAGCAATGGTGACAAAATGCATAATTTTGAGAGCATGACGTTACCTGGATCAAAAGGTACGAGAAAAACAAAATTCATGCGAGTCAACGGCCACCTAAGCCCCCTGTTCATTGAGCCAAAAGGTTACATTACGGGCGACTGTAGCGTGAATTGCAATGAAAAATAAACACGTCAGCGAGAAAGACGATATTGTTTGCTTTCTTTCCGACAAGTTTCTTCACGAGAATAAATGCTACTGGTACCCGCAATCCCGGAGATTCACATCATGTTCTTTGCTGAGCAGCGACGATACCAAACAGATGCCTCGAAAAGAACTTCAACATTTCTGACAATGACCAATGATTTCTTTTTTTTTTTTCAAAAATAAACGATGTGTTGCTGAATGCTCATTCCTTGCCCAAATGCAGTGCTAGGTATCTGAACCGGAGGGGAGGCACTCACTTGATCGAATGACGTTTTAGCGAACGCCCACGTTTCACCGAATGACACTTTAGCGAATAGTCGGACGCCGTGAAGCGGCGTTTTTGGGTAGGCCAATAGGGTTCACATTTTTGTAACGAGCCGCCGCAGACTGTCGCCACGAAGCGGCGAAAGCGCAGCGCGGCGCATGTGTTGACGCGCGCCCCCGTTATTCGCTAAAACGTCGATTCGCTCAAATGTCGCTGTTCGCTAAAACGTCATTCATATCACAAGAGCGAATGACATTTTAGCGAACGGCGACATTTGAGCGAATGGTCGTTTTAGCGAATAACGGGGGCGCGCATTAACCCATCCGTCGCGCTGCGCTTTACGCCGCTTCGCGGCGACAGTCTGCGGCAACGCATTACAAAATATGAACTCACTTGGCCCACCCGAAAACGCCGCTTCGCGGCGTCCGACTATTCGCTAAAGTGTCGTTCGATGAAACATGGGCGTTCGCTAAAACGTCATTCGATCAAGTGAGTGCCTCCCATCTGAACCAGATGCCAACGTTTCAGAACTAACTGTTATCCCATCCTCGAGAGTTATTAAATTTTCCCAAAATTGCCGAAGACGGGCCCACCGAAAACGGGCCCGTCTTTGCCCGTTTTCGGTGACTGGCACCGTTCAGCTCCACGTTTTCGAGAGCTCTGTTGACCGCCATTTTCCCATTGAAAATTTCAGAAAACCCCCCATAACTTTTGAACGAGACAACGGTCAGTTCTGAAACTTCAGCATCTGGTTTGGACCGCCAATGCCAAATTGGGGCGGGGAAAGCGAGCATATGGCAACGCTAGTTTTTAATTTTGCGGCGACAAAAAACCCCATAAATCCTTTTCAGGGACAACCTTGAGGACAGAACTCCAACGACAACGTTTATTCGCAGACTCTTTGGCGACAACCTCCGCCGTCACAAGCGCCGCACTCCCCCCAGGGACGCCCCTTGGGTGCTCCTCGCACTCGCTAGCACTCCTCGTCTTTGTAAAAGTGCCTTACGGCCAAGTGGGCTCTCAACATGGACGGGGCCACAAACCCTTTCCCGCAGCGCTTGCACATGTAGGGGTACTCCTTCGAGTGCACCGCAATCACGTGCTTCTTCACATTACCCGACTCGCTGGCTCGGTACCCGCACAGGTGGCACGAGTACGCCCTGTCCCCCAAGTGGGTGCGAGCGTGCCGGACCACGTCGCCTTTCTGCGTAAAACTCGCGCCGCACTCGGCGCACTCGTACGGCCGTTCTCCCGTGTGGACGGTCCGATGCCTGGTCAGGTGACCCTGGTCGGTGAAAGCCATGCCGCAGGTGGTGCAGACGAAGGGCCTCTCCCCCGTGTGGCTTCTTTCGTGCCTGGACATGTTGTCCTTCTTGTCGCTGGAGTAAGGGCAGCGGCTGCAACGGTACCTGCCCCCCGTCCTCAAGTGCGTCTGCATCCGGCGACCCCCCGGGAAGTGCTGGGAGGAGAAGAGGCCGTCGCGTTCTCTGTGCCGGAAGGTCTCCGTTGCCGCTGCGAATAACGGCAGCCCTTCTTGCTCTGTGCATGGAAAAGGAGGGGAGGGGCGCAACGTTTGATTGGCACACGTACGCATGTTTCGCTGGGATTGCACATCCGTAACACTGACTGCGGTCTGTTGCGAGTTACGAATGGCTGGACAAACTCCTCCCACGAAGTCTTCCACTCCTGTTACTTTAGTGGAGCAAACCACTGGAGGGGAAGGGAGAGCAAACCACCACACTGAGCACTTTCAGGGAGAAAGTTGTGCTGCACTTCTTAGCCTGCAACAGACTATAGCTCTGTACTTCCGTGGCTAAAAACGATTTTCTCGAGAAAATACTATATGCACAGGAACCTGTCGAGCTGAAAGGCTCCGCTAAAAAAACACTAGGACTCCTATACATGGCTGGCATCGATGCCGCAACAGCTGCCGCGGCGGTGGCCCTGCTGCAAAGCATGCACCTTCAGCAGACTTGTTCTCAGCCTAAACTAGGAACAACCATCAGCATGGTGCGACAACATCATGTGCAAGCCACGTCTAGGACACTGTATAAAAATAAGAAAATAATTCCTCCTTCCTCCCCTTGAGTTCTCACCCATCATACAGTAGCAGTAAGGCTACGACGGACATATTTATTTACGGACCCTTCGGCGAAACTCTCCTCTTCGAGGTCAACCTCTGTCGTAGTGAGCGCAACTACAGTGCCTGCAATGCGTCTTAGGCTGGTCCGTTTTACGTCCTTTCCCGCACGCATGTCGAATGCGGCCCCAAAGTGGCAACAAACGACGTCTCGACAAGTCGGCGATAGGAGCCCCGGCAAAAAAACGAGATCGCCGTCGTCGCAGAGTCCCAACTCCCGGCTGCCATAACTTCCGAGGACAGTCAATCTGGAGTGACCTGCAGCAGAATGGGCGTCTGCTGCGACATCGCCAAGATCGCGGCCGGTGACAACGCAACATTTCTAGGACTTTGTCGGGCGGAAATGAAGGAACCACACTCGAGGACGCGTTAAGCCGCACCGGTTGGAGACTCGTTCCGCTGCATAAGCTTCCCCCAAGGGCGCACAGGTGCCGCGGATCCGTCTGCTAGTCCTCCTGATCTTCGTGGGCGTGCTTCTTGGCCAAGTGGGCCCTGAGCGCGTACGGGGCCACGAAGCCTTTCCCACAGCGCTCGCACATGTGGGGAAACTCCTTGGTGTGCACCGCAATCACGTGTTTCTTCACGTTGCTCGAGGTGCTCGTCCGAAACGCGCACAGGTGGCACGAGTATGCCTTGCTGCCGGAGTGGGTGCGGGCATGCCGAATCAGGTCGCTCTTCTTGGGGAAGGCGGCCCCGCACTCGATGCACCCGTGCCGTCGCTCTCCCGTGTGCGCCGTCTGGTGAACGTTGAGGCTGCTCTGCTGCGTGAAGGCCTTGCCGCAGGTGCTGCATACGAAGGGCTTCTCCCCCGTATGGACTCTCTCGTGCTTGACCACATTGTCCCTTTTGTAGCTGGAGTACGGGCAGAGGCTGCAGCAGTACCTGCTGCTGCGCTCTCGGTGTCTCAGCTCCTGGTGTCTTTCCAGGAAGTACCAGGAAGAGAAAACGCTGCCGCAGTCCCTGCATAAGGTGTCCTCCGCCCTTACGGACGGCGTCTCCTCCTGCCCTGTATGTGGGCGGAAGGGCGGTAAGAGGCAAGAACGGCACACACGCTTAGCTGGGATTGCGCGTTTGTAATCCCAACTGTAGTCAAGTCATATTGGCGAGGAGATGAAACTACAGCAACATCCCGGAAGATAGCCCACTCCTTTTTTTTTTTGCACGATTTGTTATTTTTTCAAACACAACAAAAGATAACCCACTTGTAGTAACTGCGAGGCCCCGGCCAATGGCGACCTCGGCAGAAATGGAGCTACTTAGGCACGACTCAAGATAAGCTAACATTTCTGACTGGGAAGGACGGCCGTCTTTGGTTCATCACCCCTCTCTGCAATCGCAAGATTCGCAGGTCACAAAATCTAAACCTAGCTTTTTTTACCCTTTTTTTTTTTTAATCACAGATTGAAACTCGGTTTACTTATATCTTCACCCGCTTTGCTTTCGATCCTAGCTGGGCTATCTCCCGGGATATCGCGGTATGGGGGTGCTCTCTCCACTTTGTTTTCTCCAGAGCTCAGTGCTTACCCAACACGAGGCCTGTGAACTCGAATTCTTTACGCAATGGAGAAAGCGTCGGCAATAAATGGAGCGACGTTGGTGGGACCCATTTCGGCCCGTGTGCCGAGCAGGTGCTGGTCACATGTACGGCGCATGCTGCATCGTTCACAGGCCGGAGTGGCGACATTGTTTTTGTTACCCCCGTGGGTGTAATTCTAACGTTAACTGCTTGGTGATGCTGCGGTTGGATCTCTTCACAAACATTTTTACGGCTAAAGATGATTTTCTTGAGAAGATACTATATTGAAGCGAGCCTATTGGGCTCGAAGGTTATGCTAGAACTATGAGAGCTCGTATGTGTGGTTTGCAATGTCGCACCGGCTGCAATGGCGCGTGCAAAATTTGACACATTTGCCCAGAGCGTAAGACTAACGAGAATAATAAAAGTAATGCAAACGATATTTGGAAATATTTGTGACAAAGGGCACTAAGCACAATGTACTTGAGAATGCAAAAAATTTTTGGCAGTTGGAAGCATAAAGCAGGGGACTAAGAATGGCGATGCTGGTGACAGTGTTCTATAAATATTATGGCAAGAGGAGCCACATTACAGTGCAGTTTATCTCATTCTTTCTGGCATCTTCGTTTGCACATTTGGGGTGCGTTGCAGCGTCGTTTCTTTATGTGCACTTCATTTTGCGCCGGTAGCACTGGGTATGCTGTAAGCGGGCCGGTCTTTATTGGAACAACCACAGGCTGGTTGGATTGGGGTTGGGGACCCCTGCCCTAAAGAATAAGTAGGAATGGCCACCAGCATAGTGTAGTGATAACAGGCACAAGCCATGTATAAGGAAGAGTATAAATATGTGGAATATATCTAAACCAACACTAGTTTTAAACTGAGACACATAGTATGAGTGTGAGAAGCTAAACCTATAAATCAAACACAGTATTCAGGTAATGAAAGCCATGGCTTAAAAGTGAGAAGATAAATACCTAAACCAAAACTATACTTGGCTTCGTCATTTACCGGAGCCCAGTCAAAGGCACATACAACTGCGAGCATGCAAAGGCGCAAGTCACTGGGCATGCACTAAGAACTCATTACATACTACTCCACAGAGGCTTTCAAAACAAACAACACAAACAAATTATGACCGTCATTCACTACGCCAACAAAGACAAAAAGGGGTTGAGATTGGTCTCCTTTTGTTCTTGCATCCTAATCATAAAATAATATTGCACGGATGAGGCAACTATGGGAACCACAGTTCTGTTCACTCTTTCTAACTGTCCGTTGATCTTTGGGTTGCATAGGCACTTGCACAAGCCTTTCCTGATCAGCTGTCTAAAGGTGGTTCTGAAACTCTTATTTCTTCAAGTAACCCATTTCGGCCACGCTGGTAGCAAGAGAATTCCAGTACTCGTTCACTAGCTCCAGCTCCTGCCGTTGCATTCCCGTGACGGACACGATGCTTTGTAGTCTACTCGACTACACGAATTATCGAGTGTTTAAATTTCGCGACTGCACGAACTTGAAGCAGGTCACCGGAGTTGTCATGGGATCTCCCCATCGTACTCGGCGGCCGGGAGCGTAGTTGGCGTAGTCTAAACACGATCACTTCTCGCGTGTCAGTGTCGCACTTTTGCATCGATGGAGATCAATGGTTCTACGGACTCGCGCCTGTGCTGGGTTTCTAAAGCAAAAACTTTCGCTGGAAACCATAGAGATCATCTGGAAACAGTTTTCAACGTCATCTGCAAATGGTGCAAACGTAGTGCAAACTGAGTAGCGCAATCTAGAACGCCGCCTCTCGGCGACTAGCGGCGAACGCCCGGAGGTTCCAACTGCGGTCAGAAATGCATGGAGAACGTGAGACAATCGCTGTTTCTTCAGTATTGTGGGGGTGTACGGAGTGGCAATTGTTTTTGACATAATAATGGAACATTTTAGAATAATTTGCGCTAAGTTTTGTGCCCCGCAAGGACCTGACTTTTTTTTAAAAAATTGCTTGAGCGGCATCATGCAGCAGACGACACGGCGACGTCACACCATTCACGTGACCCGCTCCGGCCAACCCGAAAAGCCCATCTCCGCTGCGAGCAAAAATCGTCTGCTTCAAACGCCATTCCCTTGAAAATTGCCTTCTCAAAATTTGCACACGCATCCGATATTATTAAAACTTTGACAAAGTGTTTAGTGCTTTACTAACTTCACGACAGACTTGTTTTGAAAAGTGTGAACTCGCCGTTCATTTTTTAATCAGCCGTGTTGTATCGATCTCCATGTATTCTCCCATAGGGCGGGCCGCCTCTTGGAACCCTGAGTACCACGTGACTCGCGCCGAGCCGCTCTGTCGGCCATCTTGTCGGCAAAACACGGGGTTCAAAGGATTGCGCTACTCAGTGCAAACTAGCGTAGAGTTCCTGTATGGGCTCCCTACGGGAGCCAGAGTTGCGCATTTGTTTTCCCCGCGCCGCCACGCCGCTATTCGCCGAGATCCATCACGTGAGGAGCAAAGCATCCGTTGGCGTTCAAGAAAGCCACCTTTACGGTCGCTCCGCCGACGTTTCTCTTGCCCCGGCGTATGTTTCCCTGCTTTCCGCCTCCTTTTCCTCCTCTCCTGTTTTCCATGCGCGGCGGCGCGCGCGGCGCCGCTATTCGCCAAATTTAGTCACGTGAGGAGCAAAGCATCCAGCTCGTGCGGGAAAGCCGGCGCTACGGCCACGCGCCGAGGCTGAATGCGCAACTCTGCTACCCTAGGTAGCTATACACCTTTCCAAAAAACACTCGACCCCAGGGACCACAATCCGTTTTCGAGCCCAGTCACCGAGTTTGAGGCTAGACTCTCACCGGCGTCCCTCCTAACCCTAACCGAGCGGACTGTGATTTCAATAGGCGCAGCCTGCGTAGGCGCAGTTTCAAACGCTGCTGGCGGCTAAATTCTCGTTTTTTCCCGCAATATTTTGTGTTTCATTGTACATGTATTTTCCCGAGGGCATTGAGAAAGCATTGTGTCACACTAAAAAAAAAAAAAAAACAAAAAAAAAACTGTAAACTGTTTTTGTTGGGTACGCGCGCGACAGAACGAGTGCGACTGGAATGTATAGTTCTAGTTATTTGTTTTTTTCTTACGATCAGTTTTGACGACGCCGCGGGATTCGCCGCATGTGAAGCGACAAAGCGCTTTGCTGTCAAAAATAAATTGCAACAGAAGACGGCTGAAAGGCATGCATTTTTCACGCTCACAAATAACCTGTTTACCGATGGACAGGACACGGACATACAATTGAGGAAGTGCTAACATACGAACAATATATCGTACGTACCACACGATGCAGCGTTATCCAAAAAGAATTTATTTGAGAAAGATCTCAAATAACACAGTCACAGTCGACGACAGTCACATCTTGACGATCGGACGGAATCCGAGATGACTTCGTTTGGGGCACGTTTCGGGGAGAGCTTCCTTTTTTTCACAACCGCACCAAGGCAAAGAAACAAACGCGACTGACCCGTTTCTCACCCCAACCCGGGCAACTATTTTTGGAGATGACTGAGGATTCTACGCGGATTATCTCTGGGAGGGGGGAGAACAATGTTCGCAAAATCGCGTCGAGGGTCGTTCGACGTCCTTCACCTGCTTCGTTTCCCGTGAATGTCGAGCAGAAAAGCTTGAATGACAGGCACTTACCAGCCTTATTTCTCACAATGGAAGATAACACAAGAAGGGTAGGCAGCACGCATAAAAAAATGAAGTGGAAACTTTCAAGAGACGAGAAAACGTCGAATGCAAAACGGCTAAAATGCATGTAGAGAATCGCGCTGAGCGGGTCTTCACAGTCCCAGAGAGTGGCAGAAAACTTCTAGCTGATAGAGGGCGCGAGAGTCGCACCAGCCGCATCAGCATCAGCAACATGGCGGCGGCCTAGGAGCATTTTTTGGAAAGGTGTATACAGGAACTCTAAACTAGCGCAATCTAGAACGCCGTCTCTCGGCGACTAGCGGCGAACGCCCGGAGGTTCCAACTGCGGTCAGAAATGCATGGAGAACGTGAGAAAATCGTTGTTTCTTCAGTGTTGTGTGGATGTACGGAATGGAAATCATTTTTGACATAATAATGAAACATTTTAGAATAATGTGCGATAAGTTTTGTGCCATACAAGGACGTAACTTTTTTTTAAAAATTGCCTGAGCCGCATCATGCAGCAGACGACACGGCGACGTCACACCATTCACGTGACCCGCTCCGGCCAACCCGAAAAGCCCATCTCCGCTGCGAGCAAAAATCGTCTGCTTCAAACGCCATTGCCTTGGAAATTGCCTTCTCAAAATTTGCACACGCATCCGATATTATTACAACTTTGATAAAGTGTTTAGCGCTTTACTAACTTCACGACAGGCTAGTTTTGAAAAATGTGAACTCGCCGTAAGTTTTTTAATCAGCCGTGTTATGTCGATCTCCATGTATTCTCTCATAGGGCGGGCCGCCTCCTGGAACCCTGTATACCACGTGACTCGCGCTACAGAGGCTAGAAAGGGTTTCCTAGTGTCCCGAGCGTACGCTCTTTCAAGCGGCCACGGAGAAACCGGTTTGGATGACGCGCGCAGGTGGCGCTGCGTCCAGCAGGCGCGCTGGACGCAGCGCGCCTGCTGGACGCAGCGCCCTGCTGCTGAAGATGCAGCGGACGGCATCGGCAGCGGACGTGTTTTCGAAAGCTCCCGAAGCTAAGTACTTTTTTTGTTTTCTTCCCCTATTCAGGTGTGCATGGACCAGGGACGGTAGTTTTTGGTAGCAGTAGGGACAGGGGATAGGATAGTTTTTAGTTTAGTTAGGTTTAGTCTTTTGTAGGCACGGGAGTCTATCAACGGTGCCACATGACGGGGCCACGTGGCTTTGTTTGAATGGTTGGCGGGATAGATAGCGGCGTTGTTTAGAAGACACGTGGGGAGAGCGGCGTAGAGGCAGTAGAGGTCTGCCAATTCCATTTATCGAGTATATATAGCGGAAAAAGAAGGGGAAATCGGCTGGATTTGAGCAGCAGAACACGTGGTGTACGACGTGTTCGAGATTAGTGCCGAATTGGGCTGGGATCCGGGACTCCGGGAGTAGGGAAGAATGGCGAAGGACGTTCAGGTACAGTGCGGGGAGTGTCTGATCTGGGTTAGTATGTCGGAAACTAGGTTCGAGAGCGCTGAGGAAGCGGAGGCAGGAGACTTCCTATGCAGGTTGTGCGTCCTACAGGCGCGCCTAGACAGGATGGAAACCGAGAACACGACAATAGTAGCGCGCGTTGTGGAACTGGAGGACCAGCTGAGAAAGGAGAGAGACGAGCGGCAGGCACTGGAAGAGAGACTGAAGAACGTAGAGGGGAGTCGGACAGAGACGGTCGCCCTGAACGGTAATGGCGGACAGGCTGAGAAGTAAAATGACGAGGCGCGGTCGGCCACCAGCATGGGCGACGGGAATGGGGACGACGACGGCAACGTTAGACAAAGCTACGCGGGGGCGCTGACGCAGAACAGCCAGAAGAATAGGGAGACAAATGCGGTGAACCAGAAAGGGCAGCTGGCAGGGGGCTCGACTGGAACGGGCCCAAGTGAGGAAAAGAGGGTCCTTGTGGTTGGAAGTTCGAACGTGAACAGGTTCAAGGCAGGTCTCGCTTGGAAGGTAAAGGACGATGAGAGGGTCACAGTGCAAGCGTACCCGGGTGCCTGCATCGGAAAGGTTATGGAGGGGGCAAAGAACCACATATGGGACAGCATGGACAGGCAGAACCTGGTGGTGATACACGCTGGGCTGAACGACGTTTTACAGGGAAGGGAACAGAACCTGGGGAGGCAAATCGAAGCCGGGGTGCGGAAACTGAAGGCGACAGCTGAAGGAGTCCAAATCGTCATGTGCACGATTCCAGAGATTCAGGGGCAGACTGTAAACATTGAGAAGAAGGTGGTCAGGGCAAATGCGGTCATAAAGGGACTGGGGCGAGAGCTGGGGTACGAGGTAATTGATATTAACAGAGAGGTGTACCAGCCAGCGTCTGCCAGTCCATTTGTTGCGGACGGCATTCACTACCGGGAGCACACCGGAAGGAGGGTGGGTCGGAGGATTGGATGCACAGTGAGGTATTTTTTAAATACACACAGGTCCCTAAGGGCGGAAGCCTAGATGCCGGGGCTGGGGAGGGGGGGATGAAACAGAAAAAATGTAGAGTTAGGAAAGAGAGGGAATATAGAGCTAGAAGCACAGAGCATCCTTGGCTAAATGGCAACATAGCGGGAGAAGATGGACCGGTACCAGAGTCGGAAGAAGTTACTGGGTGTGAGTACCGCAGGAGCAGCAGGGAGAGCAGGAGGAAGCCCCGAAAAAATAAGAGAAAGAATCGGCTCAATATAGGGTTCATAAACATGCAGGGGGGTAGAAACAGAATAAAGTGGGAGGAGATCGGTGAACAATTGGAGGCTGAAAATTTCACAGTATATGGGGTAGCAGAAACGCACCTTAGAGATGAGGAGGAACCACCATACATATCAGGCTACTCCTGGATGGGATGCAACCGGAGGGAAGGTGAACGCAAAGGCGGGGGTCTGGGCATGTTAGTTAAAGGACAGGACTGGAAAAGAGAGAGGGAAGGCTGCAGAGAACACTTATGGTTGAATGGTAGAGTAACAGGCCTCAACACTCTTCTGGGATTTGCCTACCTGAAAACAGGAAAAGACTCGAGGGAGGAAAATACAAAACACTTTACATGTATTTCAAGGGACATTAGAGAAATTGGCCTTAATCAGGAAATAATTATCATAGGAGACATGAATGCCCATTTAGAAGAGTTTGATGGATTTACAGATACAACCGGAAAGTTGCTAGAAGATTTCTGTGATGCCCTTGACCTAGTATTAGTGAATGCTCAAGTAAAATGCGACGGCAAAATAACGTGGGAACGAAACAACTCGCACTCAACTATAGACTACTGCCTCATGTCCCACAAACTGTATGCCAGGTTAGGAAGTATGGAAATAGATGAGGAAGGAACAAAAAGCTTAGGGAGTGACCACAAACGAATTAAGATTAAATTTGGTACATCCAAACCAGAACAGCAAGTCCAGGAACGAGCAGGTAAACCTAAACTGAGTGAAGATCAAATACAAAAAGTATCGAAAAGCATTGAGAACATAGTATCGAAACAACCAGAAAGGGAATGGGCATATGAGGATCTAATAGGAATCTTTAAAAGAGAATTAGAGAAGCATCGAATTAAACAAAGAGGACAGCAAAAACGAAAACACAAACCAAAAAGCTGGTGGGATAAGGAGGTCAAAGCAGCCATATTGCAGCGCCAAGAGGCATCTAGGGAGCATAGGTGGGCAAAGAAAAGGGGAGCCTTGCCAACTGAGGTAGAATCAAAATGGGAAAACTTCCAAGAGCGAAAAAGGGAGGCATCAGCTTTAATACAGACCAAAATTGGGAGTGCAGGAGTGCAGTGGATGATGGAAATAAATAAAAAAGATAGGAATGCAGCGAAAAGGTTTTGGGAACATATTAAAGCGCAAGGGAGAAAGACAGATAGTTTCCAACACGTACTAACCACACAGGAAGGGAGAAGAGTGGAGGGGGAAGAGGCACGGGAATATATTAGGCAGACAATCGAAGGGGCTTTCTCGCAGCTTGCGCAGAGGGGGATAGAAGATAACTCTGACAGCAGCAGCATAGAGGAGGAGCAGAATTATGTAACAATGGAGACAACCGCAAGGGAATGGGATAAGGCAGAAAGTAAGGTTCCAGCAGGTACAGCGACAGGCCCAGATGACATACCCATGGAACTCATTAGGACACTAGGAAAAACAAGCAAATTGAAGTTACGACATACAATAAATCAAATAATTATGGGAGGAGAGGTGCCTAGGGATTGGAAACTGAGTAAAATGAGACTAATATATAAAGGCCGAGGAAACAAAGACAACATTAAGTCGTATCGCCCAATAACGGTAACTTCAGTTCTATACAGAGTAGTTATGCAGATAGTAAAGCGGAGAATGGAGGAATGGGCAGAAGAAAATCAAATACTGGGTGAGCTCCAAAATGGATTCCGAAGAGATAGAAGACTGGAAGATAACTTATTCGTCACCACACAATGTATAGAAATAGCAATGAAGAACCAGACTCCTTTGTGGTTGGCTTATTTGGACATCAAGGGAGCGTACGATAATGTGAGCCAGGAAAAACTCTGGAGTCAGCTGAGGGAATATAACTTAGATGCATATTTGGTTGGGTTTCTTCAGCAGGTGTATACAGACAATAAGGTAATTATAGCATGGGAGGCAGAAACTACACAACCCGCAGCGATAAAAAGAGGGCTCAGGCAGGGCTGTCCACTGTCACCTCTGCTTTTCATGATATATCTCAGGGAAATGGAAAAGAAACTAGAGCAGAGCAACTTAGGTTTTGATGTGAGTTATACACCAACTCAACTCTCCTACGTCACGCCTCGGTGGTGGCGCGCCGGACGCACTTCCGGTCTGGGGCGGTGGGCAGAAGTCGCCGTGCCAGACATGCATTCCTGTGTTCCTTTGGAAGAAACGAGACAAAAAACCTGCCTTCTCGTCAAAATGCTTCGATGGGGGCTGTACCAAGAGAGTCTGGAAAGGTTTGACGATCAGTTTTCATGTGTTTTTGCCCCCTCCGTTCGTCCGAGGACGTGGATAGTAGCCGTGAAAGGGGCGAACCAGACGCTGTCGAACTACGATTGCGTGTGAGGGCAACACTTTGTGGTCGCCAGATGTATTTGCTTTGTTCCAACATGAACGAGAGAAAACCACCAAGTTGTCCGGACCACCCACGGGTTCCCCCAGTGCGTCTTCAAATTCACACGGCCGCCTGATCGTTCGAACTTTCGCCTGCTCTTTCAAACTTGTCTGCTTTTTGTCGTCTGCTCATTCAAACAAAAGCGGCCCGTCGACCAAACTTTGACCCGGTGATTGCAATAAGAAGTAATTGCCGGCCTCAAAAGACTTATGTAGGCTCGGTGTAAACAGTAGATACAAGATGTTGATCATTGGTACCGGTGGCCATCACCGACTTGTTACGCTTGGACTGTTCCCGCTTCCGATTTCCAGTATCGACGTCGATCATCTCCGTTGCCTTCTACACTTTTGCAGCACGAGCGACGTCGCGACCGAAAATATCGATAAGAATCTCATCATGGTTTTGGCTTCCATTCTGCGGCGTTCATGCGAATGAAGCGCCACACGTCAAATTATTTACGGAAAGTTTAGCGGCATAACGAGCCTTGATAATTTCGCTCAGGCGATTAAAGTGGTAAGGCATTGCGATGAGGACGTAGAATCGACAATTCCAACGCGAAAAAGAGTATGCAGACTCACACAGACGCCGACAACGTGATATTCGAATGGTTTGTTGACGCGGGACGCGGTGCTTCTTGCCCGCACTCCATTGCGCATCCGTTCGAACTGTCGTCTGCTCCTTCAAACATGGCTGCTTTTTGTCGTCAGCTCCTTCAAACGACAGCGGCCCGTAAACCAAACATTGACCCGGTAATTGCGATAAGAACTAAGTGCAGGCCTCAAAACACTTTTGAAGGTTGGTTGGGGTGAGTAGGCTAAGTGTAAACTAGATACAAGAAGATGTTGATCATTGTTACCAGTGGCCATCACCGACTTGTAATGCCCGATTCTACTTGCGGTTTTCAGTATCGACGTCCACCATATCAGCTACGGTCCACGCTTTTGCAGTCCGAGCGACGTCGCGACTGAAAATAGCAAGCAGAATCTCATCGTGGGAGTCAGGCTGTAGCGCCCATTCTGCGGCGTCCACGTGAAATGAATCGCCGCACGTCACATTATTCACGCAAAATTTTGCCTCGTTAGTTTTTCTGAAGCCGCTCAAGTAGTCATACATTGTTAGGAGGACGTAGAATCAACAATTCCAACGCGAAAAAGAGCACGGGGACTTCCACCGACGCCGACAGCAACGCAATTCAATGGTTTGTTTATGGGCGACGGCGGGCTTTTTGCCCACCATCTACCGCGCATGCGCGGCGCCGGTAGCATCCGCTAGGGGCGCTCCGGTTTGTTTGTAAACATGAGTTGGTGTAAATATATTACAGGTAATACCAGGACTGATGTATGCCGATGACATAGTACTTATGGCAGATAACCAGGATACGTTACAGGAACTAGCTAGAATATGTGGAGAGGAAGGGGACACAATGGGCATGAGTTTTAGTAGAGAAAAGTCTGGAGTAATGGTGTTTAACGACAAAAAGAGGGAACCCCTGAGGATACAGGACATTGAAATAGACCAAGTAGGAAAATACAAGTATCTGGGAGTCTGGCTCAATGAGGGAGCGAAATATCTAGAGGAACATGAGGAGAATATAATTAGAAAAGGGAAAAGAAATTCATCAATTATGAAGCTCAAGGCGCTATGGAACTATAATAGATATGAAGTGGTCAGAGGTATATGGAAAGGAGTGATGGTGCCAGGGCTGTCTTTTGGCAATGCAGTGCTGTGCATGAAATCAGAGGTTCAATCAGGATTAGAAATTCGACAAAGAAGCGTAGGCAGGCTGGCACTGGGAGCACATGGAAAAACACCAAATGAGGGAGTACAGGGGGACATGGGATGGTCGTCTTTTGAGAGCAGGGAGGCAGTTAGTAAGTTGAAATTTGAACAAAGGTTGACCGAAATGGATGATACGCGGTGGGCACGGAAAGTATTCAAATATTTGTACATGAAAAGTTTAAACACAAAATGGACAAACCGAACCCGAAAGCTTACATTTAAATACCTACACACTGGTGATGGGGCTGAACAGACTACTTCAGTGAAAAAAGGGGTGAAAGAGGCAGAGAGGAAAATGTGGGAAGAAAGAATGCAGGATAAATCAGCTCTAACAGTGTACAGGTCACGAAAGCAGGACATAAGAAAGGAAAATGTGTTTGACAACTCAATAGGAAGTTCTTTGCTGTTCGAGGCGAGAACGGGGGCTTTGAGGACGAGGACGTATAGGGCTAAATTTCAGGAGATAGACACATTATGTGCTGCTTGCCATAATGAGAGTGAGACACTTGAGCACTTGGTATTAAAGTGCACGGGGCTTCGTCCTGCACTCCCTGAAGGGGTAACAGATCTGGCCGGGGCCCTGGGGTTTGCTGGCGACGATGGAGGGACGGAGGAGAAGAGGATTGCAGTCACAAAGAGGCGATTAGAAGATTGGTGGAAATTATCTAGGGAAAATTGAATGATACAGAACTAACTAGCACAGCTGGGGACAGGCGGGACAGAGGAAAATTGGGACTCCCTCCCGCGTGGCTCCGGCCCAAAGTCTCAACCCTGTCTCCCAGTGGGTCCGGTGCGGGGGTAACGCCGACAAGGTCTGACCAGAGGAAAATTGGCGACTCCCTCGCCGGGGGGAAGAGGCGGGGGGTGATTTTTGCCCGATCCCCCAAAGGTCATCCTGGTGATATCCCACACTACCTGGTGATAGTTAGGGGGTAGAAAATTGGCTTAGAAGGGCGCGGGAAATCAAATCAAATGTTTGTCTTTCTTAGACTTAGGCTAGGTGGCGCAAGCTACCACCCGCTACAAAGGGTATAGCCAGTAACATCCATCCATCCATCCAGCGCTATTCTCCCCGTTGGCGGCCCGGGCGAAAATGGCTGAAGCACATTTTTCCGTGTGACAGAACCGAGCCGTCCGAGGGTCTTCCTTTGTTGTTTGTGCGGATCTGTGGATTACATCGCGGTGCACAGCGAAAGACCAACGGTGTGTCATGCGTCAGTGTGTTGGATGCATCTGATCATGCCGGCGAAGAAAGGTAGGACCTGCTTCGTGCCGTTGTGCGAAGGCGGCTACAAATCGGCTGCAGAAAAAGTATCGTTGTTCCGGGCTCCAGTCGACCCCCTTCGTCGGCAAGAATGGGCGAGGAACATCAAGCGAGAAGACAAAGTTCTCGACGAAACCTGTGTCGTGTGTTCCCGTCACTTTGATGAACGCTACATAGAAAAAACTTTCAAGCACGTCATCAATGGAGAGCTCGTCGAGCTGGACCGCGAACGTCCAGTGCTCACCGACGACGCCGTCCCTACGATATTCCCCGACGCCCCCTCGTATCTGACAAAGCCTGTCCCCAAAAAGAGGAAAGAAAGGAACCTCGCTGACCGTGGTACCCCACCAGTGAAACGCAGGGCTGCAAGCGGATCCACGCATGACTGTGATCCTGGAAATGCCTGTACAGAACCAGCGCCGGAGACGCACCCGTTCAGCGACATTCTGCCACCCTCGATGTATTGCAGCAGAATCATTTTATCGAACGATCCAACGGCATTGTGCTTTGGATGGCACGCCAGGATGGAATCAGACGATGTGCGTGTCATAAAGCACGTTACGTTCTCGGCATGCGCCGAAGCCACCGCTGCACAGGGGAGCGCATACCTTTGCGCCATATATTGCCGAGGCATCAAAGTCGAAGAAATTTGTGTAAGTAGACGAGATGACGCCCTTGGGGCATTGAAAAAGGCCGAGCAATTGCTTCTTTGCCCAGGCTGTGAAATTGAGCCAGTGGCAGCTGGTCAGTGTGTCCAGTTTGGTTCCATGCACTTCGCAAAAAACTGCTGTGTGACAACACCTGACGGGAGAGCTTGTTTACGATGCAAATACACAAAAAAGCTCATCCAAAACCAGACGTACAGGCTCAAGAAGAAACGTCGAACGACATTTCAGCAACGGATTGCCAGGAAGTCCCTTCAGCTGTTCCGGGCGAAAAAAAGGCTAGAAAAAGCCCACGAAAGTGTTGCAAAGCTTCGAACAGTCACGGAAACAATTTCCAGCTCAGTTTTGGAGGAGAAAATCAGGAGCCTCCCACCAAAGCAGCGTCTTGCTGTAAGAACCTGTTTTGAGGCGGCATCCAGAAAATCAAGCCGAGGCATGGCGTACGACATGCAGTGGGTCCTGGAGTGCATTTTGATGCGCATGAGAAGCCCCCAACTCTACGAGTATGTTAGAAGACACAAGATTCTTGCCTTGCCGAGCAAATCATGCCTGGACAAACACATGCAGGGATTTAAAAGCACGTTTGGTTTCAACACTAGTGTGTTTTCAGCTTTGGAAAAGAAAACACGAGACATGGACGAGTTCAGCCGCCATGGTGGTCTTGTGTATGACGAGATTAAGCTCTCCGAGAACATCAATGTGACGGCATCTGGCGAACTGAGTGGCTTCGTTGACCTCGGTCCTTTCATGGAGGATAGCAACGAGACAGCACTGAGTGACCACGGCCTCGTTGTAGTATTTCAACCCTTTAAAGGCAAGTTAATTTAAAATAGTATGTCGTGACGGCAATACAATTGTACGCCTTTTTTGGTTGTTGTACATCCTAGAGCCTAGTCCACCTAGTGAAGTTTGTGATGTCATTTACAACATATATTTACTTCAGTGATGCCTAAGCCGTGATTTACATTTTGATATTTCTCACAGTGAAACATCTTATTTTTGCAGGAAAGTGGACACAAATCCTCGGAGTCTTTGCTTCCAGAGGCAATGTAAAGGCGCCTGTCCTCTCGAAGATTCTCCTGGAGGCTACGATACTGGCTGAAAATTCCAACCTCTTCGTCGATTTCTGGACAAGTGATGGTGCTCCCTGGAATCGCTGTCTCTGGAAGCTGCTCGGCATCAAAGGTGGATAATTTCCGTCCCAGAATCACAGTGAAAGGCTTTTCTTGCTTATCTCCTGTTATTCACAGATATTCCTTACTTGTGCAGCTTCGTCTAAGGAAATCACCTGCAAGGTTCCCCATCCTGTCGACACAGCAAGGAGCCTACACTTCATCTCTGATTTTCCTCATCTGATCAAATGCGTGCGGAATACTTTTGTCTCAAAAGGCGTACAGATTCCATGTGGTCATGCTCATGTTGATGTCATCAAAGAGGCATGGAAAAGGGACAAGGAAGCATTGACACTGAAAGTGATGCCACACATAACACAGGCACATGTGCAACCGAACGCGTTTGAAAAAATGCGTGTGAATTTGGCTTTTCAACTGTTCAGTCAAGAGGTGTTGAAAGGGCTTTTCTTTTATAAAGGTGACTTGGAAAGAAGGTTCAGATCAACGGAGCCAACAGAGCAGTTTGTGAAGCTGATGGAGATGTTGATTTTCGTGATGTCATCCAGGGTCCCGTCTAAGGGCCTTCGAGCCCAGTCAGGAAGTGCCCGGTTTTTGAAGAAGTTCATTGCCTTCTTAAAGGGGCCCTGCAAGGACTTTTTAGTGTTTTTTTAATTTGCACCGAACCTGAGCGCACTGAACGTAGTAACTTAGTGAAACTTTTCTTTTCGCGAAATTCGCTTTATTTTAAAAGTTATAGGCAATTTAGAATTACAAAAACAAGCAAAAAATAACCTCCTCCATGACGTCGTAGGTCCCGGCTTGAGTGGCCGTGAACTAGAGGAGGAATAGTGAGCTCATCGAGCGCTCACAGCCACCGCACTCCGTGTCGACGGCGCCAGAGGGCGCCACTAAAGCATGTTCTGGATAGGCTGTATGCAGCGGGCAACCAAAGCGGCTTTCATTGCGTTTGCTGCGCGATTAAACACTAATTCGGCATGACACTTCATTGGCCACAAACGACAGCAAACACGGGGTAAAGATCAGTTCAGAATGGGAGCCACTTCGCGCTGCCATACCGCGAAACGGCCAAACCGCAAGACAAAGCCTCTCGCCGAAGGCCTTCGGAACGCTCGGAGCCGGTCGGATCCTCCTGTCCAGACGACTGCAGCGCCACCGCGTACACCCGGGATTTTTCTGTGTCGGCGCCTTATCCCACTACTCCTTTCTAGTATGCGCCGCCTTTTTCACCGCTTGGCGGCGGGTATGTTGACGGGTCATTCCTTGTTTCCGTACTTTATAAACTGCATTTCTTTCTTTTTTTTCATCTCTAATAGTGAACAAAAACTACTTTCATAGATAATTGAAACGGTTCGCGCCGCTTATATTTAGTATTTCGACCAAAAAGAAGTTTTTAGTGGCTCTGACCAGTAGTAAGCCCAGGACCAAAGACGTCACATTTTGCGCGCTTTCGGTACCGCGGGCCGCCCTCGTCGGTGGAGGAGGTTTCCGCGTCGTCCAGTTAAAATATGACGCACTGATATTTAGCTACTCTTTCCGTGCCCGCTGGCTTGCCCGAACCCCAAGAGACGTGGAAACCGCATAAAAGGTAGACGCTTAAATATGATTGCAGGGCCCCTTTAAGTGAATGGGAAGAGTATGCTGCCCAACACGGTGGTGGATTCCTAAGCGCAGGGACTGCCCTTGGACTCCGTGTGACTCTACAGAGCACACTGTCACTTCTGGACTATCTGATTACCTCAGTGCACTACAAGTACTTGTTGACTGCAAACCTTAGTCAAGATAAACTAGAAAACATCTTTGGGATTGTGCGACAATCCTTTGGATGTAATGACCACCCCTCCCCTGAGCAGTTTTTGGTCATTATTAACAACCTAACTTTCTACAGCCTTGCAAGACCACCAAAGAATGGAAACTCGCCAGCTGAGCTTGTAACTGCACTTTTGCAGCCATCTGATGCTGGAAAAGAAAAGGCTGCTCGTGTAGCAGCACTCGTTGATGAACTGTTGGACGAGGGAAGTCTGGCTCATGCCGCAGTTGTGCTAAAAGAGCACAGTAGCCTGATTGACCACCACGTCTGTGTCGAGAAAAGAAGTGACAGTCGGCTGATATATTACGTAGCGGGTTACGTTGTCCGCAAGTCCCTCAAAAAACTCCCGTGCCCAGAATGTGCATCTTGCTTGAGTGTCCTGCCCCTGCAGGCTGAGTGCAATGGCAACGCCTCATTGACGAGAGAATTCGATCATGGGGGTTTGCTGTACCCTTCGAAACCACTGGAGGCACTGGTAACCAGACTGGAAAACGCCTTCCCTGTTTTCTTTACCAGAAACAAGCTCCATGCTAAGAGCATGATCTGTTTCCTGCGCTTCCTTCGGGGGCATGCACTGCAGGAGGTTGGCTGCAGTGAGCATGGGCGCTTGGTCACAGCAAATGTCATCAAATTCTATGCTCTGACCAGGATGCATTTCTTTGCTAAGGCTGTTAACAAGGATCGAGATTCCCAAAGGGAGAAGCAAAAATTGCTCAAAATGAGGCGATGCCGGTGAGGACCGGACTGCGGTACTGGAGAGGCAGAGCACACAAAATAAATTTTTCGCGAACAAAGACCTGGAATAGACATTTAGCTTTGTGATGTTTTTTGTGGATAATTCGCAAGTTTGTATGCTCTTTTCCTTTGCTTGCGCGAATATACCTTTAATTCGTTTCCCGAGCAATGAGGAGATGAAGGGGTTGTTTGTTACACGCGCTGCGCTTGCTGGCGTCTGCAACGGTCGATCAGTAAAATAAAAATAAATGTCATGTTGCACACACTCTCGTCATCATCTCATTTTAGCGATTTACTTCCAACCTTTCTTACATAAAAGGCGCGAGCGCGTGCAGCAGATGAAACTACACTCAAGCGCTTCTCTTTTTACCGCACCGCTCCGCGCGGTCTGTCTCAAGCGCGCTGCGGAGAACGCCCGCCGAAGCGGAGAGGTTTTGCAAGACTCGTAGAGAAGTGGTCTTTATATATATATATGCGTGCGTGAAGATTAAACGATAGCGAGCGCTACAACAGCCACACATTTACATCCGGAGACGCGTCTCCCGTTGAAAACCGCGCGCCTACCGCCAAGCGACAGCGCGCCTGCAGGCAGCAGCGCCACCTGCCCGCGTCATCGCAAAATATTGCCGCTCCTCGGCCGCGTTGACGACACTAGGAAACCCTTTCTAGCCTCTGTACTCGCGCCGAGCCGCTCTGTCGGCCATGTTGTCGGCAAAACACGGGGTTCAAAGGATTGCGCTACTCTGCTCCGTAGGAGCTATATAGTGCTCTAGTGCAAACTTCCTTTTCCTTTCATGATGTAGCCCATGTAGCCTGTAGTCAACTAGTCATACCTGTAGTGGCTAGTGGCGTTAGTGGTCAATCGACAAAATCGAAAACTGGACCATTTTATTATTATAACGATACATTATAATAACTTTATGATTATAACCATAACCAAGGAGGAGATGAGTGGTTATTAGAGAACAGAGGACAAACAAATCTTTTATCAACGTTATCTTTTTATGTAGGTTTAATTAACCGCGGTTTACGCTTAATCAGACCTGCATAGAAGTTTGCTTCGAAGCAAACGAAATCGATTCATATGGCTTATTTTTGGTAAATTCATTGTTTACATTTTCTCAAACGGCAGGACAAGCAGAACCGGAAATCTTGAACGCGCAGTTCGCAACGCCACTTCCGTCGTGGACTTGCCTCGAAAGCTTGTGTTTTCGGTAGATTGTCAGATTGCGGCCCGTTGAGGCATCGGAGGCTCTAAAGAGGTAGCTTCATCGTTTCCAACGTAAGCCGCGTAAGCTTTGATTATCATTCACACACTCTTCTCAAGCTGCTGTTGCCTTGTCGTCGGGGTATTCGGCAGATCGAGGGGACGTCAAACCAGTAAACATCGGAAGAGCGGGTGCGTCATTGAACCGACGGAAGGTGTGTCGACTGTGTCGCATTATCGCAGAGCGTTCGTCGAGACCTGCAAGTATACGAAAAAAAGAGTTTCGTGCTCGGGACTAAGGTATCGAGCGTCCGTTGCTGATGAGAATCGAAATCGACTTCTAGAATGTCGACTTGGAAAGCGGCTGTGTCCAGCGATTTCCGCCTCCAGTCCCAGCCGGGCCAGGGAGATGACGACTGGGAAACCGACCCTGATTTCGTGGTGAGTTTTCGCCACCATCAAGCCGGTTGTTGTTTTCGCCGAGTTCGGCACAAAACTCGAGCCCGTAATAGCTATCGCCTTTGGAAACGTGCAAATAAGCTTTAGTATTGCGCGAGAAAAAATAAAGAGAAGCGTCACGATTGTTTCTGCGTGACATATCCGACGTAGTGCCGACGTGCCACCGCGATGTTTTCGCGTGAGCGGCTTTTGTCGGCTGTCATTTCTTTCGTCTCTTTGATAGCTTGCCTCTTCTTTTAGGCATTACGTAAGGGCGGAAAAGGTGCGGCTTTCGAATCTCTAGCTGCCCAGATAGCCGGCATAGTGTGTGTCGTGATTACAGCACAGCTCTGCTTCGTAGTGACCTATCTATTTTCTTGTCATTATTTTGACAGTGGAAAGGTTTTTTTTTTCTTTTTTTTTTCTCTTGTGTAATGGGTGTCACGATTTTTATCCTTGTGATCTTTCGTCTTGTATATGTTCAATATAAATTCCTTTACCATTTTTTAGACCACCTGAGACTGGGTGGAAGAAGAAACACGACGACGTCTCAAACACAGCTAACCACTTTATTCAGTGCTCCCTCCTTTTATACATCCTGAACCCAAAATCGTCACCAGAAAGAACACACTCCAAACAATGGCACCAAGGGGACACGGTAAAGCGGAAGCGGTATAAAACGAGTCGGAATGTAAATCGCTAGATGTGTTCCAGACGGACAAAACTGGGAAGTTTGCAATCTTACCCAAGTCGGTTTTCCAGAAGAAAGCAAAGGAGGCGTTGGATTCCCTGATTGTGGAATAGGCCAGGAATGTGGGAAAGGTGAGAAAAGAAATTTGTGGGATTCTTAGAGAAGAGGAGTTTGAAGGGATGGCAGAGAGGATATTGAGCTCAAAGCACTCAACATTGAGCCTGAAATTTTTTCTAAAAGACCATAAACCTGAGCTTCCTTTCCACACAACGATAAACGAGAACGGGACTTGGCAGAAAGTGGTGCCTAAATTCCTACAACAAGGGTTAGAGTATGTTAAGCTTGAAGATACACTCTCACTGAGAAACTCGAACAAATTTATTGACATCCTTGAGGTTCATCATTGCAGGAAGTGCTCGATATTTTCTATGCACATAAAAGACCTTTATTATTCGTTGGAGAATCTCGTGAAATTCCAGTAAGGTTCGGGCATTTTGGTAGATTGTTTCCTGACGGTGTTGGATTTGTATCTCCGTTCAACGGTGGTTGAATACAATGGACAAAAATTTGGGCAGAAAGATGGAGTGTGCATAGGTTCATCGGTGGCACCAGCTTTGGCGGAGATATACCTGAACTCTCTTGATTCTGCCGTGGTAGAAGGACTAGGAAAAATGCCGTCGGGGCAGCTGTATAGTCATGAGATATGTTGACGACATTGTGGTGTGCACCTTTCAGAGTGGAATTGCGGAGAAGCTAGAGTCACTAATAGTGTCATCAGCTCCTCAACTGAAGTTCACAGTGGAAAAACCAACGAATGATATGTTAAAGATTTTGGACCTAAAACTTCATGTGGGTGAAACCCTATGCTGGGAGTATGGAAAAGATGCCCCGAAACCAGTACTCCCAAAAAGGGGTTGCCACTCTAAGACGTTAAAGGCGAGTGTCGTTAGATTGTTGTTCACCAATGCTCTGAACAGGTCTTGTGTTCATTTCATGGCTAAGGCAGTCAGAGGGCAGTGGCAGCGGTTGATTAACGCAGGCTACGAGGAAGATTTCATTGGAAGGCAAGTGGCCTTAATGAACCAGGAAAAGGAAAAGGCGGAGGACAAATCGAGAAATAGGATCGCAGTGATGCCTTATTTTCACACCGTGTCACACAATGTTAAAGCGTGTGCAAAAAAATTTGGCGTTAATGTGGTCTTCAGCTTGGACTTTAAGTTGGTCAACCTCACCCCGTTCCAAAGAGAGAAAAAAGGGTATCAAAAGGGTCAAAAGGGAAAAACCTGTGCTTTGTGAAACTGGTGTCGTTTACGACATACCGATGACTTGCGGTTTTGGGTATATAGGGCAGACCTCAAGATGCTTGAACGGTCGTCTAACTGAGCACAAAAGAAACGTAAAGATAAAAGTGCCTTATTTCGAAATTGTGACAGATGTACAAGAATGCAGAAACTGCTCAGCCGAGTAGTCCGGTACCACGGTACTATGCAAAGAGGTCAACGACGTGAAAAGGGTTGTAAAAGAAACAGTAAAAATGAGTTCGATCGGCAATTGCATAAGCCCTGCGTTTATGCTTCTTAGTGATAGGGCGAAAGCTTTTCTGCGAGTATGAAATGAACAGGTCTTGTGTTTTCGCGAGAGGTAGGCCCTTTGTCATGATCTTGCTCCATTTATATTCATACGTAAAGGGAGGAAAAAAAAAAAAAAAAGAGGTGTAACAGGTTGATGGGTTCGAACTGCAGTCGGTTCCGTGTGGTTCGCTTGTTCGTTTTTTGTAAAGATAAGAGTGGCTGCAAGGTCAAAGAAGGTTCCTTTGGCCAATGTTTTGATATGTGTACCTTTTGTTAATACCAAGTAATTCATTTTTTTTTAGACAAGCGTAGTTGCGAGGTTAAAGCGTGTCCCGTGTTCCCTCGGTGCCATTGTTTGGAGTGTGTCCTTTCTGGTGACGATGTTGGGTTCAGGATGTATAAAAGGAGGGAGCACTGAATAAAGTGGTCGGCTGTGTTTGAGACGTCGTCGTGTTTCTTCCACCCAGTCTCAGGTGGTCTAAAAAAATGGTAAACCTACACCAGCTCGCCTGCGCCCTAACTGTTTTTTCATAAATTCCTCGCTTGTGACGAGTACTCGAACCTAGTTCACTGAAAACCCGCTGGCATTTGTCATTTGGCACCGATGCAGAACAAGTTATAAAAAGCGTCATTTTCTTCCTTTACAAAGTTGCTCGCTGAATAAAACAGGAAGAGTGGAAAAGGAAAGTTTTTTTATGCTGAGTCGAATCTCACCGTTATGCGTCAAAACTAGCTGACGGGGAAAAGCCGACGGAGCGAAGGTAGACATGGCAAAGCATTTCTGTCTTTCTATTTGCAAACAGTAGTTGAGTGAAGGAACACTTACCTTTCCTCCCTATAAGTTACATCTCTGCAATTAAAATTATCAGGGCCTCTGTTTCCTTACTTGGAGACACATACAATTGCGTTCAGAAGTTGTTGCCTTGGGATGTGTTGTAATTCAAAGCCAATGTTAATAACAGAAATCGACCAAATATGGTGAAATACCACTTGAACCGACTCTGGCTGAATGTACTATTTGGATGAACAACCTTTTGTAAAATCCTCTAGCAAAATCCCATTGTGTCCACTGCCTTCAGTTCAGTGTAGTTTCACTTAAAGGCCAACCTCCAGAATTGTCTTCTGCCGTAAAGAAAACCGGTTCCCTGTTTCTTTCTCTCCGTTACCTTTTGCACTCGTCTCTCCTCCTCTCCCCACAGTAGCGGGTCTCCGAGATTTTTTTTGGAAAAAGGAGGAGGAAATGGGGGAATGTCTGCTTTCTGGCTGCTCATCGGCCTTTAAGCAAACTTGTTCTTGAGGTCTCTTGAAGTTTGTTCTCCTGGTATTTCACTGTACAACCTTCCCCTTTTTTTTTTTCTTTTCTTAATGTCTAGCATGTGAAGCACTAAGTTGTGCTTTGTTTTACAGTTGCCTTTTAGTTGGTAGATTTTTTTTTTTTTGAACTTTCTATTGGAACATTGTTGAACTCAAGCTGAAAATTTTTTCTGGTAAACATAATGGTTGAAACCAAAAGCTGTAATCGAAAAACGAAAAAAAAACTAGGTGTTCTTTTTGACAGTATGGGCAAGCTTAGACAATCGTTACATGTTGCGTGACAGAATGACGTGACGGAGGAAGAACAGAGATGGGGCTCCAAGACTGTGGAAGGTTCTGGCCATGTTTCTGATGCTGTCAAGTAAGAATGGACCTTTTTCCGAAATGTCTAGTACGCATGCACGCAGTGCACGACTCCTGGGTTCGAGATTGCCTACTACCAAAGCAGATCCACCATCTTGTATGTTGCTTTTTTCTTTTTGCTTGAGCCAATTCGTTTGAAACCAAGCTGTTCAGCCTCCTCAAACGTTAATGTGAGGAGGCACACGCGAGTATATTGATGAAAAGAAAAGGAGAAAGACACCTTTGATCGTGTGGAAAGAATGAAGCAACAACCCCTGCAACGCCACTGGTGCTCAGGTATCTGAAATAAACAAACAACAATCATGGCGTCGTCACTCCGTGAGCCTATGTTTTTTAATTGAATGCTTTGTCATTTATTTTATAACATTAGATAGTTTTCACCCGTAACATGTCGGCTCTCACCTTCTATCGTAACAGCGTTTCTCTTGTAAGGCGAGCAGCTTGAACATTTGTCGCAGCAATGTAGGGTTTGTTTAAAGGTATGTTGTGGCACTTAAAGGGGCTCGCACTGTTGAAGTGCGACGACTCAGCGGTCCACCTCAAACACAAACCAGATTTGATCACCCCAAAGATATGTGGCTAGAAATCTTGGATATGCTACGAAGGTACCCAAATACTGCGGTCAAATGAGTCGGACAAGACTTACGAATGCATTGTGTTGTAGCCACTCAATCTCGAACCCAGATGTCCACATAGGTGGTAGCACGTATTTGGGAAAAGGTGGATGGCTGCCTATCTTGTATATTGAGTGCACACACTTATTTTTGTTTTCATCTGTTGGCGTCTATTGAAAACATTGTTGGCAAGTACCTTTCGTGCAGTCATTTCATTGATTAATTAACCAATTTTCTGTCCAAAATACCAGCTGCCTCTTTTTGTTCTATACATTTCGCTAGTGTTGTGTGAATAATCGAAATTCCGATTAGTACTTTTGGAGCATAATCTTTTAGATATTCGCTTAGAAATGAATTGTAATACTCTAATTTTTATAGTGTTGATCGTATTGGTTTAGCCCCATTGAGCGCGCTTTTTACCGTGTGCGGGTGCGCTGCGGAGAAGCAACACCGGCGGAAGCGACCTCCGCGGTTGTTCCTTCTCTGCAGTGCATTGGTTCTCCGTAAGAAGCGCACTCAACGGGGTAACCCGCTGCGATTTACACTCGGAAAAACAGGAATATCGCAATTGCGTGCTTGGGAGAAAAGCACACTTTTAAAGCGGGATAGTGCGTGCGTGCGCCCAATGTATTCATTGTCATTAAAAAAATATTCGGCCAAACCACCATTCGCTTCGAACTCAAAATCTGCTATTCGCACATGGCTACTTTTATCGGTTGTAAAGTAGTGGGAGAGCCACTGGAACAAATTAAAGCTTGCATTGAAAACGCCTACATTACTTCTGTTACTGATTGGAAAGGGTGGACAGTACTGCTGTAGTATTGCAAGCATGGCCCCACATTGATGTGAAAACTAACTTCATATCTGTTTAAAGTAGGCAAAAATTTCAATTAACCTAACCCCCTTGCCCTAAAGTTTTTTTATTGTTGTCCCAAGAATTTGGGTGAAGTTCCTCCTCAAGTGTTCGTCTGCAAGCAAAATCCAGTTCTCCCCCCTGAGAATTTCCCAAGGCATAGACGTCTCCACCTGTTACCACCCAGGCGTAATATGCAGTTACTGGGCCGCGGACGTCCGCAACGGCGTCTGCCATTGCAGGTCCCATGCTTCGGAATGTGTTCCACAGCCAGGGTCGCTAAACTCGTCAAACACGTAGTTGGGGCCGAAGTTCGCAGACCATGCTGATTGGACTCTCGTGACGACGGCGTCACGCAGGACGAGATTTCAATCATCCAAACTATCTCTGTGCTCAAATTCCAGCGAGATTTTGAAACACAAACTCGTAGCGAGTTTCATCGGAGCACGCGCCAGCAACACCGTTGGGTCGGTTGATTAAACGGCCGCACTGACGACGTCGCGCCCACGTGTCCCTGCATCCCTACACAGCATTAGGATCTGTGCCTGTCTAGATTGTCCCCAGGCAGGCTTTAAATAGTCTGAACTTTCTCGTCGCGAGATTGTCGTTTGTAAAAGTAATTGGTGATGACAAAGTGACGTTTCTTAACTTTGGGAAGGAGTTATTTGAGGCCAAAATCTTGCTTCGGAATCAAGGTTTGAACTTTGTGATATTGTGGAGCCATGAGCGGTGTGTACGCGGCTTTGGAGCTCATCTTCCGCCACTGTCAACAATGCTACCGGGGTCACCCAGGGGCGTTGTGTAGCGACGTCGGTAATGTCTGAGAGGTGAGAAGGCGACGGTGGAGGGCTAGAAAAAGCCGGTGGAGAGCAAGGAAAAGCCAGCGGAAGGAAAATAGGATTACGACCAACACACACATACGCACAAAAAGGAGTCTGGAAGAGCCTTAGAAAATGTTCGGGAGAGAGAGAAGGGGGGGGGGGGGGGGGGTGATGGTAGTAAAGAAGGGGGGGTATCCCTCCACCAAATTTTTTATGCATTTCTGAAATGTCTGGGGCATTATATAGGAGGCAATGGGCTGGGGCGATTGCCTCCCCTCCTTGCCCCTTTATGCCCTTTGCACCTTCTTCCGAAGCCACTGGGAAAGGGGGGGGGGACAAATCGCCCGATCTCCCCATCCCCCTGTTTCGACACCCCTGCTTAGAGGCGTTCCAACTAAGCGACGACGAGAATGCATGCATTTTTCACAGCATGCAATTTTCGAAATAAGGCTACTAGAGGTCCTGGAACTAGAACGGTTCATTTCACAGCACAATTTGCACAGCATGCAATTTTCGAAATAAGCCTTCTAGAGGTTCTGGAATTAGAATGGTTCACGTTCCATGAACTTGTGAGCGGCCGCGACGGACTTTCAAGCGAGAGGCTTGTGCTAGGGCTCATAGTGTACAGGCACGTTCAGTGACATCCTTTTATAGCTCTTACACTTGATCTTGATGTCGGGGTCGGGATTATCAGTCGTGAACGACAAATTCTATGGTACGTGTTCGCATCGACGGTGACAAGTTTGAATGTGTACGATGGAAGCTTGGAGTCATTGCATTTTTAAAACATCGCCGTCAACATTGACAACCTGACATTACTCTTATATTCGTTGATAGAAGCAGAATTAATCCCAGTTTACTAATCTTGTCTAGCCAACCGCACCGATGCTTTCGGTAGCCTACGTGGCCAATAGTCACGACTTAGAAAAAAGCGGTAAAATTATTTTCTCCCGCTGATGGAGGAACAATTCCCGGACGCGAAATCTGCCCGATTGCAGACAACGCTACTCGGTTGGTTCCGACCTAGCCACGTCGGGCTACATTTCTATCATATCCAAAAGGCCGAGAGAAATTAAAGGAACGGCAGGAACGTTTTTCAGTAAATTCTGCTTTATCCGCGGAAATAAGAATGATATCAGACTGTCAACTTCAACCGATTTTAAAATGCTATTATCCCAAGTCTCTGCCGTGCTTTTTTTTATCATCAAACATGTCGGTTACAGCTAATAATCTTTGTCGTGACGCCACACGTATGAACCATGGTCGTCTCCTCGCACTCTCTCGTGCTGCTCTTGTTCGGTGCCTAGGGAGTGCTAGGGATTTTTCGCCCCTTAAATGAAAAACGTCGCGAAGATAAACGGATCTACGGTTTGGGTTTGTGAGGAGAGAAAACTTTGCGGCAATCTTTCAGCTCCTCCCCCCTAACATGTCGTATCACAAAGAATCTTTGTGTTTGTCGAGTTCAGCGACCCTGGTGTAGACAAAAGGTGGTGGCCTGTAGAAGGTGTATATTGGAATGGTTTATACAACGTGAAGATTGAACAACTTCCTTCCAATCCCTAAGGTCCGCTTCAGACGGGGCAATTTCACCCAGCAACTTGACATCGCAACTCCAGCAACACGGGCCGCCCGCGTTCATACGCAGCAACCGAATTGCTACGACTTGCCATCATCATCATGAAATTTGATTTTTCTTACACTATTTAGACGCATAGTTACGCGCTAAAAACATGTTTTTATATTTTTGAATGGTGTTGAGATTACTAACTAATTTTTCTGAAAAGGTTTGTTTCCAGAAATGATCCATTTCAAACCAGAACCAAGTTTATAGCTGTCATCATCACCACCACAGTGGTGTCACGTGAAAATATTGCGTCCCTGATTGGCTGCAGCAGTTTCAACCGTCTTCGAATTGCTCCGAGTTGCTCGCTCGTTCGAGCCGGACCCTATCTCAGCAATTCGTGTCGATCTAGGGAAAGCTAGGGAACAACCTGCCAGCAACACCGAAATTGCTGGAAAAGTTGCCCCGTCTGAAGCGGGCCTTACTAACACCTTGTGTGAATATTGAGATGCAGATAGTGCTTGATGGCATTGCAAAAAAAGATTTCACCCCCTAAAATGTGCATCTTAGTTACCTTTGTCTGCATGCAGCATACAGGAACTGAGAGAGCAAGTGACCCAGGATGATGCTGCATACAAGAAGAAGGTTCTGGAGGAGCAGCCAAAGGCTTCTTTTGGCTACGGTGGAAAGTTTGGCGTTCAGAACGACCGCATGGACAAGGTGACTTTTGTCGGCTTCTTTAGGGGCTTAAATGTTCTATTATCAGAGTAGCGTGCTCCCCCTAAATTGTTCCTAAACTGAAAAAATAAAAAAATGAATGTCGCTGAGTGGGGAGCAACGTTACTATATCCAGCCAGTTAGGGAACTTTTGCGGAAACACCCTCTCTGCTCTTAAGTTTGCTTCTTTCATTTGAAGAGCCATCTAGAGACTGTGCTTCAAAACCTTGTCCTTTGGTTGGATGGATGAATGGATGGATGGATAGCTAGATCCAGCTTTTTTACACAGATTGCCTGATACAAGGGGTTAAGCTGCCACAATTCAATCGAAAGAGTTTTTAAGGTCTGGATATTCTTGGACGTATTTTGGGCAACCACTGGGTCTGTACAAACGCAGTTCGCCAACTGCCAAGATGCCAGTGTCTGATGTGTCTTGTGTTGATGCACCTCCAAAGTGTTTTTTGCTTTTTTGTGACACGGCATTTTCGGATCTGTTTGGCCCCAACCTGCCCGTTCCGCGGTTGTCCGCAGTCTGCTGTTGGCAACGACTACTTAGTGTCCCTCCACAAGCACGCCTCCCAGACGGACTCGGTCAAGGGCTTCGGCGGCAAGTTCGGTGTCCAGAAGGACCGGCAGGACAAGGTTGGCAACCCTGTGCTCCCTGTGTTTACTTCCCTTGTCTATGTGCAATCCAGTCCAATCGAAGGGTCAACCCATTGCACACTTATTTTGTTTCTCTATAAAACATATCACAAAAGTTTACTGAAAAGTTTACAGTTTGATTTAAAATTGAAGAAAACATTCCCTTGACTTCCATATGTTGTTTGTTGCTATCTCTAATTAATCCTGACTAATTGATGTGTTGATTCAGTAGTTCTTCACTATGGTGTCCTGGTTAGAAATATTCTTGAAGGTGGAGAGCAACAAATAACATCTGGAGACTGACTGAATGTTTCCTTCATTGTTGCACAAAGCGCCAACCTTGAATTAAGTTTCTGAGCCATTAGAGGGGTTGTACGACTCATTGTCGAAAACGCTCGTCGCTTTAAAATAAAAGTTTCTGTATTTCTTCCTCGGCGACTTTCCAGATTGATGCCTGCCTTTCCTTGCAATTGCAGATAAACTTTTTGTGGTGAAAATTCAAAAAGGACAAAATAACCTGAAGGAGAGGGAGCAGTGGTGGTAGCGTTGCCATCTTCCGGAGAGCGCATAAAACAAGCTCCGAAACGCGAGCCAGATTCGGGATTGGGCTTTTTGGTCTGTAACGAACAGCACCACTGACACTCGTGATCGGTTGTCACGAGGATAAGCAGCCATAATCCGATGCAGCTGAGGGATTCACTTTCAGAAAGTCTCGGATAAAGGTGCCAAAAGACGGGAAAGGATGCCCTCTCAGCTACGTCAAAACCCGAAACTTGCTTCACAATTTGAAGGAAAAGAAGAAAAAAAAAGAGCTTATGAAAACTGTGCAATGGCTTGCATTTCCAGTTTTATGTACCCCCCACGATTCGTTCCCCAGTCACTGTTTGGAGAGAACGGGGAGTGTTAGGACAGGAGGACATCCTGGATACAGTTTGTTTGTTTGTTTGTTTGAGGCTACATTCGAAGAATGCGGGTGAACTGGCGTTCTTACCATACCAAGGTCACTGGGGGGCTAAGCTCGGCGCGGCGAGATCGAGGCGAGTTCTACGCCAAACTCTCCGACCGCCGCGATTGGTCGGCGCCGTGCATGACGACACGCGCAGACACTCCCTAGATCGTGACGTTAAACGGAGGGTTTGAGGCGGTCGGAGAGTTGCATATTCGGAACTCGCGGCGAGATGCGGTGACGTCATTGTGACATGGCACAAGCCGCCGCGGATGGGAAAAGCTTGCCGGCTCCGACCAGGCGAGTTTGGGCGAGTTGGGCGCGAGATCAGGGAGAAGCGTCCAAAATGGCAGCGTTTTCGTTCGTGTTTTGCCGTCGGCATAGGTATCTAAACCACGCCCATGTGTTTGACATGGACGACGTTCATTTTCAACAACACTATCGCCTCTCGAAAGACGTGGTAAGGTGGCTGTGCGATGAACTGCGTGGCGAACCGGGCTTGAGGCGATGGAGCCGTGAATGAACCGTCGCCCCCTTCGTGAATCCTACATCCAAATTCTACAAAGTGAATCCTAGAAACAAATGTGTTTTTACGGCAATCTGCAACCAGGAACGCAATTTACCATTACCTACAGGCTTTTACAATTATTTTGATGGGTTGCTGTGCTGCGTAGATGCAAGATAAACGCACTTGATAAAATTCAAACTAAAACAGATGATAGAAGAAAAGCAATATACATGAATGGCACAGACTAACAACAGTGTAATTTCTTTCTCATCTTTTTTCTTCCACACCGTATTTTAACAAACAAATTGGCCGTTAGTTGTTTATACAGCAGGAGAACATGCCAGAACATTGCGACATTGTCACCTACTGTAGATAAGCAATTTAGCCAGTGCAGTATGACTGCTAGCCTAGGGTCTTTAACGTGCACCACGTAATAGTGATACACGACCGCATGCCGGTACGATGCTCATCAACATCGAAAAGGGCAGGGGTGGGGTGAATCCACGATCCTGGGTTCTGCAGCGCGAGCTTTCGCTCCACGTAAACCCTATTCTGAAAAAAAAAAAATATATATATATATATTGTGGGTGTGTGGCGGTGTGGGGTGAGAAAGATGAGAAAGAAATTACACAGTTGTTAGTCTGCGCCATTCCTGTATGTTGTTTTTCGTCTATACTCTGCTTTAGTTTATATTTATCAAGAGCGTTTTTCTTGCATCTACGTGGCGCAGCAAACCATCACAATGTCTAGTCAACTAGCCCATATCCAAGCAATGTTTGTATAATTAGCATCCCTGCTGTTACCTATTCTTATTTGTCATTTACGATTTAAATTTAAAAAAATCGGGCTGTATGTATGTTGATACTACCTAAGACTTGGTCTGCCTCAACGGGGAAGATTCTCCCAGCTGTAGATGAGAAATTTAGCCATGCAGTGCCGTACAACCGCTAGCCTGGGGTCTTTAACGTCCATCCCGCAGTAGTGTTACACGACTGCACGCCAGTACGATGCTCATCAACATCGAAACGGGCCGGGGTGGGGATTGAACTCAGCATCCTGGGTTCTGCAACGGGCCTTTCGCTCGACGTGCTCCGAGCTGGTGTGCGCTAGCCCAGCCGGCCACCGATCCCACGATTTAAATAAAATAAAAACCCTTCGCTGTGGAGCGTAGGGAAAAATCGGAGCTATGCTGGGGAACTCGCCGCCACCGGGGGGGTCGGAAATGTAAGAGGGGGAGTGGGAATCGCCGGGGCGGAGTCAAAAGAAGCTCCTCCCCTCCCTCGTGACGTGGCATCGGAGAGATTCCCGCCGGAGGCGAGCTTAGCCCCCCTGAACAGTTGTGGAGTTAGCGTCATGTGACAGGAAGCAAAGTATAGAACGTGTGGACAGCCATCTTATGTGGCCAATAGTGCAGGATGTTGGTGATTACATGGAGGCACATCTGCGTAGGGTGGCATTTTTTCCAAAAAAGATTGCAGGTGCCGATTTGTGACGTTAATAATTGCACGACTATGATTTGATTGTCCCATCTGATAGTCCCACCCATAACATGTCGTTTCCTTTTGTTCTTTTTTCCAGTCGGCTGTTGGTTGGGAATATCACGAGTCTCTGCAGAAACATGCTTCTCAGAAAGGTGAGGGTCTGCCTTCATCTCTTTGGTCTATTTCTCTGGCCTGGTCTATCGAAATGCCACTGCCTCACATGTCGATGTGAAGACCCGTGCACGACCAACGGTGAGGGAACTGTCTGTCGCCACGCGTTAGCACCCAAAACCGACAACGGTCGCACCGCGGGCCCAGCAGTCCAGTAGCAGGCGGCAGCCGCGGAGGATCTCAGGGATGACTCCACCTGGAAATTGAACAGCTGGAGCGATTTGTCCAACCGAAACATTAATGTTGCGGAGCTGCATGGGGCCAATGGGCCAATGTTTGCATGCCTACCAAACTGTCGTTGTTGTCAGTTAGTGAAACTGTACTCGCTGACATAACGAGAATGGCAGGGCATCTCTTTCGGAAGGCTGGCGTTCAGCACGCGCACATTGTCCTTTGTAATGCTTTGGCTGCGCATGCACGCTCGAGGGAGATGTAGCCAACTAAAGCTCCTTCCTACCATTGTCTCAATGATTATTTCATATTTTTTTCATTCAATTTTTTTTTTTTGCAGATTACAGTACCGGCTTTGGTGGCAAGTTTGGTGTGCAGAAGGAACTGCAAGACAAGTCTGCCGTGGGCTGGGAGTTTCACGAGAAGACGCAGAAGCACGCGTCTCAGACGGGTGAGCAAGACCCCGGCGTGCACTGCATATCTAACAAACTTCTCAATCGGCGGATTGATCAGTTATTCGGTAAACTTTGCTTTGTACACGAGCGAAGAATGGGAATGCATAAATGCACAAATATTCAGCAGTCGAATGTAGGGTATGCGAAATAAGTAGGCACGGAAGAAAAGCTGCCAACATGTGGCATTGTGGTACATAACACTATAGGCACGAAAGAAGTGATCCACAAAGTGGAAGTGACGGCCAAAATGGGCTTTCCGCTCGGATGGTTGCGAAATGCGGCCCTCACGCTAGTTCGGAGAGATGTAGAAGTACTCTCAAATGTTTTATTTTTCTGTTGTAGCAGGAAGCAGAATTATTGCAGCATTACTGAACAAGTTACAATTCAAATAGATGGTTCTTTGCTTCAAGATTGGACTGGACCTTTTTCACTCGTTCTAAGCTTAAGGCAAAACCATAGAAACAATCTGCAACAAACACCAGCGTCATTCATAAAGGATGACCTCTGATGTTCCGTCGGGTGCAGGAGGGAAAATATACATTGAGAAAGGTTTGTAGTTGGGCGAGTGTTTTATTTATTCTTATCATACACTGAGTACCAGATTCTCTACTTGTGGGTGACCTGTAGAGACATCTGATCGCTATGGAGAGGGGGAAATTGCCATCTACAGGGTGGACCCGATGACACTTCGGCCCTTTGAAAGGACCACATAAATTGGTTTCCTCACGGAGTGCAGTGTAATTTAGCACTAAAGTGTAATTAGATAATTTTTTTTGTCAAAATATTGAAGGATTTGTTTACCCGAGTAAAGAATGACAAAGGAACAGCATTGTTTTCCGAAGGACTATAAGCCTAACTCTTGAGAAACCATCAAATGAGACGGAGGTCCACTGTGGCATCTATCTTGCAAAATGAAGGGGATACAATATTAGCCACATTAATTTCCTCTTCTCTCTACCCATTTCTTTTCATCGTAACAAATGTTGCAATGGCCCCAACGCCAATTGATCAATTCCCAAAACAAAAAACAAAAACAAAAAAAGGCTTAGCTGGACATTTAGTCTAGAGACAAAAACTTCATGCTTCTCTTCTTGACTCGGGTGAGCTTGTGTTTTCGAATTTTCAAGAGCTTGTGTTTTCGAATTTTCAAATACCAAATGCTCCGCCTAGAAGCACCTCTGTAGTAAATCGCAGTGTAATCCGTTAGGAAACTAATCTACGCGGTCGCTTGGAAGGGCCAACGCACCGTCTGCCCCACCCCGTATACGAGGGAGCCTCGTCCTGACTCTTGCCTCCCCGGGTGTGCGGTCCTCTCGTAGACTATGCGCACGGTTTCGGCGGTAAGTTTGGGGTCCAGAGCGACCGGCAGGACCCCTCTGCCCTGGGATGGGACCACGTGGAGAAGCTGGAGAAGCACGAATCCCAGAAGGGTGAGTCGGGGCGGAGCCACGGGAGGCCGTGCCCGGAGCCACGCGGTCCCCGGGTCGGCCCTAACCCTGACTAACCCCAGCTGAACCCCGAATGTTTCTGCTTGTGTTGCGGTGTGAGGCCCGTGGTGTTGCAACTTTAACCCAGAATGTGTTTTAGGGTCCTGCTTGTGTTGCGGTGTTGGGGGCCTGTGGCGTCCTCATTTTAATGCAGGGTGTGTTACGGTTGCTGGGTTTCGCGAGAAAGGCGCCCTGCTTAACCGATGCAAAGGCCATGCAACGTCACGTGGACTTGATGTTGAGTTCGGGTGTCACGTGATGTCATGGTGCCGTACGACATCACGGTGTCCTGTGACATCAGATATAGTGCGACGTCACAGCTGGCGCCCTCTGGGACCTCTACAAGACTAGCGGAGTGCTCTATCAACCGAGCTAACCGGAAGCTAAATGTCGTCAGAACAAATGGATGTTAACAGTTGCCACCAAGTGGAGGGTTTTCCCTTCGCTCGCAGTGTATAGTTTCCAAGAGCACGTTTATGTTTGGAAAAAAAATTAAGTTTTTCCTTACATAGTCTGCAGGTACAAAATTCTTATGCACAGCGCATATTGACAGATGCCCGCTTTATTAGCTCCCAAAGAAGCCTCTGTCATGGATAAATAAATATTGTCACCCAGAAAATTTATAAACTTCTCGTCATAATGAACAACCTTGAAAAACAAATCCTGGCATCTTCCGCGCCTTTAGATATTCCGCACTGCAAACAAAAAAGTTAGATTTTTGTCTATGTATGGTCTGCAGAAAATGGTACTGAAAATAGGGTGGATATACTGATTTAGGGAAACCCCCATGGGGGAGAAGGTCTAAACAAGAATAAATTGACTTCCACCTGAAATGGAGCGTAGAAAAGTGAACCGTGCAAAATTTCCGTCAGCAGGATTTGCAACAAGATTGGGTTAAAGTTTGGTGACTATTCAAAGTACAATAACAGCCGTGACACGAGGCAGATACATGATACTAAACATATTCTCGAGTTTCTAGGCAGAAAAGACATTTCTAAATATGTTTGATTTTCTCCTAGGTGCATGCACGATTGTAACAAATTTTCTCCTAGCATCGCGAGCATATTGCTACGTCCGAATAATTTGGTAGCGCTTTAGATTAATTGCTTGAACTAACCATGACATCAACTAATATTCCCTCTAAAATAGAATGTCTGCAGTTTGTATTATATATTTGCGTGTAATTCCTATGTCGGACGTTTATACATTTCCTTGCCTCATTCCTCGAATGAGTAGATAGATAAACAAACTCTGTTTTGGGGATTTCTCTTCAATCATTAACATCCGATGCCACTTACGAAGCGACGGCAAATTGGATGCATGACTGCCTGGGGTCGCGCAGATTATGCCAAGGGCTTTGGCGGCAAGTACGGGGTCCAGGCGGACCGGAAGGACAAGTGCGCCCTGGGCTGGGAGGAGGTGACCAAGCCAGAGGCACACCCTTCCCAGGTGGACATGAAGAGAGGCTTCGGCGGGAAGTTTGGCATCGAGAAGGACAAGCAGGACAAGGTGCGTGCCTCCCCTGGCCTCTGGCCATAACCAGCCTTTCACGAGATTTTCCCCGGGGTCGAACGACAGAGTTAGAACCACGAAATAAGTTCAGGCTCGTCGGCGGACTCGCGACCGCTTACGTCCACGCACTTCAAAACCCTGTCGGGATCTCTCGCGACGAGAGAAAACGCCGGCGCCGTCTGTCGGGGAGCCGCGGAACCCTAGGGATTTCTGTTTGTTTCCCACTCTTTTCGCGCGTCACTCTTCCTCTCTCGGCTCGAAACGCTTTTGACTACGTTACATACGACTGTTTCTTGTAGACGGTATGTATGTTTCAACCTCGCAAATGCCGCGATACCTTCACTTTAGTGAGCTGTAGTCCCAGTGTCGCCTGATAGACGGCGCCGGCATTGCCAAATTATCCAGTGGGTGATGCCATTCTGGCGCTCGAACCAGAGTAAGCGCAATCAGCGATCGCTGCAATTAAAAGAAGAATGTGACTTAAACACGGTGTCAGAAAATTCAGGCAGACATCAATCTGCTCCGTCATGGAACATCTTAACGTTTCTGGAGGACAGAAAACCGTTTCCTGCGATTTTAAATAATGCTTCGGGTAACTGGAAGCATTAGTTTTAAGTACCAAAATTATTCGAGGGTAATTTTTCTACATCTTAACTAATAAACCTTTTTCGAAATTTTGAAATAATGCATAAATATATGTGCGGCTGCCATTAATTGGTCATGCACTGTGAGCACGCATTGGACTCGTGCTCTTTGTCAGCTTTCGGAGTGTACTTGGATCGAACCGCATTGCACACGAGTGCTACGTCAGTGCTCGAAGCGAACTCGCAACCAATCACTGGCTTCACACCGGAAGTGACGAGACCAACTATTGGTGACTGCACATAATCTATGCATCATTTCACAATTTCGGAACGGGTCTATTTAGGGGTTTGAGGTGGAGGAAACTCGCTTTTAACGTTTCAGCTTACACCAGGACAGACCATTGCCCGCATCTCCGCCACAATACGAGCGACTTTGTACGACGTCCATTAGATTTGAGGTTACGAGCTATTGGTTGCTTCTGCAAGTAATTTTGTGATGATTGATTGCTCTTTTCGCTAGGGGAAAAACGGCTGATTTGGCGATTTTTCGGAGCAACGACATTATTAGTCCCGATCATTAGTTTTCGTGAAGGGTCTGGACAATTCTTTCAGCCTTGATTAGGGATGACAGAGCGCCTCTCCTTTCGGCAACTTGTTTGTGCTCTACATGTCACAACAAAAGAAAACGACAGTATAGCGTAAGCAGCAAATATTCGGCAACTAAACCCTCATAGTTTCTGTTTCTTTAAAATGCGGTTTAGATATTTGTGATAAGGCAAGGTTGATGCCTAAAGCGGACTGTGGGTTGAACAAATTTGAAAGGTGTCAGTACTCAAAGGAGAGGGAGGAGGACAACACTGGGTGCGGACTGTAGCCCAGATGCGAACGGGGCTGACGTCACTCTGCGTCTGTTTCATGTGCAGTCCGCGTACCCTTTTGCGGAGGTCGAGAAGCCCAAGCCCGCATACCAGAAACCAAAGCCTGATATCGGTGAGCTCTCACGCCTCTTTCTTTATTGTCATCGTGATAAATAGACCCTTTTCCAAAACGTGCGGCATCTAGTGGCTGTGGCGCTAAGTATCCGAGCCCGCCGTTGTTTGGGCACGCCCTCTGGTCGTGTATTGGACGCGAGGGCTGCGTTGGTGTTCGGCGTGAACTCGCTTCAGCTAGTGCAGAGAACGAGTGCTGCGTAAACACTCGGCAAGGACTTTGATCCAATCACGGGCTTTGTGCGCCCAAAAAATGGCGACCTCCAATGTTGTTGAAAAGGGTCTATTTAACATCGTATAATTCATTTTTCTCTCGGGGGCGCGAAGGCATTACAGAGAGCAGTGGGCTCTGCGTCATAAACGTAAAATAGAAAAATAAAAGCAATAAAAAGGCAAAAGTGTGAAACTTTCACGAAACATCATTTAAGGGGAGATGCAAGTTGAAAGACTGCCACATTTTGAAGAAAATGATTACGGATTTTATGGTGTTTTACTATTTACTAATTTGTATATCTTATGAATAAAAATAACAAGGACCGGTTATGATTGCAAAATTAGTCAGATATGCATCCATAGAACTCCCGCAATCCAAAATTGCATAAACTTGAGCCATTTTCGTTTGTGCAATTCTTCGAATCGTGACGTTGCCTGAAATTTTGTGAAGTAGACCTAGCCATCTTCTCTCTGTCGCAGTCTTCTGTAGCTTCAATTTCTCTCGAAAAATATTAACAAAATGGTGTTTTCCGTGCTATAGAGTGTCGCTTTACATCTATGGTAATATTGAAACGTGTTTTTCACTTTATGTAATTCTGCGGCATCTTTAGGTTTGCACACAAGAATTTTTGTCCCTAGTATTGTCCTACCACAGCCAAATTTGGCATGCTTTAGGATGTGTGGAATGCAACTATCAAGGTTTGGTGAGAGAGATATATTTTTAATATTTGTACAAAATTTAGGAAATTTTCGTTTGCCCTTCGAAAATGGTGTTTTCGGGATTTTCAATTATTTTAAGATAAAATAAATCTCGCACACATTATTATTTTTTTTTTCTTCATTGCACTCGGCACACATTATTATTTTTTTTTTCTTCATTGCACTCGGTGGGTTAAAAGAAGTGAATGGGTTTATTTTACTAGACTCTTTTAAATGTGTTGCCATGCCCCATTTGTCCGCAATAACATGGTATTTTTCTGCATGTGCAATCCATACAGAACGTAAAAAAACCTTGTCACTATATCCAAACTAACACCAAATCTATAATCTTTAAAGATCTAATCCAGGGATCTTAAAAAATAAAAAGATATTTTCCCCTGGTGCGTGTCCCCTTAAGAAATCAGTAATTGCAATTCTAAAATGAGCGGTGTTTGTAATTGAAACTACGACTGCAGGAAGGCGATTCCAAATTCCAGTAAATTGTGGTTTGGGGCAAGAAGGCATTTAAAATAGATGCGCTGCAATGGGGGATCCAAACTTTTAGTTGATGATTGGTATGTAATGATATGTAAGATGGTTTTGAAAAGAGTGCTTAGTGAAGTGTGGGTTATGACCGTTTCTCTCTAAAATCGCGATAAAGTGGGAGGGACGTGCGAAACTTTGGAGGTTTCTTGTTCCTTGCCCCTTTGCCTTTGTCTGAAAAAGGTGCCAATGGGTCTTGCAGAGGTGGGAGCAGAGCGTGGGGCCAAGAGCCTGCGCTCCCGCTTTGAGAACATGGCCAAGGCAGGCGAGGAGGATGCGAGGAGGCATGCAGAGGAGGAGAGGAGGAAGAGGGAGGAGAAGGACCGCAGGGAGAAGGAGGAGGCCAAGAAGGCCGAAGAGGTGGGAGAAGGAGCGTGGACGTCCTCGCCGCGCTGCCCATCCTGCGGTTTCACTCCTTTCTTTGCCAAAGCTTTCTTATGGTGTAGTATAAATGCGGTAAAAAGACGACTGACAAGTTAAGGGACGACAAACACCACACAGCGGTCTGTGGTATTCGTCGTCTTTTAACTTGTCCGTTGTCTTTTTAGCGCTTCTATTCTATACACCAACTAGCCCGTGTAGATGCCCTTCTACATTTTCTTTCTGATAGCTTTGAAGTAACGGCCCAGTACACTGCTAGTCTGCTGCTGATTGGCAAGGCAATCTTTCAAATTATTGATTGCTTGAAAGAAAGACCATAGATGTCATAGAACCTATTTTTTGTAGTTATAGATTGCATTTTTTTTTTAATCTCTTGATTTTGTAATGCTAATTCGTCATTTATAAAATCTTGATATTTTTCTTTCTTTCCGGTGTGTTCTTATGTTTCTAGAGGAAAGCTTCAGTGCAAATTTGGAAGCTGTTTAGAAGTGATTGCAGGGTCCTGTTAAATGGACACTGTGTGTATTTTGTCTCATTCGTATCCACTCTTTTCTGCGTATTTTCCCTGCCTCATATACCCACTCTACTCCTTTACTTTTCTCGTCTCCTCGTATCCTCGCGCTCCATATCTTTCCTCATCTCGTATCCCCACCTCGTACCCCACCTTGCTCTCAATCTTTTGCCCATCTCGTACCCCTGCACCGCTTCTCATCTTTTTACTTTGTACCTTTTTTATCTCGTATTCCCCACCTCGCTCTGTACCTTTCCTCGTTTTGCACGAACATCTGGCGCCTCAAAGCCGTCTAGGCAAGGAGCTGGGCTACACATCCCCAGGTCATGGGTTCGACTGCCGAGGTGCTTGCAGTCTGACAGAGCCTTGCTACGGAGAGGGTGCCGTGTAACCGTCCAAGATTTCAGTTGCTCATCGGAAGACCCCTAGCTGCTTAAAGCTAGTCCTCGGTCCTCCCCTGGGACGTGCCAGATGCCCATTGTTGGTTCCGTACCTCCCCCCCACTTCACTCCCCTGCACTGCTTTGTATCCCCTTCCACCTCGTATCTTTTTCATCTCTTATCCCCCACCTCGTTGAGGGCCTTCTGCTATTTCGCATCGCCACCTTTCCTCGTATCCCCGCTTCGCTCCGTATCTTTCTTCCACCCCGTTCCCCTGCACTACCTCGCATCTCCTTCCCCTTCGTATCTTTCCTCGTCCCGTATCCTCCCCCTCGTGCTCCTGCACGGCGTATTGCCGCATTGTCGAGTCGCTGTCTTAGCCACACCTCTCTCCTTTGCCCGTCCGTGCAGCAACGCCAGCGGAAACTGAAGGAGGAGCACAAGCGGATAGATGCCCTGGAGGAGCAGCAGAGGGCGCTGGAGGGCGACCACTCGGCAGACGACGAATTGTTTGAGAGTCGACCGGAAGACGCCGAACTCATCCGGCCTGTACGCTCGCAAGAGGGTCGCAACCTCTCGCTTCACCCACTCTCTCGCTAGACCCACTTCGCTGGCTGTTTCAACAAGCCATAGCCATATTGAACAAGCAATGAGGTTTGGCTCGACGGTGGCACCATTTTACGCAAAGTTTGTGCAACGTTGAGACCGCTTGTGGTTGAAGTCGAGCTCAAATTTCGGAGTACCCGGCCGAACCACTACGTTGCACTCGTACCCAGTTGTAAGGTGGCACGGCCTGCCCAAAGTTGCCCTCTTTGACCACCGGCCGCGCTGATTAGCACTTGACGGGGGCACCTCCTCTTCACTGCCGGAAGGTTATTGGCAAATTTTGCGGTGCCTGGCAGCTGGAATGGAAAACTGTCGCGACTGGTTCGCTCGCCTGCTTTCTCGAGTGAATCGGATATTCACAGTGCCCGGCAATCTAAAGAAGAGGCTGCAAAAGAAGTAGATTAAAAAGCGACGCCAAAATTGCCGTTGTCGTTACGCCGATTTTCAACAAAATGCGTTAGCATTAAGTGCAGGGGTTCTGACTCTGATGTACGGGAATTCGAACCTCGCAGCAGTGCACAAACTATTGGGTTTGTAGGGCCTGTCTGTTCATCTGGGCGTCGGAAATTTTGGATGCAGCCTTCGCGGCTTTCCTCGATCGCCACCCACAGTCCACACGCTGTCGTCTCAGAAAAGCCAATTTTTCCTCTCGGGCATCGTCGCGTGCGTTGTGCCACGGCCGCTCAATCTCCTCTCCCGCTTCTGCAGCACGTTGTTAGAAACATGCCAGAAGACTTTTTCCCGCTTCTAAGAAGAAATGTGGACGTAACGAGCGAACAAACAAAGCAAAAGAGAATGGCGGAAACCGCGCCGCGGCCCCACGAAGCCGGTCCGGTCCAAACCGCGACCGTCCAAACGAATGACTGCTGCTTGCGCCGGGGCAGTAAATTCTAACGCGTCTGAAAGTCTTCAGTACACGCATGAATTGATTCTCATTCGCGTCTCTCTGCGTGCAGCAAGTGCCAGGTACCCGCAAGGACCACTCCAGGGTGTCCGTGATCCCGAGGGAACTGGTGGTGCCCTCGAAGCCGGACAGCAGTCCCGACGTCTCCCCTACCCAAGACGACCGGCAGGCACCGCCGCCAAAGACTCCGCCCGCGGCTTTCGCTCCGACCCCGGTTCCGTTTCGGGCTCCGGGTGCGGCGGCGTTGTTCCCCGAAGGCTCGTCTCCTCCGGCCCTGCCGCTAGAAGGTCCGCCCAAGAAGGTCGTCCCGCAGATCCACCACTCGCCAGTGGAGTCCGAATCCAGTCCGGAATCCGGGCCAGGTCCGTGTTTTGTTTCAAAGAGGCGGCTTTCGAGCGATCGGTCAATGCTTATAATATTTTGTTTTATGCTCGTTAACAGCTTACGAGTCTTCGCAGTGAGGGCCCGTTCACACACTTGCGCCTGCTTTCGACCGAGTTCTTGCGATCTCTCGCGATACTGGAACATGACGGCATGCTGGTGCCACCTATTAGGTGACCCTGGAACTGCATTTCACTACAGCTCACGTTTCGCCGTATTTGCGAGATGGAAAACATATAATACATATAAATAACGGTTGCTCGAACATTGTCATACATTTTTAAAGCAAAAAAAAAAATGATGCACGAAAAAAGAAGAAAAACAAAAGAAATATACCGTAAAATCTCGAGCAAGCTCCCATTCAAAATATTGAGATAATTGCATAAAACTAGGGTATGGGCGCTCCTTAGGTCAACAACATGTAACGATATATCCTCCGTCTATTTGGAAAATGTTAAGAAATCGAGGGGCAGGCGCTTATTGCGGAATGAGCGCATGCTCTGTATTTTACTGTACGGGAGTGCCGAAGGTTCCACGGCAAGCCGACAGATGGCGGCAGCGCGTTCTCTCGGCCGTAACAAGTCAATAAGGTTTACGGCCCTCGGCTGTAGGCGATCGCGAGCGTGTGAAACGGCCTTAATAGCGCACAAACATGCATGTACAAATCAGTTAGCACCGTGCATGGACCTTGCAAACAAATATACAGAGCACTTCTCTTTTAGAGGGTTCAGAATTTTTTGGTCAAAGGAACTTGCAGTAGGGGTTTTGTTTAGTGCTGGGCCTAAGTTGGGGGAGGGGGGGGGGGGCAGGGGGGCCACCAGAAATAAAGGTGAATCGGTTAATTTTTATTTTTTTGGCACGGTGTAATCTAGCCGCGACATGAAATATTTTATTAAAAAATTTTTACTGGGCGCCACGGGCCGATGAACGTAATCCTTGTAGACACGTCTTCCAACCGGAGCCGAACCGCCAAAGAGCGTCTCTGACGTCGGTCCTTCTGCTCTGTGCTTCCGTGGGCGCTGACCTGTCCTTTGTGGAGCCGGCGCAGAGAGGAGGGATCGACGTCGTAGACGCTCTTCAGCGGCTCGGTTTCGGCAAATTGAAATCTGGCGAGAACCCCCGCCAAACTGAAGCACGACGTGAGTTGAGCACCCGTGGCTTCCCAGAAACATAACAGATGGCAGCGCCTCCTGGGACACGCGCGGTTTTGCCTCTAGGCGGAAAATTTCGAACATTTAATCGCCGACGTGCACGTACGGCGACAACTCTCAAAGGGTTGAGGGATTTTAGGGGAAGGTAGACAATTTCTGGGGAATTCTCGGTGAAAAACGGTGCACGGCAGGGAAGTGTTCTTCCGCCTTTTCCCCGTTTTCGTACACACTTTTTCATATAGTTCAGCAATCGCCACATTTCCCAGCTTACCAATTTACTAAAAATGTCTTTTCCGAGGCTTCGACGTATTTTGCGCCACTTTTCAGTTCTACGGGTATTTTATGGGGACGACGAGAATAGACCCTTTTCAAAATTTCGGAATAATACATAGAATGTCTTAGATTATGTGCGGCTACCATTAGTTGCTCATGCACTGTGAGCATGCATTGGACACGAGGGCTTTGTCAACATTCGGACTGTACTCGGATCGTAACACATTCCACACGAGTGCCGCGTAAGTGCTCGGCGCAAACTCGAAACCAATCACGGGCTTGACGCCGGAAGCAACGAGATCAACTAATGGCGACTGCGCATGATCTATGCGTCCTTTCACAATTTCGAAAAGGGTCTATTCTGACAGTGTGCGCTTACAGGGAGAGTCATTGAAAACTTTCCTCAGACAAACGGAACAAATTTCTATGTCGCAGAAACATTCGTGCAAACTATAACATTGCAGTAATGCTATGTGATCTTGGGTGTCTCACCTACATCGCAAAGTATCACGACTGCTGCCTCGAACGGCAGCCAACAGAGGTAACTCTCCTGGTCAGTGTCGGTACGATAAAGCAGTACAGCAGACTACAGACAGTGCAAAGAAAGTGCACTTGCTAGGTAGCGTTTGGCTTATAGTTTGGCTTCAACAAGTGGCTGATGTGAGCTAAAGCTAAAGGGGAACGCTTCACTCGAGGGGCAGGGAATGTCGAGAAAATTTGCGCTTGCAAAGAACCCACGAGGATACCCTGGGTCTGGGTTCCTAGGAGTGCGACTCGAGAACCCGTGGTTCGGTGTGTTTGGCGAATCGTGTTTGAGCTGAGGTTCGTTTTCGATCCAGGGGAGTCGCTCGAAGAGGGCATCTACGAGCAGTTGGAACCCGCCTCGGACGAGAAGAAGATTTCGGCCGTGGCGCTCTACGACTACCAGGCTGGTACGCCCGCGTACCGGTCTTTCTCGGCCCGCGACAGCATGGCGCTTCTACGACGCCGTCGGGCGGAAATGGAGGGACAACTTTTCTGGACGCGATGAACAGACCAGTCCAAGACGCGTCTCAGGCAGCCTAGTTTCGTACGAAACAACCGGAACGGGCGACGAACGCTTTGTCGAAGGACGTAACTTTCTGTCAGCTGCTACTTTTCGAGGTTTTCCGAAGAGTTCTCTGTTGTAAACTAACCCTTTCCGGCCTTTCGTTGCGTCTGCCTTCGGTGTTTTTCGACGTAAGCTGTCGCCGAATTACGGACTCGTTACAGTGTTTGAAGGAAGCCTTTCACGTTGCTATACTCTGGTCTTGCTCCTGGCTGTTTGCTTCGGAAAATAAATTCCGGGAGAGAAACACGTTTGCGAGCTGCGTTTGAAAATTCTTTTCGTGCAATTACAAAGTCTCGAAGGAAAGCAGAGAAAACTTGGCCCCACGGTTCGTGCCTAGCCTATTGAAAGCTTTTATTTTTTCTGTTTATCAAAAAAGCTTAGAAGCAACATTTTTTTTAATTTTAGTGTCTGGAAAGGTGGTTTAACGTGTCGATGCCATGTCGTGTCTTTATACATCGTCATGTACAACCGACGCACCATGCGATGTTCTTTTGCAGCCGACTACGACGAGATTTCCTTTGATCCCGACGACATCATTACGGACATTGAGACGGTGGGTGGACTGTTTTTGGCGCATTCTGAGAACATTGTCATTTGTGCCTGAAAACTTTCGTAAGCCTTTCTCAAATGATGGCAAAACATTTTTTTATGACTCCTTTCTTTTTTTATATTTGGGTGCTTATGTCGTAGGTACGAGTTGGTCGACATCAACAAACTGCGTCGTCTTTACCACTAGTGCAGTGTTACCTCTCCTGAAAGACTGTTTTTCCCATGTATGTGAGGTTAAAAGCGCTAAAAACAACGGACAAGTAAAAGAAACGTACAACACAGAGCGCTACTTGCAACTGAAGTTTTTTCTTAGGAAACACATATATATATATATACCGTGAAACCGCGACATATACTTCAGAAATGCGACAGTTTCCCAGTTTTCGCCGCTGCACTGTGGACAAGCAGTTACTCGAGGAGCGAACAACTACCGTTTACGTGAACCACGAAAACGTGGCTTGCGTGAGCACCGTCGACGGTAAACGTGCGAGTCACGTGATTTGCCGGAAGCCTATAGGGCTCGTTACGGTAGATAAATGAGGTGTCATTCCAAATGAAGCATTATTGTCAGATTAAGAATCCTTCGTTTGGCCAACTTCATCTCACAAATCCTGGGGGCAACACTATCAAAAGCGTGCTAGTTGTTACGTTGTTTCTGCTAGCCATCTCGCAAAAGGGGCACTTCCTAATGCCATACACTCGCACCCAGTCACTAGGGTTGTGCAAGCATTCGAAACTTCAGAATATTGGAAGCTAATAATGCCATATTCTATCTAAAATTTGAATCCAATAGGGCTACTTGGCAACTTTGAATATTTTCGAAGTATTCCATAGTTTGAAATGCTGCATAACACACCTTATTTCAAAGTAACAAGAAAAATAAAAAGAATGAAAGTTGTGTTTTTTGTGGCCACTCTTGATCATTATATAGTGAGGACAATTTTTCTGTTAAACGTAAGTGTCCATATTAATGAGACACGTCTGTGTTGAAATAAGAGTACTAATTGCTCAGGTGAGTTGGTGAACAATCATGGTAGAGATCCCTACAGGCCCTATTCGTGTTTTTCCTTTTTTGCTTGTTTCCTACTCTGGTGGGTTCTCTACCATGACCGAATTGACGGCCGCAAACTATTCGCTTCACTTCGGAGTCATTCAATTTCGAATAGATATTATTTGTACTAGAGAACCTTTCGCTTCGTGTTCAATTCGGACTGAAGCATCCCTACTCGCACATCCCTACCGTACACCTCACAACTGTTGGGCAAAATCTTTCATCTACTGTGGAAGTGTCTCGGAGTTTTGTGGCATCGATGACATAGTTGGCTTCATCTCGCAACAATGTTTTTGCAGATCGACGAGGGCTGGTGGCGCGGCAAGTGCAACGGGAAGGTGGGGCTCTTCCCGGCCAACTACGTGCAGCCCCTCTAGTGGGAGGCTGTGACCTTGGGCTGTCAAGGTCCTGACCACGCCCAAGACATCGCAACGCCGTCGGCGACGCAGGAACGATTTTGTCGACTGGCTCAACTACGCCGCGGATGCGAAGAACAAATTTCTGGCGGCGACAACTCCGTTTTCATTTCGGGATTTCTCGCGACGCAAAGCCAATCTATTTTATTTTAATTTTCTTTTTTTTCTGGGGACCCATCAAACAACGTATGTTGCCAAGCATAAACAAGTCATCGAAGGAGTTAGTCGTACGTGAAAACAAAGTGAACAAGTGAGGCTGTTGTTGAAAGGCACTCATATTTTCTGCAGTGTCTTGCAGTTCCTGCATTTGAGCGACAGACTTTTTAGCTGCAGGACATAATTCTCTTGAAATTCTTGTATGCTTTCAAAATAATACTTGTCTATTTTGATTTTTTTTTTGGTAGAGAAGCTAGCGAGTATGGTTCCTAAGCTTTTCTTTGTTACATTTTGTCGGGTTATTCGAAAATTGGTTTTCTTTTGACTTTTTATTTCGACCACTTTGTAACTCGAAGGTGTTGAGTTCTTTTATATGGACATGACGTATGCATATATATTTGGGTAAGATTTACGGGGCCTTTATTTTGTGGGGTTTTATAAGAATTTTGGTTTACGGATGAGGCATCAGTCCTGTTTGTGCATTGTTTCTTGACATAACATTCCTGCAAGATTGCTGCATCTTTTTTTTCTTATGTTTCGAAGTGGTTTTTATTTTTTTAGAGTGTGTATTCTCGTGAATTGTGAGCCCCATCGGTAATATATTTGTGATTTGAAGATTGTTATTATCGCGACACTACTATGATGCGAAGAGGGGCCCGTGTCACTGAATTGTGCGATAAAACGTCTGGTTATTTTTTGTAATACGAGACTTCTAAACTATTTATAGTTACTGGACTTGCGCTCCGTCGAAAAGCACAGTTCTACGCGAGATTTACGACTACTTATTGTCCGTTGTGGTTTTTTCTCGCATTTACCTTAACCAAAGCATACTTGTCTATTATAGTGCCAACTCGTGAAAGACTCCATTTTACCGATATATTTAAGAGTTGCACCCTTTCTAGGCTGCCGCATTTCACGGACACTTTTGTCGGTAAATCAGATTTTCTACGGGTTTACAAACTCCATGTTCCCTCGCACAAAAAGATTGTATTGGAAATGATACAGTATTCAGGGTAAGTCATACACCACTAAACTACACAAACAATAATATTGGAAATGAGCACTATAGAATGTTGTAGATTGCTGGGAGTAGTGGATAGCTGACAATGTGTGTGTCATGACTACACATTGTGGCGTATATTATATAGATGGCGCAATAAACTGATTGATTTTTTTACAAACTTTTTGCATGTCCGATTTCATTTCCACGTACACCCACACATTGATTCCTCAACTTCAGAAGTGAGTGCCATGCTTCGGGCAGCATCTAAAATTGGGTAAGCCATGAACACGTTCTCGAGGATAGGGCGGTGGATAATGGGTCGAAGAATCCCTACCAGCTCGTCAACAATAAGCTGAGAAAATGAGCCCCTGTAGACTGAACAAAATATTGTGAGAGCCTTGCATAAGTTTACATAAAGGAGTGAGGTAGGACATGCTTAGCAGAGAAAGCATGGTGAAACTTATTAAAATATTTTTAGCATTCTGCCGATGCTTTTTCCCAAGCATACTGCACTAATGATCAACAGACCTGTATGGTCTGGTATTTATTTGTTTCCCAACATTGCTGCATCTTGACGTGCTAACTGGCATGCTATGCTGTGATCACCTTCTTTTTTACGTCTGGAACCTACGTTATGTTTGTGACATGCTCTTAATATGTCATGAGACAATGATGAGATGGAAAGAAAAACAGTATTGAATGAACCATTACAATAACTCTGACTGTAGTCTGTGTTTTTGAGAATTGTTTCAATACCAGCTTTTATACTTCTGAAGGAAGTAATGTTTTCAGCATAACTAATAAGTTCAGTCCTCAATTGTCTTTTTTTTTTTTTTTTTTGTATTCAATGCATATACGAGTTTTGTACTGAAGAGGTAATATTTGTCGTCACACCTACCTGACAATGTACAACAACAAAAAAATTGTAAATTTATTTTGCCGTGTTTCCAACAGGTAGCTTTTATTTGTAGACACACCTAGACCAATGAGGCTAACAAGTGCTACATAAGCCGCTTGAATTATAAAAAAAAAAAAAAAAAACTATTTAGCATAGTAGTTTTATTGTTGCGCATTGCACTACAATTCAACAGTTTTGGCGCCCAACGCGGATATGGTTGCATTTTGACGCGGACGTTTTAAAAATTAACAAAATAAAATAATAATAAAAATAAAACACTCGTATAATATCTCAGAATGACCAAGGTCGGGGCCAAGGTAAACTTTTGTTGCTGCCAGCAGTCGGCGAATTCGGATAAAAGCGCGTGTTTGGCAATATGTAGCCAACCGGGTCTGTGTGTCTTTAATTCGAGTCTATTTCCAGTGCAGCAGGTAAAAACCCAACTCCTTTGCGAATGTTGGCAGGTAAACGACTTTCAATCCGGACTTGCTAATTTTTGAACGTCCCTCTCTTCCGACGGAGTAAAAGCGTAAAAACCCAAGGAAGTGCAAAAGACTGGGCAGACGACATGCGTCCATCCTACGTCATCGCCTCCAAGTTCCAGTTTCATACAGCTGGGGAAATACAGAAATCTGGTACCATGCAACTCCACTTTGGACGCACTTTCGCTTTCGAGAAGCTGCTTAGTTAAAACGTTGACCAGTTGAAGTGATATATTTCGTTGAAAAAAGTAAAATCGCGATGAAGTCATAACGTTTAAACCGAAACTTATATATATTAGCCAGAAACAAGCTTCGTAACGAGACGGAAAACTTAGATACCTGTATAGACCGTCCGGAGCGCGGCCATCGCAAACGGTGGCCAATCAGAACGCGCGTTGCAGCGTTTTTTCCCAGAAACTCTACTCACGTTCGCGCGTCGTCCGCCTGACGGAACGCGTTTTTTGTTGTAAATTTACTATAACCGTGAGTCATTCAGAATAACGCAACAAATAGTAAAAAAAAGTAAGAAGGAAAGGGCTGGTTGTAGGAGCAAGCGCCGACCACCGGCCGAGAGGGGGGGAATGCATGATGGCGATCCGCAGCAGCAACGTTACGTGATTTGTAGCCCCGAAACTTTTCGGCGTGCCAACGGCGTTCTTGTGGTGGTGTCAGCGGTGCGGTGTACTTGGGGAAAAATTAAAAGTCAAAGATCGGCGACCCATTGTGGAAAACGAAAAAAAAAGAAAAGTTTCTTCGCACGGATATCCAACGCGTCAACTCTGCAAGAAAGTACTACCCCCATGCGGCCTGCTGCTGCTGTGTGCCGCTGATAAGCGATTTCTCCGTCGAAGCTTCCGTCTAAACGGGTAAGCCGTGAATGCTTGTTTTGACTGCACGATTTGCACGCAGAGGGACGCTGCTAAGCCTAACGCTGTCTGCCCGTCAAAAACGGAGCGTCAGTTGCCGTAAAAAAACATACAAACCTTTCCGACAGTTCGCCTGCGAATGTGGACAGCCTTCTAAACCTTTAGCTGGAAGTACCAGACTTTACAACTCGGGTTAACTTCGCAACTATCAGAAACCCCGCGAATATCGGAAGTTGTTGTTCAAAGGTCACGAATTCTTTATAGGTTTGTTCAGTTTGGCGAATGTGGAGGCGATCACAACATGCTGCGTCTTTTGTGATCAGTGATACTGACCTTGTATAGTTGTGGCAGTCTGCACGCTGCTGTGATCATGAACGCAGAGCAGTTTGGTTTAATCGGTCAGTATCACCACTTGAGAGATCGGCTGAGTTATCAGGATCCATAATATCTGCCTATCTCGTCTGATTCGTGGGAAACGTTTGTCTGACGGGTCGCTAACGCCAATTGGGGTTTAAACAAAAGTTCTCAACTTCGAAGCAGTGATCTTATTAACGTCTAAGTCGTAGGGCATGTTAGAAACGATGCCCCACAACGTTCACTGAGCTGCATAACTCTACTCGAATTCTGATCATCAACCCTGACTATCTTCATGTTTCAGGCAGTCAACACATTGCGATGACAGGCTTTAGCCAACTTAACTTCGGTCATAAACTCGTGGAATGATTTTAGTTAAACATGATTGATAAAAATCGGCTTCGAAAAACGGGGACGAAGGGAGGAACAAGCACGACTGGACGGAGCTTCATCCCGTCGTGTTTGTGTCGTCTGTTGTCCCTGTTTTTCTTTTTTTAAGCTGATTTTCCTTAACCATGTTCAATTACTACCAACTGGTCCAGTAATTACTACTTTGTTGCAATGATTGTGACCGCGGCCCCAGGTTTACAGGGTATTTATTATATTATAGTTTGGTTATCCGCAGTATCGTCATTACACATTGTTGGACCAAAACCAAACTGAACCGTAATTGACTCTGAAGTTGTTTAAACGTGTGAACCACTTAAAAGTAATTGTGGTGGTGGTTGTAACTTACTCGCCATAATGTAACCGACTCTTAGTATGAAGCATGATATGCATGTATGCGGATAGACAGAGTGGCAGGTTAAGACTAGTGGACAGGCACGTCCCACAAGTAGCACTTTTCTCCCCATGATTGGAGGATTCCTCCTCTCCAGCTTTTGCTCTTCTAAGGTGGAAAGAGTGGTGGACTGTATGTGGAAGGAGCTGGTGCTGCTACTCTAAACCTGCCAGACTATAACCCAGTTGGTCTCTACGTGTCCTTTCGAGCGCATCTGATGCATGTCCTGACCTCCTGTGTCTTGGTCTCTGGGCTCTCTCTCTCTCTTTCTTTCTCTCTCTCTCAAGGTTCTAACCTCTCCGGTGGTCGGAGGCTTTCGGGGGCTGTGACCCAGCCGCCCTTTCTCACCCCCGCATGCCGCCTCTCGCCCCCCACTAACCATGATAAACAACAACGTCGTCAGCCTCGATGACGTGGGTAAGGACCGTCCCCACTAACACTCTTGCCCCTAACGGGACCACGAAATGATTCTTTCACGTTGGGTAACCGGTGGTCGGAATAAGCCTCACATTTATAAACCGTAGAACCTACCTCCGTCTTTGTTTACACATGCAAGTCATCTCCCCCCTGATTACATGGTTCCTTCTCTTAACAGAACAGACAACAGAAGGATTTTTTGAAGGATTTTTTTATACTGACAGATAAACAGCTTAGTCGAACCTGCGGGAGGTTGAACACAAAGGGATCATAAGCTGTGGCCAATTGTTGCTTTTGGGCCCTGAGACATGTCTTGAAGAGGGGATTGCACGTGGGAGGGAAGGGTGACCTGATTCGCAACTGCCAACTTTCATTTCGTGGTACCCTTAACAGTGACATTGTGAAGTAGAGCGTGACCTTTGAAGTTCCATTTCGTTTGCTCACCCCATTTGCCAATAGGACGCCTAGTATAGCATGTATAAATTGGAGGAGATTAAATTGTCATCGGTGTAGCAGATGATTGGGAAACAAACAATGTGACAATCTTCAGCATTGAATCAAAAGGTTACCTGTTCCTTCAGCTGGCCAGGGAATGAGCCATCAGTGCGGCACCAGTGGACCTCACTGCCATTGTTATCAGACAACACTCTCACAAGGTTATGACTGCACAAAAGAGTACCCAATTATGAAGTTGTCACTCGAGTGTCAGAGTCAATGTTCCATTTTACTGGATTTGTTGGCAAATAAATTTTAATTAAATTCGACTGGTCAGATTGGCAGCATGTCAGTTGAGGCGTACCAACATCAAGGCTGTATAAACATACAAAGCAAGGCAATATTGACCGCTGCCAGTACCCAATCATACGTACAGCCCCTGTATCTGAGGGCAGCCTACGAGAAAACCTTGGAAGTGTCCAACTTCTAGAGGTTTCATCGCAAGCACTTCCGTCAACGACAACTGATGCGCTTCGCCAGATCTCCCGCAATGCCCATGCAGGTTTCTGAAGATTCAGTCACTTCTCACCTTGAACACAAAATTAGGGAAGCCAACTAATGTGGCTTTTACCAACTATGTTGGGAGGCAGGAGGAGGTACAGATTGAGGATTTCATTGCATAATTTCGAAATTATCAAAGAGTATATCTTGCACTTGTCTGTGGCTTTCCGAAGAATATGTGTGTGTAAAAGCATGCAGGTCTGAAAATGGATCGATTGCACAAGTGATCATGCCATAGCCATAGCCACTGTCAGGAGAAGAGTGGCAGGGAGGTTTTCCACTTGTCCCTCCTCCCGCGTGGGCCTCCTACCTTCGAATACACTTCGGCGTCTTTCGAGCTTTAGCGTGCACGTGCAGTCAACACCTAATGGAAGGCATCAAGCTCGTGCTGAAAACCAGCACCTAATGGAAGGCAACGAGCTCGTGCTGGAGGCGGCCCATCCGAATAATGTCCCCTGCCATTCTCACCTTGCCAGAGATCATAGCAGTTCCAAATGATGTCTTTGTTTCCCTCTTAGCCTGGTTCAGACGGTTTCGTTGATTGCGTTCAGAGTGACCAAAGCAAACAGCAATGACAAACTCACCGGGACGACTCGCCAACAATGTGGCAAACAGTTCAAAAGATAACTTCATGAAGCAATCGTGAGTTACGGTTGTGCCAGTCTCCTGGCATTGCTGCCGCTTTGGTTACTGTACAGCGTGTCCTGCCAAAAAGTTCAGTGTTTTTTCTCATTGCATAACTCAGCTATGTATCGCCGGACGTTCAGCCTCTGCTCAAATGTAGCACTAGCGGTTCCAACCAGGTGGCAAAGTTTCAGGACTATCCATTATCTTATTCAAAAGTTACGAGTGATTTTCTGAAATATTGGCTGGGAAAATGGGGTTCATTCTCGGTGACTGGCGCCATTCAGTTTCATCTATTCGATGGCTCTGTCAACCATTTTTCCATTAAAATTTTTAAAAGATCGCTTGTAACTTTTGAATGAGGTGATGGTTAATTCTGAACCGTTAGGGCTACATTTGAAAGGAAAATGAGCGTTCAGGGATGCATAGTTTACTTTGCAATAAAAAAAAAGCTAATTTGTTTCGTAAAGCCCTGTAAATATTTCAATTTTTTTGGAACACCTTGTAGATGCATTTGATGCAAATGTTTCTGAACCTGCGTTATGTCTCCCGATATCTCACGGGCACTACTAGCTCCTAACGACGGAGTGGAATGAGTTGATGCGTAGAGACGAGTCTGACGATATCTTGTCCCCTGTGCGTCTCGCTTCTCCACGCTCCAGCGGAAGTGATTGAGCGCCACATGGCGGCTGCGTCGGAGCCGACCAGCTACCTGACCCTGGAGCAAGCCCAGCAGCAGCCCTATGTGGTCATCACGGAGCAGCCGGCCTCTCGGGCGCTCCGGTTCCGGTACCAGTGTGAGGGGCGCTACCCAGGCACCCTGGTGGGCGTCAACAGCACCGCCGAGAACAAGACCTACCCCACCATCAAGGTGGGCTGTTGTTGAAACTTGCTTTAACATGCCCGGCGTCAGGGTTGGTGCACACCTGCATGAGCTTTAGTGGAGCAAGAGCATTGCTACTTTTTTGCTGCTTTGGAAAAGGGGTTTTACTTTTTCTTTATCCTTTCGAGAAAAAGTGTTTTTTTTTTTCTTCTTTTTATACCTTTGAAGAAAAAAAGAGTGTTTTAGTTTTTTGCTCCTTTGAAATAGGATTGTTGCTTTATCTTCTTGAGAAGGACTGTTACTTCTTTTTATGCCTTTAAAAAAGGAGTGGTTTTCCTTTTTACTCCTTCAGATAGGATTGTTACTTCTTTTGATCCTCTCTTATTTTTACACCTTTGGAAAAAGAGTGTTTTAGGTTTCTGTTCCTTTGAAAAATTAGTTACTTTTCTAACTCGTCTGAGTAAAAAGGAGTGAAACTCGTCTACTGAGGCTGCTTTCCAATAATTTACTTCCTTTTGCAACTTCCTGTTTGAAAAGGAGCAGACTCGTCCGAGTAGCATGCGGCTTTGATTGATTGATCAATTGATTGGTTGAACCATTTATTAGTGTTAGCTCCTTCAGTGGAAATGAGCACTGGTGTGGAGCACTCCAGGAAAGAGTGGAACAACTCTTTATGCCAACAATGTCCTCCCACTGCAATTTGGTTTTTCTATTATTTTGGACAAGCCACAAGATAACCTTGATGTTTCTTCAAAAATGTGTAATATGTTTATTGCACGATTTTGTGGCCATTGAGTACTGAAGTGAGTGGAAATGGCAGGTTTGGAGGATTTTTAGATGCTAAGGAGCCCTTTCATTTAGCTTTAGGTATTTGAGAAGGGAGGTTCTTATGCATTCAAGAAACTATTTCTTCCTCTTAGGATACATTCAGTATGCTAGTGGACCAATGTTTTCATACTCAACATGACTGCTTCTTTGTAGGGCACAAGAAGCTTTCAAATGAGGCATGTACAGGCATTGAACAATTTCTCTTTTCAGAGACGTGGGTACTGAGCCATTGTCTTTTGCCCCCTCTCTGTCTCTAATGCTTGTCACAACATGTACGCAGTGGCTACTGGGCACAAAGATTTTCTGCTCATCCTTGAAGATGCGTCTGCCTCTGAGGATGCCCCCCTATCATCATTTGTGTTGCAATGTTCGGAGGTGCTCATTAGCGTGACCCAACACTACAATCTCCGCGGCGGCCTTTGTTGCTTAGCGGTCCTCGTCCGTCAAGATCCTTTATCTTGAATGCATAATAGCGTAACAGCTGCGTCTGTTTCGCCCAGACAGTCGTCAAAGGTCACGGCATGCTGTTGACACGGAGGGCAGGCAAGGAGACTGATGGAAAGAGGGTGATGGAGGAGTCACGGCCAGCCATTCACGTTATCTCAATGTGCTGTTAGAGGAAGTGATAAAAGGGAAAACGTGTAATCGTGGTGGAACATACTGTTTCGCGAAAAATGGGCTGTCTTGCAAGTATGTTGCCAAACCAGGAATCGCACCGCACGAAAAAATACATCTTATAGCTGTTACAAATCGAGCAAACTTGGTTCTGGGTTCCTCATCAGTTCAGTTTTGATACGGAATGTGTTTTAGGGCTGGTTTCAAAGTTTAGTGTGCCATAAAATGTTGTAACAAAAATAGAATAGAATAACACGGCCAGTTGTCTCTACCGAAAACTGTGTCTCTCGGCGGAAGTCGAACCACCGAGCTCTTGCTCAGTAGTCCGATACCTTGTCCCCTGTCAGAGTGGCTTCGATTGGCATTGTTCTAGTTGGTATATACATACTCGTGTTTCCATAAAATGATTGTCATCTCAGTGGTGGGTGGAGCTCCAAACGCTTCGCACATTCGGTGCCTCCGACTTTGTCTGCGGGGCAAAGGTGCAATTCTGTTTCTGGCGCCTTCTCGATTACCGTGCATAAATGCAGTTCGGTTTCATTCTTGTATTCTTCTTTGTTCGTCCGGTAGTTCTGACATTCACCCCCCCAAAAACAACTTTCAAAAGTCTGTGAGGTACAAAGCGGTCCAAGACGAGCTCCAGCTTCTTCGGCTCTGGGACACCGAGCCCACAAGATTCTGAGTGCGCTTTCTTTCCCTCCTCAAACTCGGGTTTACGGCAGGATGCCGCCACAAGCACAGAGACCGGCGTAAGTGTTCCTCAAAATAAACCGAATGAAGCGAAAGTGGACAACAGTGGGCACTATAATAATGATAAAGCATCGTCTCAAGGCTTGTCTCAGTTTAGAAAACGTGCGATTGTGGAACGCGCGCTAATGGCGACGGGACACACAGGGGCCTCGGTGCCCTTGGCATCACGAAATTTATTCTAGAAAAGCAAATTTGGTAGCCGTGTTGTCAGTGAGCGAGCCTCTTTTGTATCTAATGCTTGTAATCTACATTATGAAATTGCAGATTACATGTGTTAGGTATGTAAGTCGCTGTTTTTCCTTATTGTGTATCTGGATGTTTACTTGATAACCTTCCACAAACAAAAGGGCCGGGGAAGCGTGCGTGGAGCGGAAAGGTGTCGACAGGCAATTACGGGGTGATGACAATTAAGTTGTTCGCACGTGTGAGTTCATACTTCGTTAAATCCATCCCGTGCCCCCTGCGCCCCCTGCCAACTCGGGTGAGCTTTCACGGTTTTCCGCAATCTATAGTTGGATGGCTTCCTGCTTTCCTTTCTTAGGGGGCCCTTATCAGCCTGCCATTGTCGGAAATCGTCCCTCTCGGGGACTGACGTAGGTAAGGAACACGCGTTGGTTTTGTTGCCAAATGAATTTCATCCGCGTTCCAAAGCCCGTCCCAACGGCGTGTTGCAGTAGACCCTGGGTGGCCTTCCTTGTTTGCTTTGGCAGCCGTCTTCCTGGGAGCAGGAAACGACTGCTGTTTTGTAGTTTAAGTTCTCAACCTCGTTTTTACAGACATCAACGTTGGAGGGGAGCGAGCTTTTTAACGCAGAGTGTGTTTCATCAGCCGGTTTCCATGGATTTTTGTAACGTTCGGCTATAACGGCTGGCTGTAGTGACACCAAAAAGCATTATGCCCATTGAAGTCATATAAAAAGACTTTGGTGCCTCAGCAGGATTTGAACTTGCCACCTCAAGATTGTAAGCCTAGCGTTTTGCTGACTGGGACTTGCGGGGTCGGGGGCCCGAGCGTTCAAAAACGAAGTCATTTGCACGGTGCGCGAATCGGGGGTCACACGCAGATGTTTTTTTCTTCTTTCCTGGAAGGCCTGTCACACATTCTGTGCTTATCAGTATTGATCGGCATGATCAATCTCAAGTAATTTTTTCCTATGCTTCACATTTTAAGGAGTCTGGAAGGATCTGTGACCATTCCGTGACGTCATGGACTTCGCGCAGAATTTCAAATAAATCTTTCTCCATCAATATTGCCCTAAAAAAATTTTTTTCGCGTAAATTTAATTTTTATACGCACGTGTCCCAATTAGATTGTCTAAAAAAAGTTTCTTTTCTATTCAGGGGCCCTTTGATAAGCACTTCTTTTTTCTAGGCCATCCTGACATGTTACTTAACGATCAGAAAATTGTTCCGTTTTTATTTAGGCGTCAGCAGCACGCTTTGCCTTCTGTCGAAGCTCTCAGCAGAATGGCCGACATATACACCGGGATATAACCGGTTATATCTGGTGCACCTTTCAAAAGAGAAAGCACTAGGATATGGTCTCCTAAAACGTCCCGACGGGCTACAGTCTGTTGCAGGTTAAGAATGGCGGGACAAGCTCCACCTAGAAAGCTTTCTGGTTACCGTAATTGGTGGATTCCTCCTTCCCAGCATTTGCTCTGCTAAAGGGGAGAGGGTAGGGGGTTTTGTGGAAGAAGCTTGTTCTGCTATTGTTACTCTGCAACAGAATGTAGTTAACTAGGCATTTAGGACACAGATAGCATAAAGAACTAAGACGAGTAGAATGTAGAGACGGGACAAACGCTCACCCGTTTTCCGCTACGTTCGCAAACTTTTTGATCTCGAGGAACCCCTATCTAGGGCCCGATTTTGGTCACTGCAAAGCGAGAGCAAGATGGAATTTGCCTCTCGCGGAGTGAGCAAAATTAACGTTTGTGAGCAGTTCGTCCGCTCCCGTGAGAGAAGAGTGCGGCTATTTTGCTACGAAGCGCCATTTGCAGACGAAAAATGGAACGAGAAACCACTGCCTGTTGTCTGCTAACAGACTGGAAAAAATGTTGGCTCTCCGCTACGAGCCATGCCCCGCGGCAAAACGAGATCGGACGTAGGCTAAAATCATGGCCGTTCGCCTTTATCATTGGAGGCCACCGGTAACCGGCACTTCGTTTGCAAATCTCGGGTTGTTCGGCTGCCGTACACAAGCCAACATCGACTGACAAATGAAGGAGTTCTAAGGATAAGCACATCAGGTGCCGCGAGATATCTCGCCCTTTGTTTGTTGATGAGGTATTCTCATCAAAGTATTGCCCAATTGTGAGCTCACAAATGGGTCAAGAATGTCTAGTCGTTCGATTAGGCACAAGCTGTGGCTCCACGTCCAATCAGCGGCGGAGAACGCTCTCGCCTTGACCAAAATCGGGTCCCTGGTCTCCGCATTGATGCAACAAAGCAGTGTGGGAGCCTACAAACCTTGTAAACAATAATGCACATACTAAGGGAGTGTTTGGCACATGGTCAACGGATGGCTCAGATCTATTAATATAATCTGGAAAAAAACACTTCGCTTGAGGGCAGGGACAGTTGAGAAAGTTTGGGAGTTCGAGGAACGTTTAAGGGAGGACATTACCCAAAAGGGTCAACTTTCGAACCTTTGGCTTGTTATGAATGAAATATATAGTATATATGGGCACCTGCAAGGCAGAAGACAGTGCAAAGTTTTAATTTGTGTACATGAATTGTGAAAGAAATTGTAGTCGTTTCTATTAGGAACACACTGACATTCATTAGGGAAGCTATCGTTAGAAAAATAATGAAATACCCAACATTTTTCTTCACTAGATACGCAGCAGAATGCTGGGAAAGTGCAACTGTTAAAACAAAATTTCTAAAAAGTAGTTTATTTTATGCTCACACAGTGCTGAAAAATCAAATAATATTTTTTGCGTTTTATGTGGATAAAGTCTTAACATCTTTTATAAAAGACATCCACAAAGTAAAAAAAGCAATGCTACAGTTGCATTGCCCATTAAATTCCAGTTAGGAAAAAGAATGAGTGAGCCTTTACCTTTGTCCCGTTACAAAATGATAGTTTTCCTGAAGTGAAATTTAAGTAAAAAAGTGGAACATAGAAAAATGAATTCAAAGTGCTGGAACTTCCACCTTTTCTTTAGCATCGCTGGACTGAAAATAAAAATAAAATAAAAAAAAACTATACAGTGTAAGAAAATGAAACTTGCTGGGAATACTCTCCAGATGTTGGTGGATGTAAATGTAGAATTTTTCAAAGTCAATTTTTTTACAGAAGGCTTTTTTTCTTCCGGGTAATGACCCTTTTTAAGGTAACTCTGGGTTACCTTTAAAGGGCAACTCCAGTCAAATTTCGATGTTGACAAAACAATGCAGTTCTATGTCATATCATCTGAAAAGACTACACACAAAATATTATGATGCGATTCCACCTAAAAGTTTATTAAGCCGTCCATTGAAGTCGGAGCGGTTCTACGGTCACCAAAATCCATTCAATCTACCGGGCGACACGCAAAGTAGCGCGGTGAACGTTGCTGTGTGGATGCAGCCAACACTGCGGAATGTAAACAACTGGAATATTGTTTTGCTTGTTTCTTATTTTTCGAGGCACGAAGCACGAGAACGAGAGGAAGGGAGAGAGGCGCAGTCTGGCACTTTCGTTGATGACATAGGCAACGTCTCTGTACCACATGATGCCAAATAGTTGACGAACCGGATCAATGTTGCCTGTTTCGTGATTTTCATTTGAACGAGGTTTGCAAGAAAACAATTTAACTTTTCCGAAAACAAACGACATACAACCGTTCATTAGTAGCTTTAACATGATAATCGCCCGTAATCCCAGAATTTTCTAAATTAACCAGAGTTGCCCACACTGGGAAATCCTTAAAGGACACTGCAATAAAAAAAAGACTTCTTGAAAGAACATAGACGGGACACTTTCTTTTCGTAAATTACCTACGAAAAAAAAAAAAAAATTTTTTTCAATATATTTACGTCATTAGACGGAATTTAGGTAAAGTTCACGACCCACTCTAAACCCCGCCCACAAGTCAGTTGCCCCACTCATTACTACTGGATTGGCTTGGCTGCTCGGCCGAACATGCTAAACAAGCCCGACATCCGGTGCATCTAATCTGGCGTCTGACAACACCCGCTAGTCTTGCGAGCAGAGGCGCGGCAACCTCTGGCATCGTCTGCTATTTTACCACCGTCTATGGTCGTCTGCTATGCCCGAAGAACGCGGACATGAACGCTGCCCGTCGGTGTCCATTTTCGCCTTCGTCCGATTGCTATTCCTCCCCCGTCTAAAAACTTCTACATTGCTCGCAAGACTCAACCATGAAAGTGGCATTCTAGCGTTCCATCATGCGCGAGCGACGGTTTATTACAGGCATCTGTCGGCGTCTGTCGATGTGTGGTAAAATATGCTGTCATTTCAGCTTTGATGTTCTCGTTATTTTTTTTGCATGGCATTCGCGAGCAAGATGAAACCACGCCATGACACACAGTTAAAACCTGACCTAAAATTATTCGCTATGGCATGCCAGGTGTACGGCAAAACTTGAGAGCCACTTGCCGTCCGAAGTGAAATGACGGGAACATACCTGGACTAAAGTGATGCGAACCGAACGCCAGATTGCCTCCAGCCAAAATGGCTCGCAAATTCTTACCTGTGTAGGTTTCTTCTCGGGATTGAAGCCATGGTCGCAATCACGACGGTTGCGGAATTCCCAGAGCAGGGGGGCCGCTTTTACGGGAACCAACATCTTTGTTCAGCATCAACACGTGCAAAGAAAGAAATCAAGCCAGATCAATCAAAATAGTTAGTGTGGAATGCTGGGCTTAGCCCAGTCCTGCTACGTAAACAAGCATCCGCACAGTGCTTCCGAAGGCACATACTTGCAACAGTTATTTGCTGCAAACTATGTTGGTTGAGGAGATCTTCCTCCAAACACCTCTGTAAACTCGAAACCACCCTCACTCGTAAAAATTGAAGAGCTCGACGAGCTAAGCTCGTTCAGCACTCTGCAGACTCTGGCATCCATATTCGTTGTCGTTTGAAACCGAAACAGAAATGCAATCTCGGGATATTTTTGAAAACAATAATGGGTATGTAGATTATTTGTCTCACAAACATAAAAAATAGTTGATTAAAATACTATAACGGCTCCGAGATACAAATTTACAACCAACCTTTCTTGCATCAATCGTCTCTCCAGCCAGTGAGAGACGTAAGCACAGGGCTGGGCTTAGCGGGCTGCGACCTGCACATTCTGCACCTAAATTGCGTCAAGCAACGTAAATATTGCTAAAAAAAAATCAAATTTTTGTGGTAAATATTTTTGTTGATATCTGTGTCCCTTTAGAAAGAAATTTCTTTTTTCATTGCAGTGTCTTTTTCTTTGAGGAAAGTACAACAACATTTTATTTGAAACAGGCAATTTGCATTAAAATAAAACAAGAAACATTTTTTAGACTTTCAGGCATCGTATCATGCTCTAAATCGGGACTTCTGGTCCGAGTCCCGCTGACGTGCAGACGACGAAGTCGATGGAATGCTTTCAGGATTTGAATAATTTTCTTCACTCCTGTCACTGTCCATAAAACCATTGTCTGATTCCGAAAAATCGGAAAGGCCGAAGGATTTATCGTTACATATGCCTGAGCACTGATGACTTTCAAAAAGAAGGCTTTGTATCCCTTCGTCGGCTAACGCGGACCTCCGGGCCAGGGCCACATTCTTTTAGCGCAAATGCTTACGAGTGACTACTTTTTTTCTTCCTTGGCTCAATGGAGCGTTCTCTGTCTGTCAAACTGCGAAACAAACGAGCAAACAACCCAAGGTAAGTAGAGCAACAGGGGTGGTTGTGCCATTTGCCGGAGAGTGCGCCAAATAAGCGCCAAAACCGGAACACGAATCACGCTCGTGGTCGAGCTCTACGGTCCGTAAACAGTGGCTCGAGTGACATTCGTAATTAGTAGGCAAGGGGTTATGGGTACCCTGAAGAACCCTTAGCTCCGTCAGAGACCAAGATTTCGGGGGGGGGGGGGGGGGGGGGGGGGGGGGGGGGGAAGGGAAGGGAAGGGGGAAGGGGGAAGAAGAAGAAGAAGAAGAAGAAGGAAGGGAAGGGGGGGAGGGGCCGGGCTCTATGTCCTTCCCCGGCTATGTGCTTGAGGCAAGGGGCTATGTGTACTCTGAGGAACCCTTAGGTCCGTCGGAGCCCAGCTTGAGAAGCCGTGCTCGTACGTAACCTTTGCGTCGTTCACACTTCTCTCAAACACAGTGCTCCCGAGAAAGGGTTTAATTTGCTTGTCAGTTTGTAGGACGCTGCGACTTCCATACTCTATGCCAGGGGCGGCCAAACTGCGGCTAGCAAGCCTCCTGCGGCTCTTCGGGGTCTTAAGTATGGCCTGTGGCTCCCCAATAAACCTACCCCCGACGGAAAAAAAAAAAGGCTGCTGCTTGTGTTTTGTTAGTTATGTACCAAAATACAAATGGACGAGGTACTTGTGCTAGGAACGGGGACTCACAGTAAAGAAACATGGTGGACAGTCGCCTTACAAGTGGAATTCGCCTAGGCTACCAACTAAAATTGGAAATTATTTTTAAAAAAAGTCAAATTTGGGGTTTTACGTGCCAAACCTACGACGGGCATCTGGCACGCCCCAGCGGAGGGCTGAGGATTAATTTCGACCACCTGGGAATCTTTTGACGTGCAACCGAAAGCTCGGTTACACGGCGCCTTCTCCGCAATAAGCCTCCGTCATATTGCGGGCACCTCGGTCGGGATTCGAACCCGCCACCTGGGGATCCGTCGGCCGGCGGAAATTATTTTTATTTTAAAGTAATATGTTATTTTTTATTGTGGCTCTTAGTTTAAAATGGTTCCTTCTTATGGCTCTTCGAGTATGTTTGTCCGGCCGCCCCCGCTGTACGCACGTCCGGCGTCCTCAGGAGTGGGTGTTGCTGTGTTGCAGGTGATGCACCACCAGGGAAAGGCGGCGGTGGTGGTGTCGTGCGTGACCAAGGACCAGCCGTACCGGGTTCACCCGCACAACCTGGTGGGCAAGGAGGGCTGCAAGAAGGGCATCTGCACCCAATACCTCAAGCCCGACATGACCTGCAGGTGAGCCGGGGAGGGCCAACGGCGAGCGACGACTGCGGTCGCCAACGGCCCAAGAGAGGCGGGGCGGGGCTCACTGTGTTCACTCCTCTCCCTTCGTGATTTTTTTTTTTTTGTATTTTTATTGGTTTGTTTTTGCAATGTCATTGGCTACAAGGTGATATCAAAAATGCCCGAGGCTCGGCCCGTCCTGTATTTCTTAGGGCGTCTTAAGGTGTGAGCGACCATAGAAGGATTCTTGCCTCTGAGGTCTTCTCGGTCACGTAAAGGGCCCGGCCTGGTCGCTTCAACGATACATATAATAATAATAATAATAGTACCTTTATTTTTTCCGACAAAAACAATGTTGAAAAGGTGTCTTGGGAAAAAAAGCTGTAAAAACAGCTTGACGAGCCCCAAACCACCTACACCAGCAGTCGCGATGCAGGCACTAAAGGTTTATACAAAATTGAAACATGACATGTGTACTACATGTTTGAAGAACTTTACAAAGAAAGAACTGACGCTAAACAAGATAAGTAGCATATTGATACAGTTTACACAAAAGTGAATACACACACAGAACATTAAACACCACTGAAATAAACGCGAAAGAAACCATCGATTCAAAAGATTTTAGCGCTTATCACGGACAATTTGGCTCGAAATAAACATTTGAAATAAACATTTCTCGTAAGATGCTCACCGATATATTGCTAAGCTCAATGCCTTGCCTACTAAGCTGGTTAAGGGTAGAGGGCAAAGTATATTTTAAACTTTGGTGGCCGTAGTTTGTTCTAAAAAAGGGTACTTCCCAAGGTTCTTTAATTCGTGTTGGGTACCTATAAATTTTATCTGGTATCTTCGCTAAGTTTTTACGGTGACATTGGGATAAATTTGTTTCTATTTTATACCTTGCACATAAACAATATTTATATAAATCAAAAATTTTCATCACACCAATCTTACAAAAAAGATCATCGGTTGGATGTTCTAGTGGCACATTAGAGATACTTCTTAATATCTTTTTTTGTAGCATAAAGATTTTGTGGAGGTTGGTATAGGTAGTAGTGCCCCATATGAGTCGACCATAATTTAAATGTGAATAAAATAATGAATTATATAATATTAACTTTGTTCTAAGTGGTAGGATGTATTTATGACGGTATAGAATACCGACGATGCTAGATAACTTTGATACGATATGATTAATATGGTCGTCCCATAACAAGTTTTCTTGAAAAATGACGCCCAAAGTTTTAAACGCGGGAACAATTTCTATTTGAGAAGTTTTCTTTCGTCACCAAGTCGTGGGGAAACCGACTGCCAGAATAGTCTGTCGTCAAGGTGGTTCTTTAACTAAAGTTTTTAAATTCCCGACACACTGAGGTGTGTAGTGCGGGACCGGAATCAAGTAACGACGTTGGCACAGCTGCCAACATCGTTTTTTTTAGTTTACAATTTATGTTGATATCATAATGAATATCACCACCTTGAACATTGTGTTTTGAAGAGACACTGGTCAGGCGTTTGTGCGTGCGAGTATTTTTGCCGAAAGCCGATCTACGAGGGCCTGTCTTAGACGTCGAACCCCGGCACTTGGTGTTCGCATTTAACACGTTCAAAAGGTTACCAGAGACAAGGGTATTCAGCTTTGCGCCTACCCGCATAGTTTTGGTTTGATATTTCGAGCCTTTAAAAGGGCCCTGAAAAGAAAAAATATATATTTTTTTTTAAATAGTCTGCTTGGGACACGCGAATCAAAAAAAAAAAAAAAAAAATTATACGAAAAAACTAGTTTTTTTAAGAGCAATATTGACGGCGCAAAATGCGATTCACCTCCTTTCCCACTTTTTTTCTCCCTCGGCATTTCGAGCGCTTGGAGGAGAGGTGGATCGGCTTCACCTTCACGTTGAGGTGGAAAGAGCGAATGACCATTCTGTGACGTCATGGACTTTGCTGCAGAACTTCAAATAAATATCTCGTCATCAATATTGCTCTAAAAAAAGATTTTCGCATAAAATGTTGTTTGTTACGCATGTCCCAATTAGATTGTTTAAAAAAAAGAAAAATTTTCTTTCTTTTCAGGGGCCCTTTAAGATGCAACTTTACAGAAGGAAAAAAAGGGTGTGGTGTCTTGACAGCAGTGTTTTACTGGAAAAATTGAATGGTGTATTTTAGGCAGTGGGGTATTAATATTAAAACCATCGTTATTATTTATTTAACAGTCTTGTTTATGAGCTGCTGGCAAAAATAATTTTGTTTTCGTAAGTGTTTGCTTTCGAAAACCACCAATGGCGTTGTGCATTTAATAAAAGAAATCATCATTTACATTCTGAATGATGTAAACTACTTTATTTTCAAGCGCTTTATTATTTTTTTTTTTAGGTTAAACTTGGGCAGAAGTAGAATATTTCGCAGGTACTAAATTTGACAAAATATAAGCGAAAGAAATAGTAAAATTACCTGTTGGCATCGGTTTGTAAATTATGTTTTCTAAATCTTAATAAAGGTATTATCCAAACTAGGTCTCCCTCAAAAATGAAGTCTTCTGTCATAGTTATTAAATTGGTTAGTAGCTTCGATATTGTGTAAATGAATGCATAAATAGAGCCTGAAATTTTTTTATGCTCAGCAGAATTGCTAGCAGCTCTTTCCTTACTTACCAAGACTCACTTATCACGAAATTACTCCACTCTAGCAAACCTGTTTACCGCATCAGCATGTTGCACCGAGTGGAGGAGTATTTGCATGTGATAAACCTTAAGGGAGGGTAGACCCGATAGCCTCTTTAGACGTGTTTATTTTCGCTGCGGTCGAGTGGCACTGTTATCAGCTGCATATTCTAATGCATAATGCATATTCGACGTTGTAGTCTTTCTAGAGGCATTTATTCTGAATGGCGTCAAGTGGTGCCGTTATCAAGTGCGGTGCCCAATAGTTCCCTGTTGCGCATCGCAAATAGACCGTTTGCTGACGGGAGTCTGCAAATGTCCTCTTCTTCCTGGTCAGTCTTGCGTGACGACTTGCAATGTGTGCGCATGTATGTTGCAACTTTGCCAGGCTGGTGGATCTGTGGTGAGAGAAAGATGTTTGTAAATCAAAACAGTCTTTTATCATCACAAAAAGAAGAAGAGAAAAAAGCAGTTTTACTTATCGATTGATCGAACCATCGTACGTAAAATGGACCTTTTTCAAGTACAATTGCCGTCTCGGGGAGTTGTCTGCGATCCACAAATGAAGGGCAGCCTGCCGTCATCCCAGCGTTCTTCCGTCCGTTAGAATGCATCATCTCGCCGTTTTATTGGCTTTTGTTGCTTTTTATGCCCCATACTACCCGCACTCTAGAAAGAATGGTGGAAAAAGATGAAATATGCGCACGAGTAGGTGCCGACAACGTTGGTCGTGCAGAACAATGTCCTCCGAAAATGCCGACAGCAGGAAGCAAAGGTCACAGGAGAGGGTGTATGCACGCGCCGAGGTTTACCGGAAAAAGGTCCGTTGCGTTTTCTGAGGAACGCAGCAGACGCTAACTCCAGTCTCAGTCTTTTAGGCACGCGACGCCTTGTCAGCGTTGCCACATCCTCCTTTTCTACCATTTATTTTTTCTTGTTTTCTAAGTTTATGCAGTTGGCAAACCTTTTTTAAACTCCTCTCTGTATTTTTTTTTTTTTTTTTAGTGTGTGGTTGGCGGAGCTTGCAGCGCAGGTGTTAGGCGGCCTGCCACGCTTCGCTCACTTTTTGAAGCTCTATATCAGAGCTAGCTTCAGTAAGGATGCGATTCTGCATTAATAAAAAGGGAGCTTCACTAATGTGTCCAGCCGCGCCAATGGCTACCAAGGTCTTGAGTCCAGGAGTCGCTGAACGTCTGTTTGTTGGTGCATGGTAACTCGCGGCGTAATGACTTGCGGTGTTCTCACCCGTGTGTTGCAGCTTCACGAGTCTGGGCATCCAGTGTGTGAAGCGGAGAGATGTGGAGCAGAACCTCGCGGACCGGGAGAGCATCAGGGTGGATCCATTTCAGAGTGAGTCGACTCATCGTCCGTGCCTCCTCTTGTTGTTTTTTTTCTCCCAGATATGTTTTTAGGGTTGGCCAATATGACAGGTTGGCGCAAATATTCGTTACCTGACCCGAAGCTCGACAATCAATATTCACCAGTTATAGTGAGTGGGGAAGTTTAGATGGGATTGGAATCTAGATGCGACGTTAATGGTTATATGTCAACCAGGGATGGGCAGTGATATTCCAAAGAGTATTCGCAAATACAAATACTGAGATACATGTGTCTTAAGGTCCAAAATAGATACTGAAATACATTTATCTCTTATGCAACGGGATATCCCTAAGATACTTTCGCAAAAACGGCGAAAAAGTATTCCGGAATACAGATACAGATACTTATAGAAATAGATTTTGTTCCCGAACGTGGGGAATGTGTAGTTAGTGGCAAATGCAAATGGAAAGTTATGCTCGTGCTTCTCTTTTTTGTGCCATTTTGCGCTCTACCCCTTACCTCGCACTCTTTACTTATTATTATATAATGCCGCTAAAAAGCTGTCACCCCTGTTAAACCACATAGTTACAGAACGGTAATGAGTGCGTGCCATGCGGTACAAAAGTTGGTCTGCCGGAAATGGACCCTGTTTTGCCATGAGGGCGCATCTCAAACTGTTGTCTTATTACTTTCCGAGTCACTCATAGTGTGGGAAGATCAAACGACAGAGCCGTTCCTTTTCTCCAATAAACTACTTTACAGCGTTTGCTCCGCTAAATTGGAAAAAGTGGAGGGATTTGTGAGGGGAACTGATTTTATTGTTCTTGCAAATAACTTCCTCTAAACCACAGTTCTTTTTTTATGTTTGTGACTGATATGGACCATGTTATGGGCAGGTTCACGTCATAAATTCCAAAGCCACTTGCACCCAACTGTTTTTTTTTATCTTTTAAATTTATCATAAAAAAGGCAACAAATATAACAGATGCCTAAGTTTGGCAAAATGTTGCGACACAAGCGATATGTCGTAAATATATTTCACTACTGAGATACAAAGATACAGGTACTCGAAGTTATCTTTAAGATACTGCCCAGCCTTGATGCTAACGCATCTAAATGCAACACGACTGCTCGCTCAGATTTTGTCTAGTGTGTGAAATTCACTAGCGTTTTCACGGCCGCACGCCGGTAGGATACCCTTCCCCATTGAAACGGGCAGCTACCGACTCCCCCGTCTGCAAACGGCACATGGTCCGATCGTCGAACGAGATCGGATTGCGTCGGTTTCTAGAGCGGGTTTTGTCGGCTCGCAGACGGCTTTGACCACAAGGACCAGGCCGGGAGTATCGACCTGAACGCTGTGCGGCTCTGCTTCCAAGTCTTCCTGGAGGGTTCGACCCCGGGCAAATACACGGTGCCCCTCCACCCGGTGGTCTCGGAGATCATCTACGACCGCAGTGAGTCCAGACTCGCCCCGTTCCAACGCGCCGGGCGTTCTTTTCGAGTAAAAAGAACAGCGTTACATCGGCCTGTGTAGAGAAGCTGCGTATTGCGGGAAGCAGAAATTCCGCGAGAATGTGACGCTAGCGGTTAGCATAGAATGCAAAGGCCTAAGCCTACCATTAAATACCGCAGAAGCGCCCATTTCCGCAGAATTCCCAACTGGACTATGACCTGTGCCTAGATTAGCCCAGTTTTCAGTGGAGATAGGGTGGGTACTCCCCCGGTATTTTACGGTAGTATTTTCAAAACAAGAACTGACATTGTGGACTCACCTGGCATTTGTATGTGTGAAAAACGGCAGCAAGAAAGAGAATGGGGTTTTCTTTCTTGCTGAGAAGTGTTTTTTTTTCACTGAAATAAGTTTTAAAGATACGCCCACAATGGTCACTTCTTGTTTTGACGATATTAAGCTTAGGTGGACGTCGGCTTATAGAGAAATTTGGTCTTTCTCTTCTATCTTTTGATTCAAGTAATGCCATGTTCTCAAACAGTTCTGTTCTATCCCATCCGCTACCGTCACATTAGCTGCATTTACATGAATTTGACGCCAGCGCATCGACTCCACTCGTCCTTCGAATGAAGCCAACGCGGCAACGTTTACGCGAATGCGCAGCAAGCCCTACGCAAAGGTGGCACCACACCGTGTCAAAGCTCCAAGCTGCGTTTCTGGCACGAGCCGCACCACGTGACCATGTTTTCCGGTGCATCGCACGTGAAGGCCTTTCGACGCTTTCGGCGAGCATAGAGATTATGCTCGCTGTCTTCGGTGCTGTGGAAGAAGTTACGAGACGGAAGGAGCATCAAAGCACAAGCATTGTGGGCTCCGGGCTGGGCTGCTGAGCCCCTCCGGGCCAGAGGCGACGTGTGGGCACATGTCGTGGCGAGCGAGATTGTTTCCAAACGCTCTGAGGACTCCACCGTGCTTCGCCTCGCCAAACCTCGCCAACCTCAACGGGACCAACCGAACCCCGAGGCCGAAAGGATCCGGTGGAGCCAGGAATGGCCCCGAAGCAGGAACTGCTCGTTTTGCGCCACCATGCAGTGCTCGGAGCTCTCGGCATCATTTGTGCTTGTGCCAAAGCCCTTAGGGACTCCCTCGGACGCTCTAGTCGTACTTTGCAAGGCTTCGACAGGGCTGCCCTCACTGAGCAGCTCACTTGCGATGGCAATAAAAGCTTGCGTTTCTTCTCGGGGGAAAAAACTGCGGGCGACCACACGAGATAGGTTGGGCGCTGCCACGTTCTCAGCTGTTCACTCACTCCCGCAGCGAGTGCCTTCCCATAATCCTCTTCGTTCCAAAATGTGATTTAACCTCCTTTTACATGGGCTGAATGAATGCGCACTCGCCGTCTCGATTCACCTCTGTCTAGCGACTTGAATGCGTGTTGCTGAGTTAGGCTGTTTGCATGACCTCATGGAATGCAACCACTGGATTCAGTGCGGCTGAGTCGTATTCATGTAAACGTGGCTATTCTCACAGAGCTCTGCTTCTTGCGATACATAGTTTATTTACACAAGACGTGTATGCAGACCTCTTTTTTTTACTGGAATTTAGAATAGGCCAGAAGGTCTCATACCTTTAGCAACACCTAAAAGTGTTTAGGGCATGATGCCCCTGGGGCAACATTCTTAAACTTTCTTCATAATATGGCACGCTGTTCAAGACGTAACTGGACATGGCAACTGCCGCAGAACTTACGTTGAAGCACCGCCGAACAGAGAGGAGGTATCTGGAATTCAGTTGTTTGGTTTTTTCTCCACTGCTTGTTTTGCAGAGGCCATGTCTGATCTGACCATCACCAAATTGAGTCACACCTGCGCTCCCGTGTCTGGTGGCCTCGAAATGATCCTCCTTTGCGACAAGGTGGCCAAGGGTGAGTGGCATCACTGCAGGACGTTGTCCTTTGCTTTCGTTGTGTCGTGGCCCCGTCTTCCGCAGCATTCTGCACCTCGTTTCTGTTGGACTGTTGAGTCTTAGGGAATCTTCATTCCATAACCCATCTATAATATAAAATCTGACTTGGACCTTAAATATGTCTTCCAGTGAATATCCCCTGTAGTCTCTTCTGCGACCTTTTATGTATTTATTTATGAATGCCAGTCACCTCTTGCAGGGGCTGCAACAGGTATTTAGGCAGAAGATCACATGAAACATACAAGTTGACATAAAATATACAATAAGAGGCCAAAAAAAAAAAAAATACTGTTTATTAGGCCCACAAAAAGTATAAAAAAAAACAAAAACTATGGTTGAAACACTTTTCTTTCTAATAGTGCAAAAAATAAATACTAACAGTCGACATTAATTATCACATACACATAATTATAAAGTATTACATAGAAACAGATGTGGTATACTTGGAGACATCTCTACATTGCACAACACTGTTAATGTGAATGCACCGTCGGTGCTTTTCTGCCCTTTTGCTTGGGCAGAGTGTTGACAGGCATCGAATTTTACAGCTTAGGTTGCTGGCGAGAATGAAAACTGCCCGCAACACTATGCTAATTTTCACCTCAAGAACCATAGTAAAAAAAGTCCGGCCCCTCGTGGAGCATTTCTAATTTCCGGAGAATTAAGAGATGTGTAGTTGTATCTTAGGTTAGATAGGTGTTATTTCATCAAGACGTGCACGCTTCAAACGCCAAAAGCATCGCCCCTTCCTCCGACGACCAAATCTTGTAAGAACTGCTTTGCGTGGCGTACGAACTGTGTGCAAAACTTGCTTTTTTTCTCGTGGTGAAAAGGAGTGTAAGTAAGGTTTCACAGCAGCCGACTAATTGTGAGAGAAAAACGGGAAAACAGCTGGTTGCTTGTTTGCGCTGGCTGTGCAATGCTGTGTGCATTCAATTTAGGGATGACACAGACCTCGGCAGGTTTGTGTCGTCCCAAAATTTTTCAAACTTCTTTTAGCGAAGTCTGACAATATGTTACTCGTTAAGCACATGTGCGGAAACTGAGGACAAGCTAGCGCCACCTAGCGAACAGAGCGTGCAATATTTTGTGGGGTGTATTCCTGCAGTGCTTTACATCAGCAAACTGTCTGCATCATTGAAAGTTTATTTGTTTGATTTTACAATGTTTGGAACCCGGGACTAAATATACTGCGGTAATCGTTTTACCGAAGATTTTAAATTCTTGCGCAGAAGTTGGACAACACTGTTCAAAAATCAAAATGGAAGGATTGCTGTCGCGAGAATGAGGTTAGGGTGCAAAAGGTCTAGAGAAGCTTGATAACGTGCAAAATTGGTGGGGTAGACGATTTAACGAGGGACACAATTCAGAGCAAAACTTAAAGGGAGGAGTGTAGATATTTTTAAGCTAGATGGCATAAGCTACCGCCCAATACATTACCGTCTCTTCATCCATCCATTCATCCTTTGTCGAACTCTGTCGAAAGTTTAAAGGTTTGCTGAACCAGTCGAACCTCTGGATCAACATCCCTAACTGAACTTGTACAGAGAAGTCTACCGAGAAAGGTTGCAGCCCGTAAACAGGGGGATGACGGAAGCAGAACACGGCTAATTCTCAGCTCCCACATGGGGGGTCCCAAGAGAGAGAATGAAAAATAAAAGAGTGCGACAGAAAACCTGAGAAACAAAGCATGCGAGAGGTTAGGTGTCTTTGCTTTGCCGCGACGAGATGAAGTTTGAGCCCTCGTCAACTTCATTCATTTTTATGCACTGCACTACATTGGTGTTTTTCTGCCAAGTAAGCTAGAAAAGAACAAGGGAGGGATTTGACGAGTGACGTTTTGCCGCTTCTTTGCGTATATTAATTTGTCGCCAGCAATATCGGCTCGCGGGGACCACCCGCTGGGACAACCAGTGCGTTTTGAAGTGGCCAAAATGCACGGGACCTGTGAACTTCATTCCTGGCGAATGACGTAGTCGTCTCCGCCCGGGCCTTGCAGACGACATCGAGGTGTGGTTTGAGGAGGAGCGGGAGGGCCTGACGGTGTGGAAGGAGCGGGCGGAGATCCTGCCCAACGGGGTGCACAAGCAGGTGGCCATCTGCTTCCGCACCCCGCGCTACCGGGAGCCCCCCGCCGAGCACCCCGTGGACGTGCACCTCCTCTTGAGGAGGCCCTCCGACGGGGCCCTCAGCGAGCCCAGGGCCTTCACCCTGCACCCCAACGAGAGGGGTGAGAGACTCCCCCGCGGTATGAGCGTTTCGTTGCAACTGTGAGCGAAGGAGAGGCTACGAGGAACGCTTGTACGCGAGCTCGTGAAGTTGCTTCACCCTGTACCCCACCAAAAGGGTGGAGAGACGCACCTATGCGGTTGCTGCGCTGTGTGAGTTTACTCATTACTGTGAGCCAAGAAGAAGCTACGAGAGCGTGCCGAATACTTTGGGCGGGTGCGCTCGTGGGGCGAAAGAGTAATTTGAGACATTGCGCCGATGCTTGCAGCATTTGCTTCGTTCATAGTTACAGCGAAACGGAGCGTGGGGCAGATGATTGTGGAGTGCCGAAGATCTCGGAGATCCTAATCACCGTTGCTCAGTGCTGGTGCTTTCTGGCTGTAGCCCATAGCCACTTTACATTTTAGCAGTTTCTTTATAGGCTGCATTACACATTTCCTGCCGGATATAATGCTAATTACTACGACCAGCTTGCTTACCTTACACTACTCTTGCTTGAAATAAGCCGTTTGTGTGAAGTTTGTGTAGCATGCCTTTTGTTCACGACATGATCATTTTTATTTTTTCTGTGAAAAAGCCATTTTGTTACAGATTTTTTTTTTTTTTTTATGTATGCCATATTTAGTGAGTGTCTTACCTAGTTCACGCGTTTTTTATGCCTTAACCCCTTAAGTGCCACAAGGCACTTAAGGAGTTAAGGCCCGTTCACACTTTTGCGACCAAGTAAGGCCGAGAGAGACGAGGCCGGTTTTTAAGCCTCTTGCGATGTCTTAGGACCAGCTCCACTGCAGTGCATCCGGTCCTAAGAAGTCTCAAAAGGCTTAAAAACCGGTCTGGTCTCTCTCGGTCTTACTCGGTCGCAAGAGTGTGAACGGGCCTTTACACCTCATACGTTTCCGTATGTGAAAAAAAATAAATAAATAAATGGAGCCATAAGTGGAGGAGCCCTGTGTGGAGGGGCTCCGACAACACCGGGAGATTTGGGAGTTTTCTCGGTCAGCTTCCCGATTGATCTTTGCGGCGAAGGAGGTCGCGAAAAGCTGACCTCTCGTTTCCTCGTTCCAGATCCCGAGGCGATAGACCGCAAAAAGCGGAAGATTGGCGAAGGCTACCTGGACCGCTACTTCCAGGAGAATCCCATGCTGGCAGTTGCGGCTGGTGAGTTGGCTCACTATTCTCTTCACCTTGTTTTTTTTTTATACTTTCCCTTTGGCATTTTTTTTGCATTCTTTTTTACCCTCACGTGTTTCAGAGTTTACGCTTCCAACACAACCAATGCTAATTTTTTTTTTTTTTTTTTTAACTTCTGTGATGGAAGTTTGAGACTGGAAAGAGGTGGTTAGTTAGCACAGCCTGTTTTTATCAAATCGGAATTGAGGTTGTCAATAATTTGGTTTAAAGTTTTTTATGTGTAAAAATAAAGTCAGCTTTTAAAACTAGTCTGCATTTCCAATGTGCTACTTTTTTTTATTCTTCCGTCAAGTTCAAAGAGAAAAACGACAGTTTGACAGCACTGTCGTCAAAACTCGTGGGATCAAGGAAATCACGAGTGCAGTCGTCAGGTTAAAAAAAACAAAAGAAACTGTGAAATTAGATTTTTTTTTTTTTCACTTTGGTGCTCAGAATAAACTCTCGACATTAATAAAATGTGGAATGGGAATCGATTCTCTTTTACATGCACTGATTTTCTCTAGAAACATATTTACTATCTTTGCAACGCTTTTCGTCTTGAGGTACCCATTTTTCTTTCTGGTCGAATGGTTCAACCAATGGACCCTTTTCAAACGTCCATCAAGCAACATTGGTGCTTTGACACAGAGCACGTGATTGCATCCGAGTTCATGCCAAACGCTGATGCAGCCTTCCAATACATGCTTAAAGTATGGGATCAGGCAATGACGTGCAGGCGTTGGCACAGACTTTTCAAAAGGGCCCATTAACAAAAGAGACACGAAAAATATTTTCTCTCAATCACGGATAATCCGCTTAGTCGAGTCTACCGAGGCTCATTCGAAAATCCCACCCCCCGTTTCGAGTATCAGTCCTTTTTTACCACGATGATTGACGCTCATATATCTTGCATAGTTTGCTGTCATCTCAGACAATTTGTCTTTTCTTTTTTAACAGCACATGTTTGTTCGGTTTGTTTTTGTTTGGCGGGGGGAGGCACTGACCTTTTCTTTCCCTCCTTGTGTTCTTCCCTTTTTGTTCCGTGCTAAAAAGCTCCCTTGGCGTCGGTGCCTAGAACGATGAAGCAGGCGGTCAGAGCTCAGGCCAGGCCTGAGAGGGGTGAGGCTTTCCTCTTTCTTTTTCATCCTTTTTCTTTGTCCCGTCCTGTCCCCAATGTCCGTCCTCCGTGTTCCGTATGCCTCGTTGGTTTCCGTTCCAGCTTCTGTCTCGTCTGCTACATGTCTTTCTTCTTGGCGCCTCCTTTTGCGAGGGGATGGCCTTCAAATGATGATAATGCCATTAATGCAGAGGTGCAAGCAAACTGGACAAGAATAACGATAATCCCTTGAGAAAAGGGGAACAGGGGACAAACACAAATCTCCAAACACAGCTAGGTGACTGGTGTGCGACCGAAAAAATCTGCCTGGTCCTGGTATCGAACCAGGAACCTCTTTGGACGTTGAGGTCTCTTGTTCGCTACCACGACCAGGCAGGTTTTTTTTCAGTCGAGGTTCCCGGTTGGATACCGCCTTCCGGTTCGCCGATTTCTCCCTTGGATCAGGAGGATTTTTTTAGTCGTGTACCAGTCACCTAGCTCTGTTTGGAGATTTGTGACTGTCCTTTGTCCACCTTCTTCCCCTTCTAAAGGGATTATTATTGTTGTTGGTCCTCAAACGCTGGCTTTGTTTTGAATCTTTCGAGTTCCCGAAACCCTGCGAGCCCGCAGGACTGCCGGGTCCGCACCCCGAGGAAGCTTTCAGGGGAATCTCGCGGCGTGCACTCTAGCCGTGCATGTCAGAACTCTAAAACTTCACCGGAAGGCATCCCCAGAGGGAGAAAGGCAAGACATGAAAGTTCCTCGTTTTATGCGTTACCCAAATCGAAGGTTAGAACTGCTTTCTCAAATATTTTGAGTCGAGAGGAAGCGTAGCGATTGTAGGCTTACCACTTGACGTTACAGCTCGCTAATGTCGCTAGATTCCAGATCTGTGCCACGAAGATCCCTGATGAAAACGACTCGCATCGCCGAGAAATCATTTCCGACTTTTAATTCGGGTAACACACCGGGCTTAAACTTGCACGTCTTGCCCTCGCTGCTGAAGCGACCTTCCAGCGAAGTTTCGGAGACCTGTGACGTGCGGTTCCATATTGCATTGCCCAACATCGCTGCGACTTGGCTTGTCACATAATTTTACGAGGGTTTTATCGAAACAAATGTTTGGAACGGTGGAGGCAAAGAGTATGGCTAAGCGATCGTAACTCTGGCAGTCTATTTCGTCGTGTAGCACGAGCGCAATCCTAGAAAAGACACTTGTGCCACAGATGTTTGCAAGCAGCCACGCTCTAAAAATCATACCATGTGACCGCTCGCCTCTTTCACGTCATGCATCACGCAAGAGCCGTCTAAGTAGGACCGTTAGTTTTGGGGTGAAACCCTATATTTCCCTATACTAACCTGTTACTTCCCTATATTTACCGGATAAAAACTTTATATTTCCCTATTATTTCCTTATTATTTGAAAATTGGGTAAAACCCAATTTTCTTTTGAATTTGGAGCGAAAGCTTCACCCATTTTCATGCTTTTTGGCACTGTAGCAACCCTTGTAGCTCACTTACTGTAAAATACTAGGCAAGCACCCACTCAAAATTTAGAGATAATCGCGAAGAAGTGGGAGATGGGCACTTGCCCGGTCATCAATTTTACATATCAATGTGCCGTGCATATATTTTCATATCTTACGAATTCAGGTGTGGGCGTTTAGTGTGGTATGGGCGCATGCACGGTATTCTACGGTAGTCCTGAGAATTGTAGAAATAAATAAACTGCGCTCCGTGTGCCGTACTCGTTTCTACCTCTGTCCTCGTCCTTTGCGCAGTTCATTTATTTCTACAAATCATGAACCAACTAGCCCGCCAAAAGGTGTTACTTGAAGTCCTGAGAATGTCTGTAGGATGTCCCAACGTTCCAGGGATGTCCTGTGGACGTTTATGGACATCTGCACTGCTTGGAAATGGGGAGCTCATTAACGAAACTTGTTTGAAGCGTGCATTGCAGAAGCAGTGGCAAAAATGTTTGAGTAATATACTTTCTGGAAAAAAACTTTTATTTCCACGAGGGCAATTTTGATGAGAGAGCGCTACTCCGGGCTACTGAATGCCTCGCTGATGTTGCCATGTGTTGCGAACAGGAGCTTTTATCTTTAGAAAACATTACCGCAATTAAGACATGTCTGAAAAGTGGACGGGTCTACTATCGGGACAGGCGTGCTGCGCATGCGTAATATTATGTATGCCAACAAAACTTTGTTCACAATTGAAATTACCAAGTGAGCTTTTATACCACGTTTTGATCCGATTATATGCACGTTTATGACTTGTTTGCTTAAATAAAACATTCCGTGTCCTAAAACCAATGAGCGCTTTTTATTGTCAGTTATAGGTATTAACTTTTATACCCAACTCGAAAAACATGAACTCTGTAATAGTTTCTAGAAAAACCCGATTTCTCCCCTATTAGTACTAGCTTGGAAAATAGTGCCCGATTTTTACCTCCTTTCCTGGATTTTTAAAAATAGAAAACCCGAAAACGAAGGGCTTTACATGGAAGTTAGCGCCCGTGCGACGTGCTCGTTCGCTTGGTTTCGGCCTGGCTAACATCTGTGGAGCACAGTGAAGAAAACTAGCACAAACCACACGTGGAGTGCGCTAGGCCCGCGGACATTCTGGGCTCCCTGGTCTTTGTTGGCATGATCACGCGAACGAGAACCTTTTCATACAACTGAAAGGCTGTCATGAAACCTATGCTAGGTTCAGGAATGAGGGTTATCTGGTAAAATGTGGTGCTCATCACAACCTTGTCCGACTAAAATGCGAAGAGCAGCAGGGCGACGATGTTGCGTTCACGCTAAACTTTGCACAGTGCACGCATGTCGTGAGAGAGTGCCGGGCTCGTCCCTGGCAGCAAAACGATTGACGCCGAGAACACTGCATCTGGCTGCCATATTTGTTGCGCGCCCCAAGTGGGTATGTTTCGTGCGTTTATTTGGGCAAACCTAAACGTAGAAAAAGAAAATTTTTCGGCGGCCTTTGTATTTGAAGTTTTGTGGTGCTTGGGTGCGGTATTTAAGGAGCGATCGTTTGAATTTGTTTCGGAGACACGAAATGTGGCGTGATGTTTATGGTGTCAAGTCGCGCCATGGAGGATCTGTGTTTGCATACACGGGCAAATTTCTGGGGGGGGGGGGGGGGAGGAGGAGGAGGGGGGGGGGGGGAGGGAGGGAGGGAGGGAGGGAGGCGACTTCCATTACAAAGCATTCCATGTGGAGATGGCGGTTTTCCGGGCTAGCCATTCTAAAAACATTTTCGGAATATCCTGGTTTTACTTGTTTCGACATGCTATTTATTATCTTTAAATTCAAAATATCTGTCGAGTGAATGGCAAATGAAGGTTATGCCGAAAACAGCGTTCAGATTTTCTCGTGCTGTGCAGTGGGGTGGCGTCGCATGCCGTACAACTTGTAGGTAAACCAGGCAGCCCAAAAAGCACGGTATTTCGAGCATGTTTTTTTTGTTTTGCTGGCATGAACTTAACCAGCATTCATTTCACACCAGCAGTCTTCTCGTAACCCGTCGGGAGCAAGTTGTAATGCACCCATATTGCCAGATCTTACAACATCTGACGTCACTTGTTGAGTGCTGCCCGTAGGGCCTTTCGGGCCGAAATTAAAACTTAAATAACTTTGTGAAAAAAGAGTATTGTGATCTGCAGTTTAGGTTTCTTTTTCAAATATCTGATAATGTATTGAACCAGTTTTGAGGCAACTCTGCGGCTATCAAAATTTCGCCAGAGCTATTTTCGTGCGGTCATCAGTAAGATCCGAAACAGCTTTTGATCATCGTTTGTGCAGTGACAGCCATGCAGCAGCAGCAGCATCAGTCCCCTCAGCAGCAGCAACAACAACAACAGCAGCAACAGTTGGTGCACAACGCCGGTGTTGCCACGGCGACCATGACGCAGCTGACCCCGATGAACCCGCACTACCGGGACGGGTCGTCTGCTAGCAGGGGCTACGAGCCCGAGCCGGAGGTGGTGGAGACGGCGGAGAAGTTCAACAGCCTCGACCTGGGCCTGGACCCCAACGACATCGGCCTCAACTCGAGCGACCTCAACATGAACATCAGCGACCTGGCCAGCACCCAGAACATCTCGCTGGTCAACCTGTCGGCCAGCCTGTTCGACAGCGGAAACAACATCGCCGGTGACGGAGGCATGATGGAGGATGGCAGGGGGCTCCTCAATGACCTTGGTGGCAGCGGAGCCTCTTCTTCTCGGGCCTTTAAGACGGAGCCGTCTTAATGGCAGCCTCTCTTTTTTGTTTTGTTGTTTCCGTGTCGTCGCGCTTTTTTTTTTTTTTCTACGTCTGCTGGTGTTGTGGTTGTCTGAGCAAACAGACTTGAGCTGGGTAGGGTTATGCCCGTCATTCTTGGGTTGAACCGCTTAAAACAGACAGAAGGTTGTCCCACAGCCGGAGTACTCGAGGAATGTCCTTGAATCTCCCACAAGGACTGTTGCTCCTGAAGGACACGGGAATCCGGGTTCCAAAGGGTGCCCGAGATCCTGAGGGACTTGGATCCTGAAGTACTCTGATCCTGAAGGACTTTGATCTTGAAGGACCCTGATCCTGAAGGGCTTGGATCCTGAAGGGCTTGGGTTTTGAAAGACTCGTATTCTGAGGGCTCAGATCCCAAAAGACCTGGATCCTGAAGAACTCAAATCTTGAAAAACCTGGATCCTGAAGGACCTAGATCCTGAAGTACCAAGTATATTAGATACTGAGGGTCCTGAAATTCATTAAGGATACTTAGGGACTTGAAACTGTGAGGGACTGGTGATCTCTTTAATGGCTTGGTAAATCCTGAGGGTCCTTAAGCTCATAAACAGAAAGGTTCCTAAGGACCCATAATCCTGGTATTCCAGGTGGCTTGAACCGGGACAGGTGTGCCCAGCCCATATCCGTTAAAAGGTGATCAAAGCTGCAATTTGTCCCAGTGCAATAGATATCGGGAGTTGTCCTTATTAACACCGTGGTACTTTCCGTGTGGAAGGTGCAATTTTATTGACAAGTCTACTTGTGCCGCTTTTGCAGCGTGTAGTGTTCCACTTTCATCTCTCGCTTGAGGCAGTGCACGTGGTATTTCTTAGCCTCCCTTCTTATTCATATACCTCAAAATTCCATGACAGGCAATGGAGAAGACATATGTATAAACAGACGAGTTCATTCAAATCAGTTACATTTTATTGACAAGCTAGCATCATTGGAGTAGAGTTTAGCCCAGTGGTCAACATTGAACAAGAGTTAATATTTGTTTAATTCATTGACAGCTGGAGAGTGGCATTTTAATCGGCTATGTTTATGTTTGATTGATGCAGATTGATCAGCTTTACGGTAACAGATTAGTGGTCATTCACGCAGCCCTAGGTGCTTGCTCAATATTTTACAACCGTAAGGTCACAGTATTTTAAGTAGTCACTGATGCACCTGCAATCGCTGACACTGAAGAGTGTGTTTTTGTTGTGTTTGAAGCGTGAATTTGTCACAAGTCAAAAACCTACTTTTCTGCTTGCTTTCTGAGGCCATAAATGCAGGCTGCTTGAAAATTGCATGGTGAGCCACTGTTGGGACATGCGGTACCCTCGCAGGGCAAATCAGGTGACCATAATGGAGAGAAAAAAAAAAGGTTTGGAGCTGTTAGATTGGCCGACAAGGCAGAGCGGTTGTATGTACGAAAGAAATACCGCTAGTTCAAGGTGCATTGTAAATTGGGCTCAAAAGACACAATTCTTAGTGCCTATTTCGTGATTGTTTCAACAAGTATAGGTTATTTTCTATAGCTGACGCCATCTGATTGAGGTAAAACTGATGATTTTGATGAATCTTTGTAGACTGTGATGAAAAAAAACGCAAACAGAAATTCTGGCAGAAAAATATTCCTATATTTTCTGTTACTGTTTTCATTTTGTAGTACCACACACGTAGCATTTCTTGGAACTAAAGCTTTGTGTTGTCTGCCCCATTTTTTCCCTCCTGGGTTAACATGTTAACATTTCTGTCCTGTTGAGGCAGGAACCCAACCTGATGTCATAACCTACTTTTGCACGCTTTTGCCACCTTGTTCTGGAAGTGCGCAGGCTTGATTGGGTCACAAGTTATCTGCGCTTTGACACGATGAAAAGCTTATTATTCGCGTGGAGCTGTGATAAGGGGGGCAGGGGGTTGTTTGTATTGTCTTATTTTACTGGATTTTTTTTTTCTTTTCAGTTTATAAAAAGTTTATTTGAAGCAGTCACATTTTTTTTTTGCCCCTTTTCGGTGATGGCCTTTTATGAATTTTGAAGGTCGGCAACTGCGAGATACCGTCGGCAGTTCCGTGCTTTACACGCATCTTTTTTTGTTCTAGGCCGTCTGGCACTTGCCTTACTAGATCGCGCGGCATTGTTTCATTTTCAAGCCAACAGACATGTTCCAGATTGAGACTTGCCGCTTTGTCATGTGGGGCTGACGTGGACCATCATCCATTTACTACGATTTGCGAACCATTTTTAAGACGCGGCGGTCGTGGCTTCTGCGGAGTTAGGTCACCAGTCTGGATACATTTTAATCGTTTTTATGCGCTTGGTGGGCTGCTTTATCTTATCAGGCGCCCCTGCATTATGTTTGGGAGTGCAATCATCTTAAGCCCTCCATCTTCTTAATGCGCGTTTAGAGACATTCCATTTTTCAGATCGCTCAAGATATTTTGTTTACAGCCTTTGTTATGTCACCTTCGTATCTACAGACTTATTTCATCCTACAACTTTTTGTTACATATGGTTTTTGTTGTTATCTGTACAGAGTCATTGCAGACATTGATGAGCATTTTGTTTGTTTCTTCGCTGCTGTAATACCACACAATATTTTTGTACAATAGCACTTGGCCTTTTAACAATGAGTATCGTTAAATTGGTGTCCTTGAGTGCGTAACTTTTCTGTCGGCTTGCTGCGTCGTACGTCGTTCATTCCGCCGACTCCGCAGCATCGGTCAGTCTGTTGTTCCACATTTTCACTGCTCAATCATTTCGTCGCTCAGTTTGTTCACACGATTGGAGTATCAGTAGCCAATGTAATGTACCTTCCCACAAACACTCATTTGCATAGCGTAACTTGAGCTGCGGACGGTGTGAACACTGACATACTCTGCATGCTTGCTCTGCGAGCACTCTGCGCGTCACCGGCAGCACGTAGCCTCCCTGCCTGTACGAGCAGCAACATGACGACTCCCGACGCACGTTACCATCAGTGCCACCTGGCAGACGCTCGGAAGAGGCGGAGAGCGTTTGGCGGCGGTGTGTGCTCATGCCCTTTCACAGCTGTGACGTTGCATCCATTAGGATTATCTCTGTTTTGCATTGCTCCTAGCACCGTTGATTACCTGTACCCTGTTGAACTGTTAGGATAGTCTATCTAGGGTGTTGACAGCAAAGGCTACGTACAAATGGTATTGGAAAGGATCTGGTGATGCGTGTGAAAATGTGCGCCCATGTCCACAAAACGTTTCCCCTTGTGATAGACGCTAAAACCCATGTGCACCGCTGTCTTACATCATTTGGTCTTGTTTTATGAGCAAACTTTTTTGGGCACATGGTTCGTCTGGCCATGGTCTAGTGTATCTAAATGTACATAGTTTGTGCTGAATAAATTGCAGGCCATTGAAACCTTCAAAGCTGTTGTAATTGTTTTTCATCTCCGGATTGAGTAATGCTTTGAAATACATTTTCATAATCTCTATCAATGCACATTTTTGGTTTTTATTTTTAATTAAATCTAAGAAATAGTTATTTTTTTTTTGCTTGGGAGGGGGGGGGGGGTTGTTCAAAGAAGTTGGGGTTTTAAAGCTGATGAAAGTTTGTACGCGAACTCATTAGAAACAAGCGCATTTGGCCGGACCTTAAAGACACTGCTCACACGCAGAAACCTTGTGGTGCGATTGTCGCGTCATTGTAGGGGCCCGAGGTGAGGCTCATCAAGCTGTTCCTTTCAGATTTTTTCACCGGCCTCCCCTTCATCATTTTGATGAGAAATAAACTATTATTATTATTATTATTAGCTGCGACAATGGGCTCACACTGCTACATTTCACCAAAAGATGAGGAATTCACCTTTTGCCAAATATGTGTGGCCACCTCAACACGCGACTGGGTTCGAGACTAAGTGGCTAGAAAACAATGCGCAAGCAAGGCCTCTCCCGCCCGTTTGACACCCAAAACGTCAGCTACATCCTGTTCGCCCATTGAGCCGCTGCGACCTACATACGCCTCCCCTGAATTCACCTTTGTCCCCAACGTGGGTTACCTTCTGCCCGGAGTCGACAAAAAGAAACCATCTTCCCTCTCTGCTCTGCCAGAAGGAAGAGAGAGGGAGGGTATTAGATTCCTTTACTCGAACCAATATTTCTTTTCTGCAAAAGTCCATTAGCGCCTACATTGCAGCAAGAATTTACTATACCAATACTACGGAAGCTTTTCAGGTGTTGCTGCACGGCCACGATAAGCTTGCGCGAATTTTCATAACTTTCGTTTATCATTTAAAATAACGTATGATTTCATTTGATCTTAGTGTCAAACACGACACATTACTTTGGAGTATCGTAATACATTTATTCGCTGTCTGTTAAGCTCCGTTAAATGCGCTTCTCACTGTGCACAAGTACACCGCAGGAAAGTTACACCCACGGAACAGACCGCTTTTGAGCTTTGGTGTCGGGAAAGGATTGATTGATGGGATTGTTTTGGATGCTTAGTGAACAACCCTGAATGGACCCCCAACTGGTCTTGGATACAGTCAATGAAGACAAATATGAACCATAATTAACTTTAGCAGTGGAATGAAAACTGGAAAATGTAAGCTGGATCTTTCTAAGGCACACAATCGTGCGTATGTTCACTACACCGACTACACCATTATGAATCTACCTGTAAGGTGTCGTTCATGTGCACGTTAAATGGCCTTTGTAATTTATACTTTGAAGTGGATGCTAGCAGGCGATTGCACAGAAGTTGGACACGCAAACAGATGAGCCTTAACATTGCCGTTGGAATGAATGGGAATGAAGAGTGCTTGTGCTCCAGGAGTGTTCTTTGCTGCTTCGAAATTGACGTCTGGTCGCTCCAAACGGTGTTCCGATGCATTCTAGGGTCTACTCGCTGGTCCGGTCGACAGATGGCGCCACAAGTCGTAGCCATCGCTAACTCGGTCGTCTGTGAGCACGCCCTGACAAGTTCATCGGTCTTGTTTTGCGAAAAGGAAGCTGCACCTTGACATTTCATCGGGGGTTTTATGTCCTCTACCGGACCATGAGAAAGCTGTCAGAATAAACTCTCCGTGCCGTGTTTTCCAAGGAGGCTCTTCATGCTTCTTTGGAAAATTAAAGGCCGGCGTTGGGTCGACCCGGTCGACGCAACGCTAAACGTTGCGTCGACCCAAAACGTCATATCCGGTTTCTTACAAGGCATGGGTCGCAAAGCTTTTACATACTATAATGCTAATAAACTATTTTAATGTCAATATATTATTAACTCATTAAAAACCCATTAGTTTTTCAACAAAACGATATTGTTACTCTGATGTCATACTCGGCTTTAGATTAATTTAAAATACAAATGGGTCGATTGTGCTATATACTTGCACTTGTTTGAAATTTGTTTTAATTATTATTTAAGTTAGTAAGGCGAACCCATGCCATCAATGACCAGGACCAAAAATCGCTGCCACCTCGCGCTCCGGTTCAAGAGTACGCACATATGTTTACAAATGGCGGCGCTATGGCAAGTCAGCTGTCGGGACTATTCGGTTATTTAGAGAATGTCATATAGTTCTTTACAAATTAATGTATCGGGGAGCCCATGTATGCATCTTGATAATATAGCCAAGCCTGCATAACCTTCGCGATCCTAACTATCGCTGCTCACCAGAGCAGCGCTGACCCCAGCGCGTCCTCCCCGCCCGCCGAAAACCGCTGAGCCACAAGCATGCAGGATCACGCTGGACGCTCACGCGATGCCAGAAAATCACTGAAGGTGGAAGCCTCGCCGGCCTCGCGCCGAAAGCAATGTGTTCCCCATGCCTGCGAGCGAGCTGAGAAACACAAGTACGAGAATATTGTCTTGAGCAGCGTTTACACTGCACGAGAGCGCTTGCACACAGGCCACCTCGGAGTGTAGAGTTTTTCGTTGCTTTGGCCTCTCCCTCCGTCGTCCTTGCATATCTCACGACGATAACAATGTCTTCCCTAAGCGTACCAGTGGTACGATCTCGGGAAGAACAGACCACTTTATCGAAGCCCAGTTACACGAGCATCCCAGCGGTTTCTGGGAAGAGGCAGGGGGACATTCCTCTGCCTCCTCATCCCAGAAATATATATGCACTACATTAATAAGAGTGAGTACAGAGTTACTTCTCTTGTGTTCCCCTTGTCCTTTTTTTTTTTTTTTTCTTTTGTGTGTTGTGTTTTTTAATGGGAAAATGTGCAAGTGTAAAATGCTTGGCATTGATTTTCCGAAGCAAATGTAGATGTGATGGATGCCTCGGGAAGAACTAAGGATTAATTTGAACCACTTCACTTCGGTTTTCTTTTCACATGCCTGAAAGACCTCTATTACACAGTAAGTAAAGCTACTGGTAGACTAAGCTGCACATTTTGCCTCTTTAGTTACCTATCTGATGATGCTGGCCTTGAAGGTGCACTTATGTAAGCATTGGCAATATTTTCATCTGTGTTGTACCCTGGAACCCAGCATGCTTACACTGAGCTTACAAAAAAAAAATGGGAGGGCAGCTATTATACTCTTAGCAACAAAGTAATCAGCCTTACTGAGAGCAACATGGTTGTTTATTTCTTTATTCTGTATTACAGTTGGAAAGTATTAGTATTACAGTTGGAAAAGTAAAAGTTTAAAAAAAAACAAAGAAAATACTTCTCTTACCTGCACCAGAAAACTTGAAATGCAAATTTGCAGGAATAATTTTTTCGAGGCACCAAACAGATGATAACCACTGGGGGACCAGTCAGGCAATACGCATGCACGACCAAATGTCCGACTGGTCCTACGACATACCAGAAAGATTGTCGAACCTCATCAGGTGCCACCCACTCGCTGCATCGTGTGTATTCATGCATAGGCGTAGACTACGGGGGGTCATTGGGGCTCGGTCCCCCCCTAATGAGATCCAGGGGGGGGGGGGGGCTCTGTATTCCCCGGGCCCGGGCCATGATCCTTACCGTGACGCTGTTTACGTGCCATGTAACGAGTTTCTAGTAGTGGCATGTAAACAAAATAATGCCCACGTTGCCTTTATTGACAAAATGCATGAAACATAGAATCCCTGCGTGCTTCTGGGGGGGGTGCTTTTCCACTTGGGCGGAAAGCACCTCCCCCCCCGAAGAACTTCTCAGCCTGCCCCCCCCCCCCTCCCCCCCCAAGAAGATGGAAAGTTTACGCCGCTGCATTCACGTGAGTCTGTGATTGCCAGTGTCTGATCGGGTTCAGCAGTCTTTTTGGCATATCAAACAACCAGTCGGATGTTGAGTCGTGTATGGCCTGACCGGGCCCCCAGTGTTTACCACATAAAATGTGGCATTTCGCAGTCATTGATACGCGGGAAGCAGCTGTCCAAGCGTAAATGTAAAACTCAAAAAAAAAAAAAATCTTTTTTTTTTTTTTGTGGTTTTTTTTAGTAAAGGACTCTGACAACCGATATGACTGCAATATGCAAAAGTTGGACAAATGACGAGAAAAAAACTTTCAGCCTTTCCACTGTGGTGAAGAAAGAAAACCAGCGGAGCTGTACAATGAAAAGTAACGGCTGGCCGCGAGTCGGCAAGCCAAAGTGGAAAGGCTACCGCCACCTATGAACGACGGCGGCAACCAGATAGGTGGCTTGCCGCCGTTGCTCATAGATGGTGGTAGGTGTCCAGAGTTCGGTGTCTTCATTTCTTTGAGGGGGATACGATCCTGGGGAAACCAGCCCTTAACAGCTCCGCTGTAAAAGTGGTTCCAGCAGGGCATAAAGAAGCTGCCACACAAGTGATGCAAGGGCATTCGGCTCCTGTGGGAGTCTGTCAAGGTGGACATGCGTGCCTACATCTAGGTGACCGGTATCTGCAGCAGAAAACAAAATTGTGAATCCAAATAGTATGCTTCTGGTAATTGGCTCTAGATCATGTGGCCACTTGTTCTGTCTGTGAGTTGGGGTGAACACTGCTCGTTTTTCTGAAACATTTTCTACGACTGCCATTACATGAAGAGAAAAAAAGTGGGGCTGGGCGTCGATTAAAAATTTTAACCCAATTAATTGACACCCTTTATTCATTTTTATTCATTTTTTTTTTCCTTTGCTGAATATGTGACAAACGGTGCAATATACAATTTCAATTATAAATCAACGTCGATATGTTGAGCTGTACAGTTCAAAGACACTCACACTCGCAGATTATTACTTCAGCTGCTTGAGGCAAGGAAGTTCGTTGATATTCTCCGGCAACAGCGGCCACCTTTGATTGTTCACAATAGTCTCTGCTTGGCTAAACGGACACTCGCATGGCATTGAACTGGCCGGGACACGTGTAAACTTCTGCACTTGTCTGGATTTACAAGTCTCGCATTGACAGTTTACTTTAGGTTAATATTTCACCGAAAATATGCCCTTCATATAGGTGTACTCATCCACATCTGCATGGTGAAAGCATTTAATTTTTACTTTTGGTCTGTCAAAATTCTACTAGTTAACCGGTTAAAAAAATTAATCGTGATTAAAGCATTAAATGGTAGGTTAATCAACCAATTGCCCAGCCCTAGAAAAAAACAATGTGTGTTTCACATAGGTTATGTACATTAAATAATAAGTTACAAACATACAAAGAGGAGGGAAAAGAGTGTGAAGGTATGTCACTGGGGACAGTGCCTCTTCTGATTGAGACATGTGCCCCCCCCCATGCTAGGCTCCGTTTCCCAACAATTCCTTCACACCAGAGTTTTAGTTTATCTGCAGGTAACAATCTAACAGACTACCTCCTGAAATAAGGGAAATCTGACAATAATTCACAGTTGGGCTGAAACTCTGTACACTGAAGCCACCTGAGCAGGTTTCATCATAGGCCAGCATGCTATCTCAATGTCACCAGGGCAGTAAGTAAACAGGAACGGAAGACAGATTCAGATATGCAAAAAAAAAAGTAGTCAAGAAGATTTTGATGAGCGTGTTGGAACAGATGTAACAGTAAGAAAGCACAAAATGAACAGAAGGACAAAACAGACCTGTACAAGCTTTCAGTTTTGCAACAAGATATATTTGTTGCCAGCGAACTCTGCACCAACAAACGTCGGTGGGGAAGGGGGGAAGGAGCGAGAGGGAGAAGAAAAGGAAAGGGGGAGAAGGGTGCACGAGGGGAGAGAAGGAGAAGGGAAGATAGCATTTTCGCATACGGAACATTGTAAAATCGGTACACTGGTTTTACGAGGCAGAACATGTACTAATCTCTGCAATGGAAATAAAAATATTGCACCACAATATCATGACAACTGTGCAAAGCCAAAGTGACTGTTTATTTTGTCTTCTACGTCCACAGCCATTTTTTTTTTACTAAAGGGTCTTGACAACCGAGGTCTTCCTGCATCTTGCACATGTTCTCAGTACACTACAGCTTAAAATGCTGCAGTCTACCAACAAAAATTGTATTCATGCTACCAATCAATCATGGTTTTATTGCGTGTTTCCAGGCAACTCTTAGACCTAAATAGGGGTGCACTCACCCCATCCAATAAAAAAAAAAAGAACATTGTCACATCCTAATTAGCATCCATAAGACTTCTTTTTTTTTTTTTTTTTACATTGGAAAAGGAGCAGAGAAGTCAAGGTATGTATTGTCACATTTATTATATGCCTGCTGAATCCTAGACAAAGGAGTTTCACAATGCAAATTACAAGAATGAAAAGGTGCCCTAAGCCTGGTTTGATATTAAGGAACATTGAATAAAATCTTACTACGGTAAAATACCGGGCAAGCGCCCACTCAAAATTTAGAGATAAACGCGAAAAAATGGGGGATGGGCGCTTGTCCGGTCATCAATTTTACATATAAATGTACTGTGCATATTTTTTTCTATCTTAGAAATTTGGATATGGGTGCTTTATATGGAACGGGCGGAAGCTCGGTATTCCATGGTAAGTAGAAATAAGAGAATTACAGTATTAACCAATTTGTAAAGAAACACCATATCACAAAGTAGTCACCCTATGGAAAGAGGCGAAAGTTTCCAAAAGATGTGAATAACCATAATAAAATTTGTCCAATATGGCAATCATACATAGGCCTGACAAATCGTCACTGGACATATTCCAACTTAAAGGGGCCCTGCAATCATATTCAAGTATCTACCTTTTTTGCGGTTGCCACGTCTCTTGGGGTTCGGACAAGCCAGCGGGCACGGAGATATTAACTAAATATCAGTGCGTCATATTTTAACCGGACGACGCAAAAACCTCCTCCATCTACAGGCGCGACCCGCAGTGCCGAAAGCGCTCGATATGTGACGACATCAAAACGTTTTTGGTTCTGGCCTTACTACTGGTCAGAGCTGCTAAAAGCTTTTTTACTAGTCGAAATACAAAATATAAGTGGTGCGAACCGTTTCAATTATTTATGAAAGTAGTTTTTGCTCAGTATTTTAGATCAGAAAAGAAACTAATGCAGTTTATAAAGTATGGAAACAAGAAATGACCCGTCGACATACCCACCACCCAGCGTTGGAAAAGGCGGCACATACTAGAAAGGGGTAGTGGGATGAGGCACCAACGAGCGGCGAGGGTAGAAACTTCCCGGATGTATGCGACAGCGCTGCGGTCACATGGGCTCAAAGATCCGACCGGGTGTGAGCGTTCCGAGGGCCTTCAGTGAGCAGGTGTGGCTTGCGGTTTGGCCGTTTGGTAGCGCGAAGTGGCTCCCGTCCTGAGCTGATCTTTACCCCGTGTTTGCAGTCATTTTTGGCCAATGGAGTGTCATGCTGAATTAGTGTTTAATCGCGCAGCAAATGCAATGCGAGCCGCCCTGGCCGCTCGCTTCATCCAGCCAATCCAGCATGTGCTTTGGTGGCGCCCTCTCGAGCCGTCGACACGGAGCGCAGCAGCCGTGAGCGCCCGCTAAGTTCACTACCCCTCCTCTAGTTCACGGCCACTCAAGCCAGGACTAAGGACGTCATGAAGGAGGTTATTTTTTGCATGTTTTTGTAATTTTAATTTGCCTATAAGTTTTAAAATAAAGCAAAATTCGAGAAAAGTTTTATTAAGTAACTACGTTCAGTGCGCTCAGGTTCGGTGCAAATTAAAAACCAGTTAAAAAGTTGTTGCAGTGCCCCTTTAAGCATTTGACTTACACTTATTGAATTCCAAACAATTTATGCTAATTCTATCTTTGGCCAAACTAACAAGCAAAAAAGCTGAATTGTCGTGTGATATGAGATTACGCCCAACAGACTTAGGGAATCATCGAAGATTTTTTCAATGTGAGCAATGAAAAACGGGCAGGAATTAGCGAACATTCTAAGATCACTTTTGCTGCAGGGGCCGCAAAAGCAGAAGGCCTAGTGGGGCCGCAAAAGGCCCCACTAGGCCTTCTGCGGCCCCCGCCGCTTCCTGTTTGGGCCAACCCCATGACTGGGCGAGCCCTAGTCTACTGTGCCTCGGCACGCTTCGCCTCTTGGCTGTTAACCATGGGTGTTGTTCCACTTTCTTAGGCATTGAGCCATCCTAGCCTCAATCAAGACGTATGTGCTCGGTCATCCCAAATTGCTATACTGCATCCTTGATTTAGGAAGCTCTTTGACCAAGTCGCACCTGCCTCTCCGAGGCAGGTTTTTCTTTTTGTGCCGCCGAGATCTTCCCTAGAGCAAAAAGCTCGCGCTTGTAGCCTTTCCTGCGGTACATCATAAGGTGAAGCAAAGTATAGTCGCCCCTCTGTAGCAAATCGCAGCACACAACGTTGAGAAACTGATTTTTTCGGACAGTCTAAAATGGGTTGGACGCATCAGGGTTTATGCTGTACACTCTAAGACCATATTGTAACGGGCTGACTGCTACTATTTTAATTACCTTTTTCTCTTAAGCACTTTTCCGCTGCGGTGCTCTAAGTCGCACTTGTTAACATAGTCAAATCTGAGACACACAAGGAGGAAGGCGGCGCGTAAAAAGGACACGCACATATACACACACAGTCTCTGCCCTTCTGTGGACGTTACGAGCGGGTGCAGCAAAGATCTGTGGGCAAAACCACGAGAAGTAGGGTGTGCGAATAGTGGTTCAAAGCTCATAGTGCTGCGCAATATCTAACCTTCACAGTACGAAGGAAACACACGAGATACCAGTTCTATTTGCCGTGTTGAAGCTATGAATTACGCTGCGCTATTCGGTGCTAACTTCACAAGTACTCGCAGCTCACGACGAAGTCTTCGAACGAGATGGTTGCTGCATGCCGGCAGCATTTTCAAATCATGATAGCGGTGATGAAACCGACCTGCCTGTCCCACAATGTCTCGCTCTCGCTGATCCCGCCGAGGCTGTGCTAGAGTGACATTGTAACACCGGTAACACAGCACCACTTTGAAACGTTGTATCCGGTGCGCCGCGACTCAGTTTCGGCCATCTTGAAATCGCTTCAAGCAAAAAACACAACAAACGCCTCCTAGCAACGCATAGTTGCTTCAGACTACCGCTAGAGCTCAAGTGGGCGCTGGAAATGTCAGCGTGCCAAGCCCGCCACGCTGTCAAGGTGAACGTGGCGGCGTAGCCAGCGTAGCTTCCTTAGGGACAGAAAACCAAACAAATTAGTTGTTAGTTGTTTATACTGGACGAGTTTAGCCTGCCAGAACATGGCTACATTGTAACCCACTGTAGATAAGCAATTTAGCCCGTGCAGTACGACTGCTAGCCTGGGGTCTTTAAGCGCGCCATGCAGTAGTGATACACGACCGCACGCCGGTACGATGCTCATCCCGATCGAAACGGGCAGGGGTGGGGATTGAACCCAGGATCCCTCGGTTCTGCAGCGCGAGCTTTTGCTCCACGTGCTCCGAGCTGGTGTGCGCTAGCCCACTCGGTCTCCGATTCCCCCCCCCCCCCCCCCCCCTCCCCCCCCCCGCCTTCCCGCCCCCCCCCGCCCCGGGGGCACACCATGCCCTGACAGTTCCCGGACTGCGCCAGCAAGGGAAAAGAAGAGGACGGACAAATACAAACCTTCAAACAAAGCTGTCAAAGCTACTTGCGCGAGCGTCTGACTCTGTGTTGCTACGGCGTCTCCTTTGCACAAGAGCGCGTGCAAATCAGACGCAAGACGAAGCCACGTGGCCACATATATGTCTTGCAACAGTGCTAGCAGGGCGGGACTGCAGTGTCTCCTTTGTGCTACGTTGTCAAAGCTAGCTTAGCTTCCACAGTGCTCCAACTCCATCACAGATAGTTGTGCGAGCGCATGCAAATGAAGTGCAATAGACAAAGCCACGTGCTCTCGCAGCAGTGCGGGGCTGCTACACATTGAAGCTACGCTAGCTTTGACAATATACCACAAGCAAGAACAGATAACATAGAACCAAAAAGTTAAATGCCACAAGTGTATGAGGCTAGTTCAGCCTCTCCAGTGACTTCAGCTCATGTTATTTAAATCTAAAGTTGTCAAAACTCAAAATAATTTGGGTCCAGAGGATTTGTGAGGCTCCGTCTCACAAATGTCTGCAGTGAAGACGGCACACGCGTGTGACCATAGCTCAGCAGAATCTCGTGCGTAAAAGACACTTCAAAACCACGCGCTCGTGATCGCGAAGATCAGCACTGCAGATCTTTTTGGGATTGAGTACAGGCTGTGTAGTTTGTAAATACGTCTGACCGCCGCCGCCATGTACCTATGTACATTACGTATTTTACTGCAACACTGTAATGTACCAATTCATGCATGATGAAGCACGTACCAAATTACTCAGGCACCAAGTAGCATGGCAACGTATACGGTACACGCGCTGAACGCAGTATAGGGTATTCACTGGACGCCATATTTGAGGGTGATTTCTAGAGCGCATGCTCAGAAAGAGCTCACATTAATAGGCTGATAAGACCGGCAATCTTGATGGTGCGGAGTGCACGTATCAAAATAACTGTGGAAGCTCGCCGTCAGCACGCGCTCAGCAGTCGCGCACACAGCTATGGCCGCCAGTGATTACTCCCCATAACACGTTCCAGGTAGTAAATAATCATAATAAAACGTTGATGAGTTCTTGTTCAAAGTGCCATTTGTATTAGGTTTCTGCTTTAGCTCTAGTGTGTGTGATTCGTGACGGCCTTGCATATCTTCACCTAATCTCCAGTGTTTTATCGAAATGAAAATAATAATAATAATAATAAGTTGCTTTTACGCAAGAAAGGGTAAGGGGTGGAATGGGAGGCGAGGGAGTGGAATTAGGGGCGCCCTGGCACGGCCCAAAAGTGGTGTATGGCCGTGTGAAAACCATATAAATGCATTCCATCAAATTATAGCAAACAACAAATATTGTTTTCATTGGAGACTCCTGTTTTTTCCCTGAAGAACTATTTAGACAATTTTCCTGTTTTGAAAAATGAGTGACGCAAGCGTAGTTTAAATTTTTGTTACAGACGAAAGCTTATGTAATACTGCAAAATCGATTATATTTACCGGAGAGGTGCACCTTTAGCCCAAGGCCCCGCGTATAAGCCGCAAAACATTGCTGGCACCGCGTTGTGATATTGTGTAATATGTATATATATATACGTATATGTATGTACGTGTGCTGCATTGTATAGTAGAATTTGTGCCAACTTCCGCAGATAACATAAGCAAATATTTCTTAATTGACTGAAATACATGTCATCTTCACGTTTCTAGAAAGCGTGGAAGGGTTGTAAGTTCTCTTTAGACGCGTTGGTTTTGGTGAAATGAGTGCATGCTGTTGACATAGAGCGTAGCGTACGCTACGGGTGATCCCAGTCAATCCAGCTGCGGCCCATCGTAAGGTCAAACAGAGTAGACTAATTTTGGGACGACGGACATCTCGCTTTGTTCAGCTAGCCGGCTGTTGGACAAGAGTCAGAAATGGGTATATATATATATGCAGCCGTTAGCCACTCCGGTCTCAATAAGGTAAGGGCGCGCGGAGGGTAACCACAACATACCCTTTCAACTACAACAAAAAATTATATACAAGGAAAGATTACCTGGATAATTGGTGAATTTGGGCCTATCTTAAAAACACGGACGAGAAATGTTTTCTAACTGGTTAGTTTAAAACGTTTGTTCTATATGAATGTATATTTTAGCTCGAAAAATATATGAGGCCCCTTTTTCGACACCCGAGGTATACTTAACAATTACCGCGATATCGGATGATTGATGCACTGAAAATAAAATCCGACACGAAATTTCAGTTTTTTGTGCCCTTTTTTCAGCGTTTGGATTCTGCAAGAATGATAAAGTTAGAAACAAAAGCGTCTTATGCATTATCCACACCAGCGATTACGTCGAGTCTGCATTATTTAAAACGAAGAAAAACGTTCCATGGTTCCCTTGGGCGTACTTTCCCCGTCGCGCCGGAGAGAAGCCCGACTACGCGGTGCACGGCCGCTGTATGGGAGCTTTCTGATTTTCCTAATTACTAAACTCACCAACTCAGGCAAGAAACATAAAAAAAAGAAGTGCAGCTACACGCGCACTTTTTTTATTTAATGGGGACCAGCGGGATTGGGACAATAACGGAGGAGCCCCTCTCCCTGCTACTTTCCCGCAGTGCTTGCCTGCTACGGGAGAAGCTCCCTTGTAATTATGCGGGCACGTAGGGTTGGCAATCGGGTCAGCTGAACACAAACAAAACGGGACACGAAGGAAATGACTGGACAAATGGACCGCTGTTTGTCCAGTCCTTTCCTTCGTGTCCCGTTTTTCCGTGTTCAGATGACCCGATTGTCAACAGTATGTACCAACTAGCCCAACTAAAACCCACAGCACGAAGGGTGTCCGGTTTTATTTTCCTCCCCTGCTTAGGTCAGTGTTAATTTTATTGAGGGCGACTAGTGTGTAAAATGAGTGAAATATAATTACCTAATTAAGCAAGGAAGTAGGAAACGGTGCAAAAATGCATAACAAAATTTGGAAAATGTTTTGATCGCTTCAGCCTTTGCACACTATCAAAAAGGCAGCATTGTGAGAACTTGTATCTTGCATAGTACTTGCCAATAGAGAAATAAAGGCTGAATTAACAATGGTGGAAAGCCATACTTAAAAAAAGGAAAAGCGCAATATTTGTATCCAATTTTTTTAAAACTCGATCTTGAGTTGGCCATTTCACACCTTTTGTATTTTCATCCTTGTTTTCCTTTTAAATACCTAATAGCCTAGGCATGTGCTGTGAAGCCTAAGGTATATGTATTTTGATTTTTTTTAACATACATCAGTTAAAAAAAGAAGCTGCAGGTACACTAACCAACTGTGTTTATATAGCCCAACGTTTTGTGGCCTGCTTTGTTCACGGGCGACTTATTTGGCCAGGAATTTGTATATCTCTCCTCCTTGTCGCTGCCATTTAAATCATTCTCCTCGCTTTGTTGCACCCTGAAGCCCGTGGATATAACTGCTTGGGATGGTATTGATCAACCTGTTCTGGTTGTTTTTTGTATGTTGAATAAGCCATAACTATAAAAAGTCATTTTTTCAGTTCCTTCCGAACCTGGAAAAAATTACTCTTTTAAGAGTCATGGCATATTCAGCATACAAAGAACCTGAACCTTCCCAAGCAGTTATATTCACAGGCTTCTAGGCATCGCAAAAAGGAGAGATTGATTTAAAGGCAGCGACAAGGAGAAGAGAAAGACAAACACCCAGCCAAATAAGTCACCCGTGAACAAGTAGGCCGCGAAACGTTGGGCTATTTAAACACAGCTGGTTAGAGTACCTGCAGCTTCTTTTATTAATACTCACATAACCAGGCAGAATTTTGCCAAAATGTTTACTTTTCGAAACATACATCTGTTGAACGTAACTATTGTTATTATACTGGAACATAAAAACCTTAGTCCTCCCAGTCCCAGAAAGCAACAGCTTAAGGCTGAACTCCATAGAGCGAAATATGCGACGAATGTCGCCCCACGTCATGCTCATTTTGCGCGGGACGTAGCAGCCACTGTGCCGATTCCATGCGCAGAACAAAAGCCGCCGGGCAAAATTAGATTTTTCACAGCATATTCGTCCCATGGAGTTCAGCCTCTATGGGTAATAATGCATATGCAAGTCCAAAAGTTTCCTCGTAAATAAAAATAGGTTATCCCCCTTCGACTTGAAACTGACCTCCTAAGTTCTCAGGTACACAAGGGACTAGGAGGAGGTTCACAAAGCAATACATCTAGTTTACAGGCGTGAGCCCTCAGAATTTTCCATGCCAGCGGCAGCTGCCAGACTGTCAAATTTTACTTTGGGAACAGTACATACTTTATGGCATGAAGGATCATAAATGGATGGATGGATGGGATCTTTCAAAGTAAATAATTCTCATTACCTACAAAAACAAAAATACTGTCAACTTCCAACAGTTTATTTAGTACTACTTTATGGAATGAAGGATCATAGATGGATGGATGGATGGGATCTTTCAATGTAAATAATTCTCATTACCTACAAAAACAAAAATACTGTCAACTTCAACAGTTTATTTAGTACTACTTTATGGCATGAAGGATCATAGATGGATGGATGGATGGGATCTTTCAATGTAAATAATCCTCATTACCAACAAAAATACTGTCACAACTTCAACAGTTTATTTACACAAACACACTGCACCATTCCAACTTTTATTCAAGTGGTAACTAGCAGGCAGGACCAATGCCCTTGGTTCCGAGATGACGATGAACTGGGTGACAGGAACTTTGTGCTACAAGTCACAACTGAAGCAGCTTATTCAGAGTGGTGCCCAGGACACCAATGGTGGGGTTCAAGCTGGGCTGCAAGAGAAAAGAATTGTCACAGTACAAGCACCGTAACCATCAATTTTAGACCATGTGGAACAGACATACACCACTTCAGTGCACTAAGGAGTTTGTTACTACTTTTAAAAACAAGAACTCTTGGATAATGATCCCCTAAACAAAGCAAATTGACAGCAAGGAGCTTTACAAGTTAGTTTGAACATTCAACAAGTAATCAAAATTGTTGACAGTAAAAACATTTGAATATAGGTCATCCTTAATTTTGAAGTGGAAGGAAAGGAAATTCGTACAAATATTTAACTCGTCGCATCATTTGTAACCCAGGTTAAAACTCATCTGTTGATCATGCTGGCAACGTCATCTTATGAACATTAAGAATGGCAACTGCATGCTTTCGTACCGAGCGAAAGCATTAAATATTGAACAAAATAGCACATTAGTTCACATAAAAATAGTGCTCGAGGCATTTTTGATCATAATCACAGACCACTGTTGTAGATCTTTTTTTATTAGGAATGTCACTGAAAACCTGTTCATTTTTGTTATAAATATTCACTCTACTATGAAAAGGTAAACTGGCACTGCAATTGACCCTTTAGCAGTGGTATGCCAGAGTAGTTCATAACATTACTAGACACAAAGGACACAAAGGCGCACAAACTGGAGTTGACACAAAAATAACATAAAACTACCTCATGTAAAAATAAAAAAAAACACGGCTTATTGACGTCTTTCATGATTGCAGCCAGTGCATTGATAGTAGGGGAGATAGATGTATTTTTGGATTTTGCCAAGCATTAGATTGATTGTCCTGTCATCTAGCTGTTATGTAAAATTGCAGGTATCATTAAAGGGGCCCTGCAATCATATTTAAGCGTCTACCTTTTTTGCGGTTTCCACATCTCTTGGGGTTCGGGCAAGCCAGCGGGCACGGAGAGAATAACTAAATATCAGTGCGTCCCATTTTAACCGGACGACGCGGACGCCTTCTCTACCTACAAAGGCGACCCGCGGTGCTGAAAGTGCATGCTATGTGTCGCGTTTGGTCCTGGCCTTAATACTGGTCAGAGCCGCCAAAAACTTCTTTCTAAAACCGCGAGCTCATAGTGTTGGCAGCCACTCTTAATTAAGTCACGAGAGCTTGTGCCGCCGAGATGTGCCCCAGAGCAAGGAGCTCGTGTTTGTAGCCTTTCTTGCGGTACATCATAAGGTGAAACAGAGTATAGCGGTGAACGTAGAAAGGTCCCGAATGTACCCGGCGCTGCTGCGGTCGAGGATCCGACCGGTTCCGAAGGCCTTCGGAGCTGGTTTGGCAGTATGGCAGCGCGAAGTGGCTGCTGTTCTGAACTGATCTTTATCCCGTGTTTGCTGTCGTTCGTGGCCAATGAAGTGTCATACTAAATTAGTGTTTAATCTCGCAGCAAATGCAACGCGAGCCACCCTGGCTACCCACTTCATACAGCCTATCCAGAACATGCTTTAGTGGTGCCCTCTCGAGCCGTTGACGCGGAGTGCAGCAGCGGTGAGCGCTCGCTGAGCTCACTACCTCTCCTCTAGTTCACGGCCACTCAAGCGACCAAGGACGTCATGAAGGAGGTGTTTTTTTGCTTGTTTTAGTAATTTTAATTTGCCTATACCTTTTATAATAAAGCGATATTCAAATAAAAGAAAAGTTTTATTAAGTTACTACGTCCACTGCGCTCAGGTTCGGTGCGAATTTAAAACTTTCAGCCTTTCCACTCTGATGAAAGAAAGTCAGCGGCCGTCCATTACAAAATGCTGTATCAGGGGGAGGGGAGGCCCCAGCAAAATGGAAGATATCGGGGGGGGGGGGGGGGGTCAGGCCCCATGGGCCCCCTTTCCCCTGGCTACGTGCCTGGTGTATCACTACTGGGTGGTGCACGTTACCCCAAGCTAGCGGTTGTACTGCACTCGCTAAATTGCTCATCTACAGCTGGGAGACTCGTCGCCCTCTGAGGCATACCAAGTTCTAAGCTGTATAAACATACACACAACCCAATTTCGGATCTTGATGACGCAAGTCCGTTTCCGGCTGAGCTGAGCCCACTTCATTCAACGCTTGTTGCTATTGCTGTCGTTTCTTCCTACTAAAGGCTATGGTTAGGGTTCCGCGTTTTCGGTGTTTTTTTTTTCTTCACGAAATCGGGGGTATTTTAATTCGGGGTTTAATGTTTTCCTGCAGATTCCGTGGTTTTGTTTAAATTGGTTATGACTTCACCAATTCACACAAAAAACACTGAATCTGTAGGAAAAATGGAGCTGCCCCCCCCCCCCCCTCCCCCCCAAAAATGCCCCCAATTTTCCCCCCCCAAAAAAGTCTTAGGCACGGTCGCGGAGAACACGAGGAGTGAAACTCACGTGACTTCCTGCGAACCCACTTTTAGTGACGTAGGTCGATGCCTCCCTTCTGACCGCCCCGACACCTTGCGGTACGCTGTTACGTCACAGTGCACTGGCGGGAACTTTGAATTCGGCCTCCTATTTCTATTTTTATAAAAAAACTACGCAACTCTTCAGTGAAACAATTTTTTTGTAATGTCCTGACATGCCATTTCAACGCCTAGCATGAAAAAAAGAAAGTTTTTTTTTTTTTTTGCCGTGTCAGACGCCCTTTGAACATGTTCGCACGTCGCCTGTTTCCTAAAGACAATACTTTGCATGCTGCGAGGGTGCATGCTGTTCGACGGGGGGATGGTTGGTTGCGCAAGAATACTGACGTCCCTTGTTCGGCACACTTCGAAGATTACTGCTTTGACACAAGCGGTCAAGCGAGAAGACCTCGACCGGGTAGCATACCAACTATGTTTATGTTTCCTTCATTTCCAGCATACCTGCAGAAAGCAGTGGGTATCATAGTGACTGTAAACACTTATTTTGTATTTTAGCTAGTTTCATCTAAAACTCGAGACGGTGCGCTTATAACAGCCATGCATCTGCAAAACAAGTATTATAAAAAATTTTTGCGAGCTTGATATTTCTGTAAATTCTCAAAGTGCCGGTTTTGGTGATCGGTCAGGTGCACAAATTTCCGAAATTGTGAGAGGGACGCTACGTATTCATTACCACGGCGTTGATCATTTGCAATAAGATATCCGAGAAAAAAGAATTCAACATTAAGCGGCTTTAGAGTCCTTTAAAACAAAAAAAATAATTGTTTTGTTTTCGTTGTAATACGCAGCCCCAAAAGCAACAGATGCTGCTAGCACCCCTATCAGCGCAGCCTCTTTTTTTTGCCCTGAGCAAGATGGCTGCCGATTTGTTAACTTGGTGGCACCCGGTTGCATGGAAGAGTGCAGGAGACCGCCACTCCAGAAGTCTTATATTTCAATTAACGCAGTAAGGCCATCGCAGTCGTGCTTCTCACTGCATGTGCGCGCTCGTTTCCGTAAAGCCGACCTGCATGTAAGCGATTTAGCGTGCGACGAGACGAGCGATGGAGATTTCTCACTGTCGCCCGTTGCATCGCTCAGTTTTCGGGATTTCTAGAAAACGTCGCTCACCGTCTTGGTTGCTTCGCCGTCTCTTCCATGCAGTTTGCCTCGTCGTGCGACTGACCGAGCGACAGCGAAGCGGGTTGCCGTTGCTCGCCAAAGCGCTTACATGTGGTTTATACTCAATTAATTTACAAGCACACAACGTTGAACCATTGGCGCCTTGATTTTAAGTATAAACTGTATGCAAGTGATTCGGCGAGCAACGAGAACAGTGACGGTGACCCGCTTCGCTGTCGCTGGGTCAGTCGCGTGACGAGGCAAACCACATAAATATGACGGAGCAAGCGACCAGGACGGTGAGCGGCGTTTTCTAGAAACCCAAAAACCGAGTAACACGACAAGTGACAGTAAGTAATCTCCGTCGCTCCCCGCGTGCCTTGTCGTCTCGTCGCAAGCTAAATCGCTTACATGCGGGTCGGCTTTACGGAAACAAGTGTGCACATGCAGCGAGAAGCACGACTGGATAGCCTTACTGCGTCAGTTGAAATTTGCATATGTCGCAATGGTATAGACTGCCCTTTATTAGCGAGAAAAACGCTAGAACGGGATGAACTTATATGGTCTCTGAAACCATAATCTTTTATCGTCGATCCATTCGCTGTCCGATTCCATTTCATAAATACGAAAATACAAGAGCTGTGTTGAAATATAGATATCAAATGATTAAACAAAAGCCCGAAATATTAAAAAGACACAATTTCAACGTCGAAAAGACACACAATTTCAGCGCGGAATGTGAAAGAACACGAAAGCAAAGCTCCGGTAGTGGCCTGTGCAGCACACAACGCGGGGGAACGGCGAGAAGCTGAAGGTCGGCTATGGCGGCAGGGTCACGTGACATCAAGATGCCGGCGCCCATGAAATGTTGCCTGAAAGGGTCTATAGCTATGCTTTTCTTGTCTAATAAAGCCTCATTGTAACAATCGTGCAACTTTCTGAAGTGCTTTTCTAAAGTGCCATTAATGTTATTAACCCACGACTAATTAGCCACACATACTGTGAACTTTATTTTTGCGGCCACAATATTTCGCAAATTTGGAGAATATTTCATGCGCAGAAAATTTTGCGAGGAGTGGTGAGCTATATACTCTTTACCATATATTGGTGGGATGCGTTTTTCGCAGCAATTTTTAAGTCAAGAAATTTGTGAAAAATTAAGTTGTTTACAGTAGTCGGGTACGCTCATTTGCCTCCCAAGCCTTTGTAGGGCCTGACAAGTCAATCCCCTTCACCGTGCTATGGTGTACTAGAATCTAGTACATCATAACCGTGCAAATTCACGCCGCTCTTCCATCAAGATTCAATTTCTCGGAAGGAAACCGAAAAAAAAACTCGTCCCCTCCCTTGGCCGGTGCCGATCCCGTCATCTGAATGCAACACAGCGCTTTGGCATCGCCACTGGGAATCGCACAGTGCCCTTGCTTCAAGCAAAATGGCAGCCTTGTTTCCACCTAGCCTAGCAACACATGCATTTTGTACTCTCGAACCGGAAGAGAGGAAAAGGGTCCATTCTCTACAGTGCTTACTGGAAGCACCCACATTTGCAAAATCGTCCACTGACAGTGAGAGTACTTCCCCTATTTCAACAACTATAGCATCAATGTGTATTTTTGCAACAGGTCTACATACTGTTTCACATCACGTCCCACCGCAGCGGATGCTCCGAGCCATCTCAGTCAACCCAGCTCTGCGAACGTAGCACGTAATATGCTCTACGCATGTCACCCTCTTCAAGGTCAAGTAAAGGCCTGGTCACACATACAGCGGAGCGTTAAGTTACCGCTATGTGAGCGCTCCAAAGAGCGCTCATGTGGTGCTTCCTTGCGCGTGACTTAGTTCTAATATAGCGTGCAATCAGCGTTTTAGTAGCGCTCCTTGCACGACCGTTATTGCTGCAGATTAGCATGTGTACTGATGTTCAGGTTCCTGTGGTTGGGTGTGCATCAACAGTACGTACCATGGCGGACATGCGGGATGCTGAAATAGAAACGCGACAAATGCCCTTACATACAAAATTAGTGCATATGTGTGTGGACGACTTAACGCCCAGAAGAGCCTTCTGAGTGCGCGAAATCTTTCACCACCGAGATATCGACGGGTATCCGGTGAACCTCGTTCCCAGGCCGAGGGACCGAGACACAGAGCTCTTCCGAAGGTGATTATTTTTTAATTGCCCGTCTTTGAAACCAGGATCACGTATGTCGAATAGAAAGTGATAAGGACGTACCCAATCAATTAGTCGCTCAGAGTCCATGACTCTGAATCGTCTGCCCGACCCTTTGCTTGAAAGGCGGCTCTTTTACTTCCTCTTCTTTCAGTGCCAAAGAAGAAATAACAATGGAATCGCCGTGCATGCACTGTTTCGCAGCCGCAAGCATGGCACAAGGAGCGCGCTTACAGTGCGTTGCTAAAGCGACAACCGAGCGCTGCTTCCAGTGCTCATGAAGCGCTAACTGAGCGCTCCGCTGTATGTGTGGATCAGCCTTAACACTCACGAGGCCTTGGATTGGCTCCGATGGCTCGTAGGTGGTGTAAAGCCCCTCTATCCTGGGAAAAGCGGCACCATTCATTCTTGTGGAAATGCTCGAGACTTGCGCCGTGCACCACCTTCTAGGAAGAACACGGCGTCTGAAATTTAGCTCAGTGCTGCGCTGTGCTGCCGTGATCTTCCCAAGGGCTGCACGTAGCACGTACCTTGTGCATCGGCGCACCTTGCGCTACTTTTGAAACGTAAAGGGGCTTTAAGGTGGTGCAGTTGGCAACGGTTGCCCCGTGGCCACTGTTGCGAGAGCAAACTGTGGTTCAAGCTCAAAATTGTGAAGGTAGGCTTGTTAGTCATTAGATTAAGGGCTTGGGGAAAGTGACTTCGCCCATTACCTGGCCCACCCTTCTGTTGGGGCTTTTGTAGGGATGCAACAAAGAGTATGTTAAGCATAATAGATGTCAACATAAGAAAGATATAATAACAACGTCAGCATGCAGAGCATGTTATGGTCTTAACTGGACCAGAGGTTAAACCTATGAGCCTACCACTGCAAATATTTCATGCTGATCTATATAGCACACAAACTGCCTCTGCTTGCCAAACATTTACCCCTGCATCCTTATTTTCAGAACGAGGGTGGTGTGCTGCAGTAATCAAATGACAGATGAAGAAATAAACTTCACCATATCGACTGACCTCACTGAAATGAGCGCCGCTATCCTTCAGCATCCCGCTCCACTCCCGGCTGTTCGATGAAACCATGGCCTGCCTTGTGGCTCCTGCAGAAAGTGTTCGTCTCCCGGGCATCCTTGTTCTTTCCCGCAGAACCTCGGCACGTCCACCGCGGGCTGCTTTGCCTCGGGAGGATGACCGTCAATCCAGCAGTCATGACGAACAGACGCTTAATCGCCGCTAAAGAACGAATCGACTGAATCTCGACAGCCACGTCTGGTTTCAATAGGAAAATTCCGAACGTCTTTCCACAAGAAACCCCAGTTGTCCCAGTCACGGAACCCCCAGATATCAAAGCACGTGGTACACCCGAGTTTTGGGCTAAATACAAAGGCAATCGGAATCTCGCGAAAGAAATAAATACGTGAAAAAAAATCAACAAGACACCAAGAAGGGAAGATCAACGCTCAGAAACGAGGGTTCACGACAAATGGAGGTGGACTTGCGAAGGTTGCAGGAACACAAGGAGCCGAAGAAAGTAAACAACGGTCAAAACGCGGGAAACCGAAGGGATTCTCCCGCCCCTCATCAAATGTAACACGTGACATTACACATAATAATTATCTCAGAATGCATTGCATATATCTAATATAATTTCATTTCTACTCATTTAAAATTTATATAAATAACCTTAACAAAATAATTCACTCAATTTATATAGACACGTGACTTTTTCTTAATAGCCAATCAGAATTCTGGGTCTACCCAACGCTGGGCGTTGCGTAGACCGGGTCGACGCAGACACTGCGAAAATTAAAAAAAAAAAAAAAAAAAATCAACTAAAGAGAAAGCTGAAAAAAAGGAAAAGCGAACAATATATTTTTTAATTTATTTCGTCGATATTAAAATGTACGAGATTTCATATCACCGTGTCAAAATTCGCACAGCTTCCACTCTCGTCAGGTCTCGCGCTTTTTTTTTTGTTCGGTTTCGGTTTCATTATCCGAGCGATCCGAGCCGCCACAACCGAGTCCCCAGGCGGCGCCAGCAGCGGCCGCGTCCCCTCCCCGACTTCCGGTTGAGCAAACATCCGCCGACTTCGGACGGCTCGCGAGAGAAGATGATTGCCATGGTGCGGCGGGTTCGCGCGAGGATGCTATCCAGTGGATAACCTTTTTCGGTCGGATTTCGGCGCCGGGATCGCTTCCAAGCGGCGGATTAACCATGGACGACGTCGAAACCGGTAATTCGCCACCGACCGGCACGCTTTTCACGCTCGCCGGGGCCTTTTTCGTTTCCCTTGCCGCTCTCTCCTCGAAACTGATCGGGCTGTCCAAGAGCCATCTGGGCGTATGTCCCGCAAAACGCTCCAAAATCCCTTTTGGGGTGTTGCAAAGTTGGAACGAAGTCATAGGACGTACTCAATCGAGTACCCAGAGTGCTTTAGACGTGCAAGAGATTGCGCAAAGGTAGCGTACCGCGAGAGATAAAATGCAACTCCTCTGAATCATTCGCGCGGCCTGGCTGTTTTTTGTACGTTTTTAGGTGATGCCATGGCTAAAGATGAATGGGAGCTTGCGCGTTGGGAGATGCTGGCGCTCCGAAAAAAAGAAGTGGGTTAAGTCTTCATTTCGCTTTCGGCTTCGTTTCTTTTTGATACGATCGAAGGAACTTGCGTTGAACGGATGTGCAAATTTCCCCAAAGATACTGGAGGAAGCTGTGCTTTTCTTTTTGTGTGTGCGTGCGAAGCATTCTTTTTTTGTGGGCGAGAAAACTGCGCTCGGTTGACGCTACATTTTTCTTTATTTTTTTCCCCCTCGAGAAATAGAATTTGGCAGTAAAAGAGGAACTCTAACTCATCACCATTTCAAGTGAAGCTATGATAAGGTGATATGATGTCATTTCTCATTGCTCCGTCGGGCGGGGTGGCAAATAATATTTACTGATTGTTCTAATTGCTTTTCATTCTAACTAAATTTTAACTAAACAGCAAGGGCACATAGGCTAGCTGTAGCTATGGCTTTGTAATATTAATTTCTACGTACGGTCTGCCTAATTTCGAGCATTTTCTATTAAAATGCTGTGGGTGGGGCCAGGTAAAAACAATTTCGGGTGAGCAGAATAAGTTATTTGTACATTCTGTTGTATTCCTACGGCGTAGAATTGTTTGACGTGAAGGCTATTACAAGCTTACATTTCCGTAAAATGGTTATGTTCAAATATAAAATCTAAGCTTACATATAAAAAAGTTTTATTATTTCAAACCATTTTTTTTTTCTTTTTATCAGTTTGAGCGTTGGGATAATACAGCCAAAGGAAATCTTATTTAAAAAATAGTGACTTTAACTATTTTTTACCTCCTCCGGTGAGGACGAATAGGTTATAGGAGTATCTCTACACCCTTTCATAGCTTCGCGTTCTATCCGCTAGGCGCTGCTCGATTTTGCTGCGGGCTAGATCATCGTCGTACCCATTTTCACTGTCCTGACTTCACCGCTCGGTATAAATTAAAGACACCATGGCTAGGTGGCGCACACCGGCACCCGAATCAAAGGGTTCATCCGTGTCCATCCATATATCCATGAGTCGTAGTACTCCACCCTCAAGCCTTCGGGATAAACGGCAAAGCGTGACCTACATATAGCCACTGGCAGAGTTAGAACGGCAGTTCTCACCCTGCCGTTCTTACCCTATCTGTGACTATAGTTAAAAGTATATATATATATATCTGTATATATAATGGGAATGAGTGAAGATTGACAAGTGCAGCCGTAGTAATATTGTGAACGAAGAGGGGAAAAGGTGATTATTGAATTTATTGCATTAAAGTTAGGGAAAGGGAAAGAGAGCTGGCGAAAAATTGGGCCAGGAGCGGGGATTGAACCCGCAACCTTCGTTGTGTGTGTGTATATATATATATATATATATATATATATATATATATATATATATATATATATATATATATATATATATATATATATATATATATATATTAGGGTTAATATGAGTAAAAATATATGATTGTCGAGCACATTATTGCTGCGTCGCTAACTTCATGTTCAACTATTAGTTTCACATCGATGCGATGTAAATAATGTAAATAGAATTGTATTTTATTTATATATGTAAAAAAACGCGTGCCTATTCCGCGAGTATTCATATGTAGGTCAATTAAACTGAAACAAGCTTAAACGTGTAGTGTGCTCGTAAACGTAATTAATGCAATTTAGTTACTCCAATATAATTACCAAAAGTAAATGTAGGCAGATAAAAAAAAAAAATCTGTCGCAATGCCATTTTAAAAATGAGAGAGCGCACCAGAAAACGCGTACCGAACGGAAATCACTTATTGAGAAGGGGGAAAAATTAAATGTCGGAGAAATGCTCCGGGAACTTTTTCGGCCGCACCAAACGTACTCGCTTAAAAAACAAAAACAAAAAAAAACGGGGTTTTTGTAATGTTTGCCGTTATGCAAGGCCTAAGGTATCCCACTTTCACCCCATGTCCAAAGTGCACGTTTCCGTTCCTTGGAAAAGACCCGATTTGGGATCTCTTCTTCCACGTTCTTGTTGCAGGGGAAGTTTTTGCTTCTTCTTTGGGGTTCCGTTTCAAATTTCCCGCGTGTATACGACCCGTATGCGAGTGTCTCACTCCGGTAATGCAATTTGCGCGCGGGATATATTACGTTATCGTGCGCGTGGAGTGGCTTCTGTTTTACCTTGCGAGCCACGGCGTTTCCGCCGCTTCGTAGGCTTTTAAGTTTGGACGAAACTTGGGAATGCCCAACGTACGTGGGTGTTTGCACAGACCCTATAGTAGACCTTCGGGAGGACCTTAAAAACCATTCAAACGCAATATTATAAAAAAAAAAAAAATAAGTTTGTATACACCATACAAAATACACTGAGAGTTATCTGAAGGCACGATGAGCTTATCAGCGGACGCGCTTCAAGAATGTTCGAAATACACGAATGTTCGAAGTATACGAAGTTCATACGAATGCATACTCCGAACCTGTCCGCTGACAGTTCTTGTATGACCAATGTAAGAGGACCGCCATACAAGAAACAAACACGCCTCCGACAGTGTCTGTAAACTCTCTTTCGTGCGATGTATTAGAATATGTAACGGGTCCTTGCGAGAAAACAGAACCGTACGCGTGTATTTTTTTTTCTTTCTGCAAAAATAAACTACGTCGTATACGCTCAGTCTTCACCCAAATGTAGCGCTATTCGGAGAGCAAGTCGTCTGCTTTTTGCACAGGGGGTTCCGGTGACGTCAGAACGACGCCGCGTTCTGATTGGCTTTGGTTGGAAGGATAGTGGTTAGACATAAATGCTAGATATGCAAATCTTCCCACTATTTCATTTTTTTTTTCTTTTCAATCGGCCAATGAGAGATCAGCGTTTTGACGTCATCGCAACCCCCCGTGCAAGAAGCAGACGAACTTGCGCTCCGCATAGCGTTCCGGACCCCGGATGCCAAAGTTTCAGAACTATACCCTTATCTGATTAAAAAGTTGTCTGCGTTGGTTTTTTGGAATTTTTCAACGAGGAAAAAGGGGGGGCACGTTCCCGGTAGCGTTCTCCATTTACCTCCGTGTGTGTATTCGCAGTGCGCGGGCTCCGTTTTTAAGAAAAAAAAAGTGGCCGATGACCTTTGAATGGACCTTTTCCGAGAAGCGTTCTGCGCACGCGCTATCGCCCGATGCCAAGCGGCGGAAGTCGGCACGAAAAATCGAGGAAATTCGGAAGGAGGCTGTGGATCAGCGAGTGGAGCACGTAATTGCAGCATATATATAATTGTATTACACAAGAAAAAAAGTGGACGGAAAGAAAAACACGACGTTTAGGTGGACGCCACGGATGCCCCTCTTTAAAGTCGCGTTGGGTACGCGCCGCATCTCAGAGAGCGAAGAAACTGGTAGCGTAGCTCCCATTATCGATTGGTAGCGCAGGTCACTCCTCGTTTTTTAGTTCGTGCAGCCACCGCCTGGTGCCGTCGGTATGTGGAAAAGGTCCTTTAGGTAAGAGTTCGCTCTGAAACTTTGGTTTACGTGCGAGCTTAAATGGACCACTGAAAACCTCAGCATCTACGCTTTTTTTATTATTATTATTATATCAACTGTCGTAAAACAACCCCTAAAAAATCACCTCGGAAAAAGCAAGAAAAAATAAAGGACTCTTAAAGTACGGCAATGCGCAGTTTATTTTTTGCTGTGAGAAAAGGACGGTTTTGTTTTCTTCCAAACACCTGCTACATTGCGGGTAGTTCCCACAGATCTTGGGAAAGGTTCGAATACGAAATTGCCGAAGAATGGCAATACTCTGCATAACTTTTAGACCACCTGTTTTATGTCAACCATTTCGTCGTTTACCCTGAGACTGTTTTTTTTTTTTTTTTTTTGAAGAGCAGAAGTAACAGAAAAAACAGACAGGTCTCAATTATTATATATTTTATATATTTTATTTTTATTATTTTTTATATTATTTTATTATATTATATATTATATTATATTATTTTATTATATTATATATTATATTATTTTTATTATATATTATTTTTTTTTTTCTGTTACTTCCGCTCTTCAAAAAAAAAAAAAACCAGTCTCAGGGTAAACGACGAAATGGTTGACTTCCACCAGCTAGCCTGTACTTTGACTCTTTTCTGTTTTATGTATCCCAACCGTCTTAAATAGCCCTAAAAGACCTTTGAAAACCTTTAAATAATGTCATACCCCCCCCCTTCCTCCTTCCTCTCGCTCCCCGATGTTAGTAGAAAAGGGATTTAGAGAGAATCTATTGAAATTTCGTCTTCCTCGGTGTATGTGTTTTGGGGTCCCAACATTAAACCTACGAACCCTCAAAGACCTTGAAAACCTTTGACTGATGCGAAATTGCTAAAAGATGGCGGAATTATACCCATGTTCAGTGTGCGGGTGTTTAAGGAAGCCGCGGACACCCCGAAGACTTCGAAAACGTTTGAATACAAAATTGGGCGCGAATTCGGCTGGTCCTCCGAAACCCTCGAATAGTAAATAGGCTCGAATACCCTATGATTTCACTAATGGGAAATGCTTTTTTTATTGGCGAGAAATTGACGTCACTCATACCGTGAAGCAATGCACTGTCTTGGGAGACGCTCAGTTCTAAGAAGGCCTAAGCCACAAACCAGAGCCGTTTATACTGAGAGAGTTTGGCCTTCTTAAGGAGATTTTGACAGTCTGACAACCACAGCAGCGTAGTCTGACAACCGGGGGATGACTACTTCCGTCCGCCATATTGTGCCTCTGACTCATAGGAACTCTACGCGATTTCTCAGGAATGAACAAGACAAAGACGTAACACCATATTGTGTTATCGCGAAATCCGCTTGTTCTAGCGGCCAACAAGCTCCGCCCATCGGCCAAACTCTCTCAGTATAAACGGCTCTGCCACAAACCATTGCCGGCAAAGTAAAGAGAGAAACAAAAAACAAATCCTCCTTTGGAGTTTACGTTTATTGTTATTCCAATGCCACGAAGTTGTAGGTATAGTAATTATATGCAAATATTCCAACCAGAACTCCAACAAAGTAACCCAACGTTTCGAAATCCTGCTTGTTTTCGTTGGATTACTTTTTTTACGTCATTCTTTTTAGGGCTTTGGTTGGAGGATTTCGTCCTGATTACGAGTTCCTCCCAACCGGGCAATTTTTTTTTTTTTTTGTAAAAGTTTTATTTTCCAGAAGTTCTAGTCTGTACGTTTATGGCTGCAATCAACTCTGCTCTCGAAATGCCCTTTTTTGCGTCCAATTCTTACCGCTCCTTCAGCCAATCGCTGTGGTTCATGGAACTTATTCAAAAGTTAGAGGGGATATTCGGAGCCGGATATGGCGCCATGCAGTTACCGAAAACGAGCCACATTTTCCGATTGAAGTGTTCGGAAAAGTTTTAAATGAGATAAATGATTAGTTCTGAAACTTTGGCATCTAGAATAAGCTTTTGGCTATATATATATTTTTTTTTTTTTTTTGCGAGAAAAAAAGGGGATTTGCGAATAATTTTTGGAGGCTACACGCTGTATATAACGCTTTGCACACGCGCCAGTTTACAGCCGCCATTGCTGACCTTCTCTATTGTCTTAGCGAGATACCTCGCCGCTGAAGCGGGCGTCGACGAGCCTCCACAAAGGCCAATGCTGGGGAGAAGGACGCTGTAGAATCTAAAATGGCAATAACCTGGACTGCTATGTTAATGACGAAGTAAAGTAAACGGAAGAAGAGGCTGAAGGTCGGTTATGGCGGCGCCCATGCACAGCTGCTGCAAAAAGCTTCAATATGCTCTGTGACACGGTAAATATGCCGCATCATATATCCTGTCTTCACGCGCATGCAATTTTACAGGCGCAGGCTTCTTTTTTTTTTTTCTTTTTTTTTAGGTTGAAGCTTTTGTTTTAGGTCTCGTGATTCGTCCAGGAGCTCTAAACTCGTCAAACACGAAGTTGATGCCGAAAGCGCTCCGTGAACTTCGGGCGGCGGAGAAAAGCTCACCGGAGAAAATCTCACCGGAGAGAAGCTCACGGAAGATAAGCTCACCGGAGAAAAGCTCACCACAAAACCGGCAGATGCGGCTGTATGAGCTTTTCTCCGGGAAGTTTGGAGCCCCATGCTCTCCCTCTCTCTCTCTCTGCCGTTTGTTTCATCGCCCCCACCCCCGCTTTTTTTTTTTTTTAGGCAGATTAAGAGAATGGAGCATGAACCCGTGAGGAATAACAATATCCGAAATAGAGTTAGAAGTGAGCTTGTGTACCGTTTTGCTGCACTCTTCTTGTTTGTTACAAGCGGTGTACAATGCATATGCGTCACTGTACTTTTTGCTGCGAGAGAATCACATCTTCGCGAAACTTCGCGAAATTGAGTAATATATAGTAATTATCCAACAGCCATCCATCATAAATCTCTCTTCTTGCTTCAATATATATATATATATATATATATATATATATATATATATATATATATATATATATATATATATATATTTAAGAATATCTTGATTTTTTTTTCCTAGCTCTTCCTGCACGATGTTTTCCGCTGTGTAACTCCGTGAAAATTGACTACATGCTTACCGAAGTAACTTGTTTCGAGAAAAGCGAGATTGGAAACGAAGGAACAACACCAACCAGAAACAGGGGTTAAAAGAAGACACAGTTATTGAACAGGTGAGCTGGGGCCCTATGTTGCAATTTTTGGACTCCAACGGCGACTAGGGAGAAGGAAGTGACGTCAACGACACAGCAAACGCAGATTGGATGTTGACAGAAGAAAACAAAATCAACATCCAATCCGCGTTTGCTGCGTTGCTGACGTCACTTCCTTCTCCATAGCCGCCGTTGGAGTCCAAATAGCGCAACATAGGGCCCCCGGTCAACGTTGCACATGATTCTAAACCTGAGACGAACGGACGTTTAATTGAGCCGGTTAGACGAGCTAATTAACGTTACACATGAACGGAGGCGAACGGGCGTATAAAACATGATGCGTGAATAAAATCTATTCAGCCGCGTTTGGGACATGTCTATTTGTCGCCTAATCGTCCGTTGGTCTCCGGTTTTGAATCATGTATAAAGGTTAACTTCGGCCAGTAGTCCTGGTTGGTTGCACCTGGCGTTTGTGTGCAACGAGGCTGCTCGTTTATTTGAATCGTAGAACAATTGGCTTGTCTTACGGACGCACAAATCATCTTCGTTTTAATCGGGACCGCTTCAATGCCAGGACTCATGCATCAGTCATGAAGCTTGAGGGCCGGTCATTGAACTCTGCCCAGTTGGATCAATGAGGTCTTTATATAACGACACCGCGGCTCTTTGTATCTACACAAATAGAAGTGATGCATTTCGTGACTTTTCTGCGTTCATTGAAGCGCTCTCTTCAACAAAAAAAAAAAAAAAAAAAAAAAAAACATGTAGCATATAAAAAAAAAAAAAGTTTTTACAAGTGGTAAACGCAAGGTTGCGGAGTTCCACCGAAAGCTTATCGGGCTCGCGGTGACGTCACGATTTGCGCGCTTCATTGAAGCGTGAACAAACGAACACGCCCTTCCGAGCTTGTAATAGAGACGCGGTTCGTATGCCTTTTTTTTTTTTTTTTTTCCCTCCTAGTTGTTTTTTTTTTTTAATCTTTTTTTGGCAAAAAAAGAAAAGAACTTTTAGCAAATATGAACGAACACTTATCAAAGAATCAGACATAGCAGGGCAGAACTCTCCGTGTTCTGTCCTTCTATTTCTTATTATTTCATAAGTTTCTTGCACCATATACCAACGCGGTCACCTCTAATCAGAGCGGAAAAAAAAATCTTTTCGCGTATAGTTCTGCACTTGATACTATTTGGTAAAAGGAGAGTTTGGCCACCACAAAAGTCCAATGGCCCGTACCCGTATAGGTTTGTGGCACCATAAAATGGAGTATAGGAACGACATTATGCACACACACTCACACAAACGCACATAAATAAATAAATAAGAAGGGAACTGAAATAAGGAAGGAGGTGAGCGTGGCAGTCTAGCAAGCGCGGAGGGAACTCACAGCGTCCCTACAGAACTCCTTTACATTTATCTCGCCTTCTATGGACGCAGGCAGTCACCGCGTTTGCAAGGTATGACTGCCGGTGGCGCCTTCTGCGCATAAACAGGGGTTGATGAGCGCCATCACAGGTGTGTCAAAGTTCGTAACACAGGGGAGGGGGACGCTGGTCATAGCAGGTTATGCTGGCAAGCAGCCTGATAGACGCCACTTTCCGTTGGAGGGCCAGAGCATCCCAGACTACAGCCTTGAGCAACTGAGGAGTCCGCATGTCTTTGTAACAGGGAGGGCGTGGTGGAGGGCCTCTGCACAGGACAGCGTATACAGCACGACGTTGTACACTCTCCAGTTATGCAATGAGGCTAACTTGTGAGGGGTCCCATGTTAAAGAACAGTATACTCAAGCTGAGGAAGAACGAGCGCAGTTCAAAGGTTCTTGAGGGTATCGGTTCCGGCACCCCTATAGAGATCCGAGTGATAAAGCCCAGCATCCTCCTGGCTCTTGATAACGCCTCGTTGATATGTGTAGTGAACTGGAGTCAATGGTCGAGTGTAACGCCCAGCAGTCCCGTTCGATGGCTGCGGTGGAGGGCGTCGCCAGCAATGGTTAGTGTCGGTTGCTCATCAGGTTGTTTCCTGTGGGAGACCATGCAGCATGGCAGAGCATTTGGGAGAGCTGAGCGGCAGGCGGTTTAACAGTGGCCATTGGTGTATACGGTCCAGGTTTTCTTATAACTCCTAATAGTGCCTAGGACTAAGGACAGGTTGTAGCAATGTGACATCGAATAGATTTCACGGAGAGCACTGAGTTGTTCGCGCAGACATTGAGCAGAGTCGGGCCCGGACGCTGCCCTGGGGCACCCCAGGTAGAAAAAACGTCAGTTGCACAGGACGTGGCTCCCCGGACCACAACTCGCTGGCTGCGGTCGTGCTGAAAACTGGGCAGGAACTGATGCACCTGGCCCCTGATGCCCATTTTCTACAGTTTGTGAAGGAGAATGCCATGGCTCACCCTGTCAAAGGCTTGTCTGAAATCCGCCTGTACAAGTTCGCAGGCGACTCGGTTGTCTATATGGTTGCTGAGTGTGTGCACTTCGGTAGCCAGTGCCATGCAGCTCACGGCTGCGTCCAGCCCTTAAACCATACTGGTGCGAGATGACGAGCCTTTTCGACTCGCCGGTGCTCCAGGGATGATATCGGCTGGTAAGAGATGTCTGATGACGCAGGTGCCCAGTGCCCCTTGTGTGTGAGGGTGATAAGGGTAGTTTTCCAGTGGTTGGGAACTGAACGAGCGTTCAAGAAGTTATTGAACATTACACTCAGTGCAGGGGCCAGTCTCGTTGCACCTACATGTAGCAACATGGGGTGAACACCATCTGGCCCTGGTCCCTGGGATGGGTTGATACGTTTGATGGCCTCTGCGGTGTCCTCGGGAGTGATTGTCAAGGTTCCCAAAGTATCAACGTTTGGTTGAGGCCCGGGTCAGGCAGGGAAGGTGCAGGAGGGACCTGGGTGGAACCTGCCCACACAGATGACAAGTATTTGCTAAAAAGGTCGGCGACGGCTTGGGGAAGTCTTATGAGATGGCCGTTCTCTGTGAACTCTGGGTTTGAGCTGGTCTTCCCCTGATGCTTGACAGAAGCCCAGAACAACTTTGGGAAGCTGATTTTCTTTTCAGCAACAGTTTGTAGGAGTGTCTTCGTCCGATGGCCACCCAGTGCCGTCACCGCTCGACAGGTTTCATGACTTCAGTTCAGCAACGAAGAGGGGCGAAACCGTTATAATAAAGCCCAGTGATTCCTTGTCCGACGCACACTTTCTTTTGTTCATAAACTTTTTAATTTGGAATTCGTGGGCTCAGTCCAAAATCAAAGGTCTCAATGGAGAAGGCCAGGCTACAACGTATTCTATAAAACACAACAGAAAAAGATTTTTCTTTAGTGAAGTTCTAGCTTTTTCTGTGTTTAATTATCGTATGTTCGTTATCGATTTTTTCTTCTTCATATACTCTGTGTACTTACAAGTTTATTCGAGCCATTCAAACAATACACCGGGCTTTTTACGAACACGCTTGGTACGGTCGTACGAAGAGAGTGGCGGTGTGTTCGATAAGTCATCGAGAGCAACGTTGTTCTCACCATTGCTACGACGACGTCACTGGGTCATCGTTTGCTGCTGGCGCGCTTAATTAAAGAGCATTCAAGCGAAACCCGTCCATTCCGCATGCGGCTTCAGTTGGCTTTGTTCGGGCCGTCTTTGTCTCTTTTCCAGCTTAAGCCGGCTTCACAGTGTTATTATTTTTTTTTTAATATTTAGGTTTTTGTTTGGCTTCCTTTCCAAACGTTCGGCTTTGATACTGGCTCTGAGACCGGACTTTGAACTTTTTCGAGGTTCCGGACGAGCAACGGTTCGATCCTTAACTTTATTCCGACCGAGGTTTTGATTCTGCGCATGTTTGAATTATTCCGGAAGTTCAAGATTATACCCTGAAACCGATTTTTTTTTTTTCGTGTTCTCGTTCGACGACGCATATTTACGAGGGCTATTTTTCTTTTCTTTTTAATTTCCGAAAAATTGAGTTGCAGCTACTTCTCCACATAATAACCGCTCAGATTTAGATTATTCTTTCGACGTGGCGGAGGCTTTCAGATGCCCTCCTCAAAGAAGGTTACCGCCAGGGTTTCCAATCCTTCCATCACGCGTTCGACGAGGCAGTCAGTGACCGCAGACGTTCTTCCCTGACCCCCATCATCAAGGACGTCCGTTCGTTTTCCTCCACAATACTCATTACACATCTGTGGCGACCAGCGGCCTTGTTACGCGTCACGCGGGCTTTCAGAACCTTGTATCACGTAATGATAATTGCCTTAATCTGCGCTCTGATTAACATAGACAAGAAGCTGCTGTTTTTCTCGAAATTTTGTGCGCATTAAAACAGTTTTAATTATTCTTGATGTTTCTTTTTTTCATCCAATTTATTAGAGGTTGGGGGGAAAAATAGCAGCCCTCCCTGCTTTTTGAATCCTCAAACTGGACGGAATTCCGTTGTAATCGTGTCGCAATTCAATCTACCAAACAAACCGGTGGCGACGCTGTCGGCCGCGAACGGAAACTTTGGTGAGGTCAGCAGATTCGCGTTACGTGTCAGCTCTCACGTGACGTATCAATACGTATCAACTCAACCTTTTGATAGATATCTAAAAATTGACCCCGGCAAATCACTTTTGAATTAAGTGTCATTTCTGGTTAAGAATAATTCAGCTAACGTTTGTTATATATACTGTATACATATATATGGGTGATTTCATCTCAACTCAGGCACAAATTTTGAGTCGAATTTTTATTTTTTTCTTCAAAAATATACATGTTCTCGGGCAATTCCTATGATGAAAAAAGACGCCAACGGCAATTTCGTCGGATTTTTTTTGTTCTCAAGTTTTGGACCGTTAAAGCGGTCAAGTGGGAAACTGACGTTTTTCCAGCTTATCGGGGGGTGCCATATTTCACTCCATCCCGTTTCCCTACTTTTTACGCTATATTACAAACAATATATTACAATATCTGTTTGTAGTTCCTGACAAACGAGTATATTTTCTAACTGTGAATAAAAAATGAAAAAAATTAACGGTATTTGTTTTTTTTTTTTAGAAAATTGACTTTAAAGTTGCAAGTCTTTCTGAATATTTGTTTTTCAGGCAAATGTTCCGTGTTATATGTTTAGCGCGAAATATTCAAATTATACTGAAAAGGAAGAGCTCAATTGGAGCTTTACGTTCATGTAAAGATCCTAAAAATATATTGATTAGGTCACACAGCACCGCTTGCTGAACGTCGTCAAATATTGTTGCAGAAAGACGGTTTAACATTAAAAAAAAAAATTAAACATATTATGACTTAGACGACGCTTTATTAGCATAACTCGCCGTTTCCTTCTTCTTTCATTAAAGGAATTTACAGCTAGTTACTAAAAATTTCAGAGGCGTTAATTATGAGTTAGTGTATTTTTTTGAGTCACTTGTGTTACTAAGTGACAAGTGAACAAAAACCAAAATGTAAGCTTTTATAGCCGCCATACGAACAAAATACTATAATATAAACAGAAAATAAAGATGTGTTTATTTTACTTTCTAAAGCACTGCAATGGGTGGCTATAGAAAAACAATTAGCCAAAAGAAAAGGTAGGCTTTTTAGAAAATCGACCTCCAACTCGCAAAAGTTTTTAAATAGTCCTTGCTTTACAACTACTGTCCTTTCTCTTTGGCGCACAACATGAAATTTGTTTTCATTAGAAGGAGTATACTCTAACCTTTCTGAAAATACTAAATATGTTAAGACACCTCATAATTTTGACACGGAAGAGCTGGTAAACTTTCACAAATATCGCCCAAACACGTCATGATGACAAATTTTCTATAATATTTTTCACATAAATGATTGCGTTAAATATTTATCATAGAATAAATGTGTTCACAGGTATCTAATAGAAAGTAAGAGGTGCCAATTTTAAATTAGTATATATTTGCGAGCAAGTTGATTTATTGACAAAACAGTCAAACAAAAATCAGATTTCAAGCTCTTATAGCTGACATACAAACAAAATATTACATTTTCTATTTACATTACCTTGTAAAGCACTGCAATAGCTGGCTAGAGAAGAAGAAATCAGCCAAATAAAAGGTGTTTCTTTTTTTTTTTTCTAGAAAAGTGACCTCCAATTTGCCAATGCTTTGAAATAGTCCTTGCTTTACGAGAATACACTGTCCTTTCTCTTTTACACACAACGTTAAATTTGTTATCAATAGAAAGAGTATACTCTTAGCTTTCTGAAAATACTAAATATGTTACGATATCTCAAATAGGTCACACGGAAGAGCTGGTCAAACTTTGACAAATATTGTCAAAGGGACACACTTTGACCATATTTAAAACAAAAGTGAAGATAAATAATTACAATAAAATTATTGAACATAAATAATCCCTATTCTGAGAGTGGCCCAAAAAAGTTACATCGCACTACCAAAAAAAAAAAAAAGGCAAAAAGTAGAAAGGAGTGAAACACGACACCTCCGACAAGCGAAAGAAAGGTCTGTTTGCGCCTCGGCTGCTTAAAATGGCCATAACTCGAGAACAAAAAATCGCCCGAACTTACGGTTTGCACTCCATGTCAAAGAAGGGTTTTTTTTTTCTTCTCCAAAACATGTATTTTATTCCTCGGAATTAAAAATTCGACCACAAATCCGTGCTTGAGTTGAGATGAAACCACCCATATATAAAAACGATGTCTTTTGTCATCTTTTGAGGGAGTGCATGGGGAACGCTATTGACGATCGCTCTAAGTGCGACATTTTAAAAAGTAAAATAAATAAATAAATAAAAAACTGCACACGTGAAGAGCCACATTGCTCTGATGCATGATAACCTCCACCTCTAGCTCTTAGACGATTGCACATATTACCGATAGCATCTCCACTTTCCCACTCCAGAGAAATGAGAGTTACAAGAAAACTGCACAGAACATGAAACAGAACCGAAATTACCCAAGATCGACTCTTATCGGTAGAGCGGCAATTTCGCGTCTGAACCGCGATCAGTTAAAACAAAACAAAAAAAAATCGCGCATTTCGGCCCCGCGGTAAAAGCGTTTCTTGGATAACGAACATCGCAAAAACCCCGTGCCCGCATTTAGGTTGTGTGTGTGCTATTTCCTTGGGGGGAAAAAAGTGTGTCGTCGTAAATGCCGGACATTGATGACGACATAAGTGTTCGTCATCACACTTCTCCAAAATTGATGACGATGCGATGATCCGAGCTCCTGACTTTTTTGTTACCGCGGAGATTTGGAAGAATCTTGCTTTTAATCTGTGAGCTTTGGACAGACGCGCCTCTACGCTACGTCGGTGCCGGTATTTCATTTTTCTTCTTGTTTTTCTTCATTTTTAACCCATCGTCTTTTTTCTTTTTCCTTTTGTTCCTTGGGGCTTTCGGAAAGAAGGATCCACTTTATTTGGGATTCCGATGATGTCCTCCGATAACGGAGAGGTACTTTTTCGTTCCGCCTCGTCGTCACCGCTGACTGCGCTTTTACAATAGCCGAGCTTTCACAATAGCCACGGTTCGTGCGGCAGTATTACAAAGGAAGAGGGTACGGTGAAAACGAAATGGATACTAAAAATAATAAGAATAAAGACCTTCGGTGTGTGGTGGTTTGTTGTTGCATCTGGACGTTCAGAGCTGGGGGCATTTTCTTTTGTTCGACTCCTTCTCATGCAAGTCGTACGTTCCATCCCGGACGAGCCAAAGGGCATGGCGCCTTGAGTCGTAGCACGTCGCGTATGATCCACAGATTGGTCACGTAACATGGTGTGGCTTATCGCGCCGCACCCTGACACGTGGTCGCGGCCGAGAGAAACTGAGGGAGACTTCAAAGCGCCAGTCTTTCGATCAGAAGGTTCAGCGGGTAAACGTAAACGTAACAGCGCAGGAAGAGCACGGGAACCAAGGCGAGAGGGACAAGCCAAGGCGCACTCTCGACCGAAGTTCATTTGAAAGCACATGTTGGGAGTTTCGAATAAACTTTAGTTGAGAGTGCACCTCTTTCTTCCTCCTCTTTCCGCGGTCCTTGTGTATGTTCGTCGCTGTTTTCCTTAGCTATGAACCAACTGGCGCAAGTGACTACCTTGACGCAAAGGCTGTAGCTGACATTAGGGAGTTTTCGTAGATCGTTTTCGTCGTCCCGCAAGGCCCTCCGCAACCGCTACGATAGCGGGAACTCCACAGTCAAGGCTATCGGCGCGCAGGCGCAGTAGCAACTTCTTCGTTGCGGAACGCTTAGCGGAGGGGGCAGCGCGGTCGACGAAAACTCCCTATTATCTCTAACCCCTGAATTCGAACGCGGGACACTTCACCACGAGCAGACGACACTCTCGTTCCCTCTGACTGCAGGGAAAGAGTGGGCGGACACGACGGAGACAGCTCTTTGCGTGTGTGTACCCACTAATTCCTCCAGTCAGAGCTCGGTGTTCTCCTCTCTTTTTTAGATGCACCGATTCATACTGAATAACCTGAGCCGAACATACTTTGGCACTGGCTGCAGTTTTTCTCGGGCCGTGCTCGCAAATTAGCGACTGCTCGTTCCCGCAAGACTTTCTACCCAACGCATAGGTTTTCTGCTGTGCCTCATTCCGATGCACCCAACATCGAACACGATATTTTTCTGATGAGCCACGAGGCGCAGCGCCTAAAACCGCACGCGAGAGACTCCCGGGCGACGAGCGATGTTTGCTAGGAATCTACTACAGCCGAGGGCGCTGCGACGAGCAACACAGCAAGCAGTCCGCCCCAGCAACGGCGCAGCCCGTCGCGGATCGCAAAGCTTTTCGCTTGCCAAATCGCCTACGTGGTTGAGGTGTCCAAATGCAGCGAGACACAAGACCGCGACGAGTCAAGTACACACATGCGGCGATGGATAAGACTGCGATAGCCTCGCTGCGTCGACAACAAATTTGCAGATGTCGCTCTGGGTTTCAACTACCTTTATTTCCTGCAAAAAAGAAACAAAAAAAAAAAAACAAAAAACGTAACAAATGTGATGAACTTACATGGTCTCTAAAGTCTGAGCCATAATCTCATGCCCGTCGACCCATTCACAGCCTCGGCAATGGCGGACGGGTCACGTGACGCCAAGATGGCGGCGCCCATGAAAAGTTGCCTGATAGCGTCTACTGCGGTGGCGCTGCCGTCGGCACTGCGCAGGTGCTGTGCCGACATGCTTGGTTGCCCAACATTGTAGCAACCGAAAAAAGGCCGGTCAAATTATATATATATATAAAAATTGGAATAAAAAAAAAGCTGCGTTTTTTTTGTTTATTTTTGTTTCAACCATTGCGTTTGTTTTTGCTATTGGGACTGTGTGACCATTCAAGCGCGATTCCGTTGGTCCTCGTCAAAGGCCTTGCTGATCGAAGATAGACTGTTGTTTTTTTTACTATTTCGAATGCATCGCGGCACAGAGGCATGCATCCAGACCTTTCTGGGAGTGCAAGAAAGTGTTACAAAAGGATTATTGCCTTCCGTCTTTCTCGCTTATTTCATCACCTTGTAGTGATAGCTTAGCTTGTTGAGGCCGACGAAGAAGACAGAAACGAGAAGCAGACGAAATTGCGCTCCCGGCTCCTTTGTCGTCTGCTTCGAAATTGCAGCCCGTTCTCCGTCTGCTCAAAGCAAACGGAAAGGAAGGAAAAAAAAAAAAAAAAAAAAAAAAAGAGCCAAATTAAGACTTTTTTATATATATTGTTTTTTCTTTTATTATTATTTTTGCCTTTTCAGGCTCTTCGCCAGTGTTTGTGACGTCTTTTACGGAGAAAATGTGACACAAGGTTCACGCTCTCTCCTCTCCCTCCGGAGGAAATGGAGGTGTGTTTCTGCGCGCCGACGAGCTATTTCGGCCGGAAACCAACGCAGGGAGCGGGACGCTTACGGACGTTAGCACCGGCAACGAGTGAAGAAACACACACACACAAAATATCGAGCCACTACAAGATAAAAAAAAAAAAAATAATAGCAAAAGAAAGGCGTCGAAGAAAAAGAGGTAAAAAACGAATAGATGCGCCGGATCAGGAGCGTCGTCTGCTTTGGTCTGCTTCGTCTGCTTTCGGCTCCAGAACTTGCTGCGCCTCCATCTTGTATTTTTACTTCATGTTCCGACTTTTTTTGTATGTGTCTGTTGGCAAGAAAGTGGAAGAGAGAGAGAGAAAGAGAGAAATGCATAAGCAACCATATATACAGTTCACTCGAGCGTATACGAAGTAGATTCTATGCTTCGATCTGTTCTTCCGTTTCTTCATTCATAAACTTTCTCCGGTATCATGTTTACGTGAGTGCTGGGGTTGCTGTACGTATATGCCTGTTGTGGAGAATACTCGAGTGAATACCGGAGCCGTTTAATAATTAACCCATGTGTGGAACTTTTTGATGTTAGGGACTTTTAGCAAACCGTTACCGTGTTTCGCGTACCGCACTACTGGAGCATTTGAAGCATACTTTTAAGCGCGCGCCTCGCGGTCATGGTATCACCCGAGCGAGATTCGAAGGCTCCGGTAGTGCCGTACGTGGAACACGGTAACGGTTTGCTAAAAATCCCTATTCGTATAGACCTTTCCAGCGGCAGTCTCGAACGAAGCGAGCGGGGAAAAAATGCTGAGTCACTGAGCTGTGGACGCATGCGCAGCGTCCGATATACCACACAGCAGATCAACTGCGCATGCTTGGAAGGCGTTCCACAGCCCAGCAGACAAAGATGGCAGCGCGCAGAAGGCGATTTCTGCAAAGGTCTATACATTGGTGGCCAGAATTGATGTTCTGATTACGGTCTGTCTTTTGCCTTTCGCCATTCTGAGTTATGAAACTTGCCGGAAAGCTTGTTTTGGGGGGACATGATCACATTACCGAGTGCCGGAGACGACCAGAGAACCCATACGGTTTGTATCTGTCGACGTTATTACCAAAAATACCGCATCTGGCTCTCTGATTGGCCACAAGCGCTGCGTCATCGGCAACTCTGGAGTCGTTGTCCAATCAAAGCCCACCTAAACGCGGGGTCTACCGGATTTATTGACAGCGAGTCAGAAAAAGACCAATGGCGACGTTGGTGACGTTTAACTGAAATTTCGGTGCCGAGTGTTCAATGAAGACCGTCCTTGTTGGTTTGACGTCGCGTCAGTTTCTTCTTCGCTCCCCTGTTAGTGCTGGGTTTTTGGAATTCGGTTGTTGACGTTCCCTTTTTTTTCTCGGGGGCATGCACCGACCAGCTCGCAGTTGCAGACGACTCGAGTATCGGAACTTTGTTTCTTTCGGCGGAAGTCGCCTGCTGACGTCACAGATCCTCGCGTTCTTTCCGGACTTCCGGAGAGCGTTGTTTACAGATAACAGCGGAGTCGCGTCTGATGGTAATTTTGAAACGATAAAAAGAACAGGAGGGGGGGGAAGCGGCACTTCCGTGCACCTCCCCCTAACCACATAGGCACTAGCTTTCTTGCCCGCCCTCATGGGTGCAATGCCAAGGTCATTTGAAGGTCGAGAGGAACGTCCTACCCCGACGGGCTCTTCGTACACGCTGAAAACTTCTGCGAACTCTCTTGGCGGTCTCGACATGGGCGAGCATCGGGTGGGCATCCTGTCACGACGTGAACATGTTAATTGGTGTTCAGCTTCGGAACCGCTAGGGAGTGTATAGAATAATCGAAGGCCCGTGCACTAGCATTTCAACGTCATCGCAGTGAGGCCGAGCGCAGGCAGATTGGGCACGATCGGCTGGGCCTCGTGTCGAGTCGTAGCGTCGAAAGTACGCTTGACGCTGGGCTTTTTCTTTCTTTGTTTCTATCGCGGAGTTTGTCCGCGTAGGAGGCAGAGGTAAGGGCAGGGGGCCCGACAGAACCACTGCCCCCCCCTCCCCCCCTACACACACAAACACACACATTTCAGCAGTGCGACATCGCAACATTACAAAAGACAACAAATGCGCAATGAATATACGTTGCGGTCAGTCAAAATAATGCAAAACAAAACAAATAAGGTGCAGTTCATTGCGAGAATATAAACAAAAAAATTAAATCACGCATGTCGCTAGAATAACTGAAAAAAAAAAAAAAAAAAATCGAACATTGAAACACTTGTTTTAATGTTCAATGCATTTTTTTTTTTTTTTTGAGGCGCGTTTGACACGTTTGGTTAATTAAACATTCCTGCGTTGCTCAATATAAGAAATATGCAACATTAAACCGACCTAAAATAGCGTTTTTTTTCATTTGGGAAAGGATTTCTACAAAGAGATATAATATCCCACACTTCAACATCAATGAAATGTATAGGAATCAAAGTATACACACACACGAGGTTACTTCTAAGTAAGCTGAAGAAAGAAAAGAAAAAAATACTCTGACGGGTGTAAGTCACAATACATTGACTTCACAGTATATTACACGGATGAAAATTTTCATTTGGGAAAGGATTTCTACAAAGAGATATAATATCCCACACTTCAACATCAATGAAATGTATAGGAATCAAAGTATACACACACACGAGGTTACTTCTAAGTAAGCTGAAGAAAGAAAAGAAAAAAATACTCTGACGGGTGTAAGTCACAATACATTGACTTCACAGTATATTACACGGATGAAAAAAGTAATTTCATTTGCCACGAGCATCTCTCTGCAGTCGTTTTTGAAACTACAAAAAGGTTTATCGAAGTCCACGCGCATGTCTACTCTGTTTAAGGCTATATTTATCCGAATATCTAACCTCTACCCACTATAGTCCGTTGGTATGGCCGGCATTTTTCGCGTCGGAGCAACTGGGCTCATGTCCAGTTGCTGTGCTGGCGCCAACCTGGGACAATGTAAAGCCCAGCAAAAAAAAAAAAAAAAAAAAGAAGGGAGAAAGGTGTTGATTGGGGAGAAAGTTGTTCTTTGCTCCCAGAGGGACTCTCACCAAAGATCGCTTTAGATCTCGTTCTATCTCGCCAAAAATGCTGTCCGTAGAAAAAGTAGGGCATGCAAGATCATCAATCTTCTCGGGAAAGCATGTTCTTGTTTGTCAGGGAAAGGGCGGAAAACGTTCTTCGGGCAAAGAAAATGATTGGATTTTGCGATATTTTCCCATTGGTGTAGTATTGTTGTGCCGCCTTTCCTCTTCCACTTTTTTTTTTTTATTGTCTGACGTAAATAAAATGACCCATATATTAGTATGTCTTTCGTTAATTTTCATGCTTAGAAAATACCCTTCTGCTTGAAAGGGGTGTTGCGATGCAACAAAACAAACTATTAAACCTTTCTTTCCTTTTGAGCGCATTTTCTAGGTATGTAGTGTCGCTGACTCCCAGCACGAATCTCATAACTGAGCGGTTTCATTTGAAATCGGAACACGCGTGTCGGGCTAAGTATCTTAACTCGCATATAATACGTTCTTCCCTTTTTCTTTTCCTTCTTTTTATTCACGCTCGATTATATGATGTAAAAGTTAAATGCCCGGATTGCGAGTCGGATATATGGTCCCAGATTTTAGGGATGTGGTTCGGATGCAAACACTAATTGCAAATGCAAATAGAAAAAAAAAAAATGTAAGAACATTGCGGATGCGGTTCGGGTGCGGACAATCAAACTGTTTTCCGCGCAGGGCTCTAGCTTTTGAGGACGTTAAAGGGGGCGGTGCAACGTTATTCAATTATAACGTTTTTTTCCCCAACTTTACCAGGTATGCTTGCACGCAACGCCACTGACCAAAAAACCTCTTTGTTGCTGTGTCATTTCAAAAATAAAAGCGAGCGTTTTTTTGTTTTTTTTTTCAGTTTCTTTTGCAAAATGTTAGGACGTATCGCGGGGGGTCCCCGTATCCTCCAATGACGGCATTTGAATGCAGCTCATAGATTGGACCCGAGCATTGCGTGGGCACTCGATTCGGGCTCGCGATAATCGATAGCTCGACAAGCATTCGGATTTTCGCCCGTGTCCAATCGCGGCAATGAACAATGTCCGGAACTCAGCGCGTGTCTCGTGCTTTTGACCGCGTTTTCTGGCAACGAATCGAGTAAATCAACTCTGCTCGTTTTTTTTTTATTTTTTTTAATAATTTGTTCTGCGACGTTTATTGCGTGGGGAGAAAGACGAACCCGTGTTCCATTGGTCATAAACGTCAGGGGTTCGTTCTAAGCGGTATTCGCGCAAAGTACAATAATGTTTGCACCGTCCCTTTATCCCACGCAGCCAAGAGCGCCCAACGTGCATCGGGGATGGATGGGTGGATGCTAACGGCTGTATACCCTTTATAACGGGCGGTAGCTTGCGCCACCTAGCCCAGCTCCACGGGTCATGGCATCGGCTGCGACCTTGTCAGGTGTCTCACTCCGACGCGCTGATTGGCTCACTGGGGCCGTAGCTTTCGCCGTTTGCCAAGTTTTTTTGGCACTCTTTGGGGGACTTGTTACTTCTTGTTAGTGATTGAGACGCGGCGTGTTTATACCAGCCTTTCCCCTCCTCTCCACCTCTCTTGGAGTAAATAATGTAAGTCGTACAGCCGCTCGCATGGGCGTACCAACCGGGGGGGGGGGGGGGGGGGGGGGGGGGCAAGGGGGGCACTTGTTCCCCCCCCCCCAGTCCTCAGAGTGGGAAGGGGGGGGGGGGGCGCAAGGCATGTGTTTTGCCCCCTCTGGAAAGTGTAAACTCTGGCCGTCAGCGCCCAAGAGACACACAGGGCGCCGGCCCCCGGCCCTTGGGGGGGAGGGGTCTAATTTGCCCCCCCCCCCCCCTCCCACTCAAAAACAAGTTGGTACGCCAGTGGCAGCTCGTCTACATTCTTTGCTTCTGTTACTGTCTCCTTGAGATGCTTGTAAGGAGTACGTGTCGAGCCGTTTTCTTTCTCTTTGTATCATCGCCAAAGATATAACGCAAGTACAATACACTTACTAACAGAAAAGAAGGAAAAACAAGGTTGTGTTTAGTTTTGACGAGCACATCGGTAATGAAAAATTGATAACGCATGACTCTCGTTTTTCCCCCCATTCTTTTGTGTATTATGTTGTATATAAATATGTATAATATATATATATATATACAACTTTTTTGGTCCGATAATACTAACCATAACGGGTACATTGGAATCCCTTCTTCTTTTTTTTTTTTTATTTCCAATTTCCTTTGTGCCTTGAGGGCGCCGCGGAAACCGCAAAACGAACTAAAGAGTTTCTTAGTTGGACCTCGTATTTCCGCGCTTCAATCGTATATATATATATATATATATATATATATATATATATATATATATATATATATATATATATATTAGACGTTTCGAAGACGACGGTTTCGAATTACTTCAATTTTGAGATCGACCGAAATATCGTGTTCGGGGCGCGAAACTACAAAACTATAAGAAATTGTATTCTAGAAGTATAATTTCGAAGTCTGTGTCGGTTTTCTCTGTGACCGTTTTTTTCTTCTTTTTTTTTTTCTCGCGTGTTTGTTTTTACGTTGAAACTAACTGCAAAGAGAAAAAGAAAATCAAGTTTTGTGCGTGGTTTAAAGTTCAGGAAATAGTACTAAAAAAAATAACGATGCGTTTTTTTTTTTTAAACGTGCGCGTTTTTATAAAATAACAAATAAAAGTAATCATAAATGCGCGTGCAAAATTCTTCATTCACCACGTAAAGGCTAAAATAAATATCGCACCTAACTAAACTTTGTTTTGTTTTTTTTAGTTTTTTTTTTTTTGGATCAAATGAGTACAGTATACAAAGGAAAGGATGACTTTAACCAGTCATGTACTGAAGACCTTCGACCGCATCAGTATCCTAGGGCGATTGTCATATATAAGGAAAAGGGAAAAAAATATAACACGTGGCAGGTAAATTAGAAGGCTTAAAAACACGTCCTGAAAAAAGCCAACTCTGCTTTCTTGAAGGAGCTGTGCAACAATTTCAGTGTTTTGCTTAAATAATTTGGGTGTCGGTGTCTCGCCCTTTCTGGGGTAAAGAACGAAAAACCGCTTTTGCCTGCATGTCCCAGTTTTTATTTTAAAAATGGACAAAGATTGAGGTTTTCGGCACTTCTCAATTCCTTCACCATCTTTCGAGGCACGTGGGCTGTGACGTCAATGGGGGTTGCGCTGGGTTCCGGTGAAGCTCTCTTTCTAGAGCCATCAGTGAGCTGCGAACTCATCCGTTACCGACCACGTGCTGGCGCAGCGCGAACAATATGGTGAAAGGAGGAAAGTCTCATCCGGGGTCCCGCCATCATCATCGTCCGGCTCTGCCCCTAATCTGCCCCCGTCCCCCTCCCCCTCCGGCTTTTGGCGGCTGTTCGCGGCAGCAGATAGAGCTTCGTAGACCTAGGATAGATGGCGCACTAAAACTCCGTGTAACAAAAAGTTTTGTCGATGATACCAGGGTTTTGACGCATTTATATTTATTTTGGAACGACAAGATTTGTAGAAAAGTTACCTTTTATCGAGCAGGTATTCTCACAGCTTGCTATCTTTCTACAAGGCCCCCATTGACGTCATGCCGCGTGGTTCTCATGGCCGCCGCTCGCGGCTGCAGGTCGGGGGATATTCTAAATTTTGCCTCGCGATTACGCGGCGGAATCGCAAGATTTCGAAGAAAGAAGGTTTGTTTTCTGTCCTTTGTGACAAGGTAAACAGTGTCAAAAGTACAAGATGCCAATTTTTTTTAACGTTAAAATCGTTGCACAGCTCTTTTAAATTAGAAAAAAAAAAAAAAAAAGGAATTGTACGAGTTTTTTTTAATGTTAATTCTAGCAATCAGGGCATAAACCAGGTATACAGTGGTGGTGATCAGGGCTGCTTCATCTCTCTGTTATGAGTTTTAAGCAGGGGATATCGATATTTTTTGCATTTTTCTTTTTTAGCCAGGACAATATATATATATATATATTTTTTTTTTTCATGTCATGATTTGAAATATGACGCTCAGCATTTAAAATTGCGTGCCTATAATATAGCGGGCTCTTTTCTGGTAGAAATACCTTGCAAAGAATTAATCTCCTGGCAAGCTTCAGAGGGACAGCGGGAGTCACGTGACCTGTATTTGCCCGCTTCCTTGGGTGCCCACTTTGCAGCTAAATATGCCAAAACTTCGTGGTCTTTTCCCCATGTTGCCTAATTCAATTCCCACCCACGTTTCTTCTCTTCACTCCACTTTGTACTTTTTTAACAAAAATGCTTGGGAAAGTTTGCTCACCGGCGAGTTAAAATTACGACTTATAGCTCCGGGTCGGGGCTGCAAAGCAGAATGGTTTATTCCGGAAGAGGCGCTGGCCCCAGTTCATTGGCCGCAGGTCTCTTACCGAGCTTCCAGCCTCTGCTCTCTTAGTCTGTGTCCCTTCGTTGTTATGTTTTCGCGGCATGCGAGCCTCTACGACTTCCTTTTTCTTTTTTTTTTTGTTTGCCCCCTAATATTACCATATCTTCCCCACTTGCCCCACGTTGGGCGCCATTTTGGTGCCTCCGGGATATTTTTTTGCCCGTAGGTTTGTATTTCTTTATGTCGTCTGGTTATGGGTCGCGTTCCTTCGGCGCCGTTTTACGTTGACGTCTTCCTTCTCTCCCCCCTTCCCATCATCCACATCATCGCTGGGTTGTGTGAATCGGGGAGGGCAGAATTCGCGCGTCGCTGGGACAACGGTCAAAATTGTATTTGCTTTCGTGTGTGCGCGCGTGTATGTGTGCGTGTGCACGCGTGTGTGATTTGCTCGTTTTTTTTTTTTTTTTTTTGCGTTTAGCGGGGTTCCTGGTTTATCTTTCCGCTCTCGGCGTGGCGGTGGTACGATGCGAAGTGTCCATCGGTGTTTGCCCGAAATAGACGTCACTTCCGGTTTCCTCCTCCTTCCACTTCCGGCCTTTAAAAAAAAATTCACGCACGCCTAGCGCCGTATCTTTTGGTCTAGTCAGTATAGAGAACGTTTTAGTAGATCGCGTTCGCGCTGCTATGACGACGTCGCTATATATATATAAAAAAAAAAAAAGTTATTAAGAAGTCGTTTTGGAGAGTTACTTTCAATACACTGTTTTGAAACTGCTTACCGCCGGTCTATTTACTCACGCAGGTGGGTATAGAAGTGAACACCCGCTAATTTATTAGCCCAAGTCACCGAACCTTGATCGGGTAGGTCAGGTAATAGCGGGCTAAGCAAGTTTAGCCCTGGTTAGCTCGGGTTACGTTAGGTAAAATAAGCTTAGTTCAATCTAGAGGAGAGGACCAAACCTTGCCTATGTACACCAACAGCAACGTTTACACAAGTGCTCGCATTTGCCTGCACCTGCGCAGAAAACCAGATTCGCGCCAGGGGAAGCATTTGCGCATGCGCGCTACGGACAGCAGCGCCACTCTGTGGCATGACGTCAGAGTTCAATCTCATTATCGTCCCTCAGCCAATGGGGTCGCGGCATTGGCCGACGTAAGAACGCAGAAGAACCATTCAGGACCCAAGGAACGCCAACATAACGATAAAGCCGAACCCAGGGTTTGTTAAACTGCCAGTGATTGTAGTTTGGTAAGGAAAGGCTAGCTTGTTGGGATCAGGTTGACTAACGTAAGGTTATTTTGGGTAACAGTAGGTTAGGAGAGCTTAAGCAAGACTTTAACGACCGTGCGAAATTCGGTACGCGCCTGCCGCCATGTCCACGAAGGGTCAGTGAAAGTGCGCGGAAACTTAAAACAGAGCTTCGTATAGACCTTTTCCACAAGGGCGCCGCCATCTTGAATTGTCGTCACTTCCAGTATGGGCGACGAAAAAAAAGTAAAACGTTTCAACCTGTAACTAGTAAAAAAATAGGGGGGAGCCAAAACAAGAATGTGTGACGGTTAGGCTTATATCCTAAATGTCTTCTATTGGCGTGGCAACGGCAAAGTTACGTTTTCGCCCATACTGGAAGTGACGTCAATTCAAGATGGCGGCGCCCCTGTGGAAAAGGTCTATACCTCGCAAACGTCCGTTGACTTTAGTTCAGAACTTCAGACGCGTGTTCTGTTCGCTCGAGGCTGGGATCCCTCTATGTGACCTCCCTTACCTTCTAAAACCCTACACTTTCTGTTGGCCTTTCCAGCGGCAGTCTCGAACGAAGCGATTTACAGCGCCCATGTCTGGTTTTGAGTGCACGTCAGTGTTGCCCGACTGCGCTGGGCTGTGGGTTTCGTCGTCAGTGGACTGTAGCAACCTGCGTAGTCGCAATTCCGGACACTGGTGGCGGCAAAGTTGCCGCATTTTATTTTTTATTTTGTGTTCTATGGCGAATATAATTTCTCGGGGTTTTCAAGAAAGCGTCGTACTATCTTTGGGAAAAAAAAAAAAAAAAAAAAAAAGAGAGCTATTTTCGGTGAGTTTGTGCTCGACAGAACAAATGCAACTTGAATCTTTGTTTCATTTTATGGTGATTTTTTTTTATTTTTTTTCCACGTCCCTTATCGATCTACAACTGTAGAAAATATCTAACGCCACAGGATAGCCGAACTGCATGGGTATTCCCCGCCCACAATATGAAATTCAACGAGTCTCGTGAATCGTACAATGTGTACTGTACGTAACCAACGGTGCCGCATTTTTCGAACAGGACTCGAGAAAGGTCTGAAATAGCACAGCCTGTGGAATATACAGTGTCGACGATAGCCACTTCACGAGGATCGGACGGAATTCGGCTTGTTTTGAAGAGAGCTGCTTTTTTGCACAGCACCGTAAGCGAATGAACAACCGTGCGAACGTGTCTATTCCATCACCATACCCAGGAGCCGACGCTATCAGCTATGTTTCGCCAAGACCGGGAACATACCCGGGAAGGCTTTTCGAAGGTTACCTCAATAAAAATAATCCTAGAAAAACGTCTAACGGCCCGCTTCGCGGGCTTCTTGACGTTGGCTTTCTTCGCTCGTTTCCTGCGAAGGCTGAGCAGGCTCCGGTATTCCCTGGTTCTGAGAGTGGAAGATAACACAGAAAGGGTAAGCATCCTGAACGGGCAAATAAAGTAAACGCTTTCAGGAAAGGCCGGTGAACTCCGTATGCACAATGCAGGTGAAAAGTCGCGCTGACCAAATTTCCACAGCTCAGGCAGGTGGCCGGTATTTCTGACTGATAGGGGTCGCTCAAGTCACAAAATGGCGGCGGCTAGAGAGCCCTTTTTGCAAAGGTCTGCAACGACCAGAAAGGTCGGTGGCCGAGGTCGGTTTCAACGATCTCATCTCTACTATTTCTCTCTACTTTCAACCAGTGATCTCTACTATAGGAAGTATTCACTGGCGGCCATAGCTGTGTGCACGACTTCTGAGCGCGTGCTGATGGCGAGCTTCCACAGTTCTTTTGGAACGTGCATTCCGCACCCTCAAGATTGCCGGTCTTAGCAGCCTAATAATGAGGGCTCGTTCTGAGCATGCGCTCTAGACATCACCCACAAATATGGCGCCCAGTGAGTAGTCCTTATACCCACAGCGGCGAAGCACGCTGCTGAATCTGTAGGTATTGCACCTCAATCCACGTTCCGATCTGGGAGGGCATCCTTTCACCGGTGTGCGTGGTCGCGTTTATCCCTACTGCCTGATGACGTCGAAGGACTCCAGGCTGTAGACCTTTTTCGTGTACTCTCGTCCCCAGCCCCCTAATAGCCGTATCCGGTATGGGCGACGAAAAAATAATACAACGTTTCAACCTGCAAATAGTAAAAAAATAAAGGGAAGGCAAAACGAGAAAGTGTGACGATTATAATGCAATTAAATGCAAGGGGGCAAGCGAGCTGACAAAGAATGACGAAAATAATCCCTGGAGAAGGGGAACATGAGGGACAAAGGACAAACACAAATCTCCAAACACCCTTGTTGGTGTTAGACTGGTGGCAGCTGATAAAACCCGTTTGCTCTACTGACGTCTAGCCCCTGGTTAGCTCAGTTGGTAGAGCGCTCCACCTGTAATGGAGAGGTCCCGGGCTTGATACCCGGACCAGGCGGATTTTTTCGGTCGCGCACCAGTCACCTAGCTGTGTTTGGAGATTTGTGTTTGTCCTTTGTCCCTCTTGTTCACCTTCTCCAGGGATTATTTTCGTCATAATGTGTGACGGTTACGCTTATATCGTGAATGCCTTCTATTGACGTGACGACGGCAAAACAATGTTTTCGCCCATACTGGAAGTGACGACAATTCAAGATGGCGGCACCCTTGCGGAAAAGGTACAAAACCGGCTAAATTTCTCATCCACACCGGAGACACCATGCGGATGTCCATTGAAGACTTCCCGCTCTCTAAACAAGCACAATTCCCGTCACTCAAATGACCCGTGAAACGCGCGGCCTCGCTCTCGCTTGTCTGATCCTCGGGGTCGTGGCGTCGTCGCGTCAGAGGTCATCAAGGTCACCGGGGTCAAGCCTCGGGTTTGGCCATACCTCGTCTCTCCACACTCGCAGTGACCACAATGAATGAGAAAAGGCGGCCTCTAGCGGCCGCCCTTTGGCCAAAACAATCGGGCCTGATGCCTTTTTTTTCTTTTACGTCAATGCGCACTTATTGTTCGCAGCATCGTTTGCTAAGCTCACCCATTTCTGGGGAACGGTTTGACCGCGAGAATATCGCGCAATGAGGCGCTTAGAGGGGCCAGAACAACGCCCTCCCTTTGTTTGCGTTCACAAAGAGAATGCCGAAGAGACCCGTCTCACCGTAACTTGGCAGACGGTAAAGGCTACGGTCCCAGGGAGCCAATCAGCGCCCAGGAGGGAGACACGTGACTGTATACTCTATACCTCATTAGTTGTCGCAGCGTTTTCGAAGTTAAGGGAGAGAGTGAAAAAGAGAGGGGCAAAGACGCTTTTGTGCGAATTTTGAGTGACGGGTTCATCTCCCAGCGCGACAAAAGCGACGCCCAAGAAAGAGGGAAGTTCCTCCTTGCCCTCTTTTCCAACCGTTAGGGTTACGCTCTCGACCCTGTACCCTTCCTTGGTAACGGCTGTAACGTGTTTCGCCTCCGTCGCTGTGATTGGCTGGAGAAAGCCTTAACTTTCGCTCTTTGCCAAGTTGGGGTAAAACGAAGCGTAGATGACCGACGCTTTTTCTGCTCCGATATACGTAAGGCGTCCGCATGAACGAGGGGCTCGCCTTTACGGCGCCGACAAGGCGTATCTGGTGTAAGCTGTCGGGTTCCTGGAAGCGCCGAGAAGGAATTACGAGCGAAATGGCCTTGCGAAGAACTCGTAAAGGGGACACCTTGAAAAAGGTGTTGCCCTGGTGCGGCAATCGTGGGACGTCAGAATTTCTGCGCGTTAATTTGTTTTGAGTTTCGGTTTCGTTGTAGTAGAGCCCTACGGGAGGTTGGTTTCGACGCGGTACTCTTTTTTCCCGGGGAGAAGCCTACCCCGCAAAACGCGAAGAACCTTTCCACGGATGGATGGCTCAGAGCCGTGTATAGACCTTTCCAATGTTTACAAATCCACAGCTCAGCGTGCGATCTCCACAGCTCAGCACGCGCGTGTGCGTTGCTTCGGAAAGCGAGCAAATCACGCGCGATACGCACGAACACTGAAAATGAAACCGGCCAGCAGCCCTTTTCTGGAAAGGTCTATAGAGAGAGTTTGGTCAATGGCAGCTGCGGGCAGAGCCAGGGCGTGCGCCAGATTCGGAAAGAGGGCTTGGCAAGCTCTCTTGACCAACCGGAAGCCGAAAAGAATCCCCTAGCGGTGGTAGCGAGAAACAGTTCTGATCAAAGGTATATATATGTTCGTATATGGTTTTAATAAGCGCGTAAGAGTGCTGTATGAGGGGGAGGGGGGAGAGGAGGGTCCCAGCAAAATGGAAGATTTCGGGGGGGGGGGGGGGGGGGGGGGGGGCGGGCTTCATGGGCCACCCTTCTGGCTACGTGCCTGAAACCGGCAATCTCGATGGTGTAGAATGCACGTTGCAAAAGCACCGTGGAAGCTGTCCGTCAGCAGACGGGTATGGCCGCAACGGCGACGCGGTGCTTCGGACATTCAATTGGATTTTTTTTTTTTTTTTTTTTTTCACTTTGCACGAGCTTACTGGCGCTAGTGGGACTCAAGGATACTCGCACGCAACGCCACTGGCCAAGAAACTCCTTTGTTGCGGTGTCATTTCAAGGACAAAAGCGAGCCGTTTCATTCAATCTCTCCTTGCAAAACTTGATGACGTAGCTGGGCGGTCGCAGTATTCCCCAGTGACGGCATTTGAATGCGGCTCATAGATTGGACCCGAGCATTGCGTGGGCGCTCGATTCGGGCTCGTGATAATCGATAGTTTGACAAGCATTCGGGTAGTCGCCCGTGTCCAATCGCTGCAATGAGGACGATAGCCGAACCATAACAATGTCTGGAACTCAGCGCGTGTCCTGTGCCTTGCCAAATCAAGCGCCTGGCTATGATCAGCATGGGCGGCATATAATCGGCTCCAGATCACGTGGCCGCTTGTCCTGGCTGCGAGTTAATTGAGGGGATGAACGCTGCTCGTTTTCCTTTAATTTTTTTTCTGAGACTTTAATTACGTGTGGTGAAAAACGAACGGTTGTTTCAGAGGTCGTTAACGTCGGGAATCCGTCCGTAGCGGTATTTGCGCTAACTACGAAAATCGTTGCATCGCCCCTTTAATCGGCTCAGAGCTGGGATACGTTCTGAGCGCAGGTCGTGAGCCCTGCAGTGTTCATGCGCACGAGCGAGACCGCCCGAACAGCCCGGCTGCTCGGCGTAGCTACGTTCAACATTTTATTTTTAGTTGTACTTTATTTTTTTGTATATTTGATTGAGTTTTAACTAAATTGCACAATGTGTCAAGCCCCCCAAAAAAGGTTTAATTCTTTTTTTTTTTTTTTTAAGTATCTATTTATGTATTAATTTTTCTCCTCAAGCAGCTTTTCGTGTTCCATTGTATGGGGCCGGGAACCCGTGAAATTGTTGAAAATAAAGTTACTGTATTGGCGAGTTCTGACATAGTTTAATCTCATTCGATCTTGGTTTCACGTAGTGCCACTAAATAAGCTACGCTTCAGAGTAACGACACTTGGCCATATTGTGGCTTAAAATCATGGTTGCCAGTTGTCTGAAGCTTCATCTGAAATCACAGGAAACGCTTTTCCGTCCTCCGAAAATGCTTAAACAATGCGCAACTAAGCAAAGCAATATTACATGAGCTTCCTAACACCGAATCTAATGCTGAGGAAGTCGCACTTTTGAATCATGCCGATCGGCAGTTGCGTCTGCTCTGCACAAGCCCCAAAATGGCGGCGCCCACAACAGTGTCGAGGAACGGAGTGCCGATACTCTAAGCGCAGCTCATTTAGTGGCTCTAGTAGTGCCACAAAATAAGCTTTAGTGGCTCTAGTTTCACGGTTTCTCGGCCTTTCGCGATCAGAAATCGCACGAGAGCCTCGACGAACCGAACGATCCTCCGTGCTTCTCGATGACTCATTTCCTGCACGAGTCTATCCAATGTGATACTTTTTTTCTCTCCTCCTCCGACGTCGGTTTAATCCGCGATAAGCTCCTGCGCCATCCTCGTCGTGAGGGGATTACTAAGTGAACCGCGTGCCCCAAACTGACGCAAATACTTTACCTCGTAAAGTATTTGGCTGACGTGTCCTGGTGTTGCAATTCCAGCGCGCCACAACTGGTTCACGTTGTTTCGACTAGGATCGCCGTTGTATCTTTCCGCAGCGCCCCTCTCCGTAAATTAAAGTAAATAAACTAATAAATGGGGTTTGGAATTGGGCGTTGTTACGCGCCACCTAGAGTCTGTTGGCTTCCAACTCCTGCTGACGTAAACAAATTACGAACCGATGGAAAGGCGTTTGGGTAAAAATTAAAAAAAAAGTGTTCGAAGAGATGCTGTACGTTCGTCGGAACAACTATCGACAAAACGGCGTTCGATGAAATGGCGTTCGACAGAACGAGTTCTATGAAGAAAAAAAAACTGTTCGACGACACGACCTTCGATGAAGCGGCGTTCGGTAAAACGGCCGTGGCCTTACGGATAATGAAATCAATAAATAAGTAAGACCGCGTTCAACGCTGCAGCTTGTTCAGTCAAAGAGCATTTGACGAAGAGGCGTGCGACGAACCGACGTCGGGCGAACCGACGTTCGATAAAAAGGCGTTGGGTTGTTCAGGACAGTGGCAAGATAGTCAGGGCCCAACGGACGTCTGCGGTCTCCGTTGCAGATAAAAATTTAGACAGTGCACGACCACATGCTTGCCCCGCAGTAGCCCGGGCAGCACAAGACGTCGAAATGACGTCGAAATAAGGTCCTAGACTTTGGGCGACGTCGAAGTCCGTTACAAACTTTTTATCGACGGCATTGGTACGTCCACATAAGAGTTTCCGACAACGTCAAACGCGCGACGTAGTGACAACATCATAAGCTTCACCTCGACGTTTTCAACAGTAATTGACGTCTGTTCAACGTCTTGAATGAGAAGTTCTTTGAACGTCGAGCACGAGGCGTCATAAAAATGTCCTGAGCAACACCTTGACGTTTTCGTCGTCGTCAGTTCTACGTTTTCTCCGGGAAGTTCTTTGAACGTGGAGCACGAGACGTCCCAACCATGTCCTGTGCAACACCGTGACGTCTTCGACAATATTCGACGTCATTTGTACGTTTTTTTCGGAAGGTTCTTGTAACGTTGAGCGCGAGACGTCCCAACAATATCTGAGCAACACCTTGACATCGTTGACAATCATAGACGTCAGTTCTACGTTTTCTCCGGGAAGTTCTTTGAAGAGACGGTCCCAACAATAGAGAGTTTTAGTAGATCGTTCCGATACCTCCGATAGCACCGATACCGATACTATGCGTGCACAAGGGAGGCGGTGGAAAAGTATCGCGTATCGTTATCGGGGTCATGGGAACGATCTACTAAAACTCTCTATTAGAGAGTTTTAATAGATCGTTCCCATGACTCCGATAACGATACCCGATACTCCGCCACCGCCTCCCTTGTGCATGCATAGTATCGTTATCGGGGCTATCGGAGGTATCGCAACGATCTACTAAAACTCTCTATTGTCTGAGCGAACACTTTGATCACCCTAAACAAGCGCCTTATCGAGCTAGGTGCTGTCATACCACTTTTAAAATTTCTCGTCAGTGTCAGCATTTTTTATACTTTGCATGCAATCCACATTTCAACCTGGCTGAGCTGTTGAAATCTCTTACATTATTATTATTCTCGTGAATGTTGTTTTTGCAGGAATTGCTTAAAAGTACGAGAATTCGCAACAACAAAAACCAGGATTTAGCTCGGAGTCAGCGGGGCTGTTTATAGCATTTTTGGCGTATCTAACTTAATATCAGCGTCTTTGAAGCTGTAAGAGGTTGATAATACTGTAAGAGATTTCTGCAGCTGAGGCAGGTTGAAGAGTGGACAGCATGCACAGTATCGAAAACGTTGTCATTGACGAGGAATCTTAAGTGATATGTCAGGTCCTTGGGCAATATAGGACGCTTGTTTAGGGTGACTCCGAATTACACCCAAAACTGTGTAACCATGGAAGTGGTCGAAATTACCGATCACTGGGGATCTGAAGGAACACCGTTCCCATGATTCCTGCATAGGGGGCCGGGCGCTTGGGGGATTTAGCAAATGGTGTATTCTTTCCGAATGTGTTCGCGAACATACCTTCGAGCATCGAAGCCAGATCCGGTTGACTCCATTGTTCCAGACTGTTATCAATAGACATTCCGTTCAGTCTAGACGTATAGACGTTTTATGATCGTTAAATAGGACGCTATTTTAACGTTGACATGACGTTATCACAGACGTCCACTCGACAGTTTATGTCGTTAAAGGGGACGTTATTTTATTGTTAATATGGCGTTTTCAATGGACCTACTGCTATATTAGCCAAGCATCAAGGAGAATGCAGGGATTGGTGTTCCACGCGCCGCACGTGCTGGCCTCAGCAATTGTAAATTTTCTAAAGAAGAAACCTAAAAGAAATTGTATCTTGCACGCGCGTTCGTCAACGCTTTATTTTTGGTGATTTACTTCGAATTTTTTTTTTTTTTTTTTACTGGGAACGCGTGCGCGTGTGGCGCGTGGAACCCCAATCCCTGCATTTCCTTGATGCTTGGGTAATATTAGCGGCGAGATGTTTTGGTGGCGCCCTCGTATGGCTCCCCCTTGTGACGCCACTACCCTGTGTAGAACAAGTTTGGCGGTGTTTGTAAATAGCATAGTGGAATAGCATGTCGCTATTCCACTATGCATGCCGTCGAATAGCATGTCGGAATAGCATAGTGGAATAGCATGTAGGAATAGCAGAATAGCATAAATAGCATGTCGAAAGAACGTCGAAAGTCTGAACGTCAAGTCCCTTCGACGTAATATAGAAATGCTAATGTCAGGAAAAAAACGTGGATTTTACGTCGTCATAACGTCCCACTTAACAACCTTAGAACGTCGAGTGCACGTCTGAATTGGTCGGGAAGTCAAGAGATAACATTATATCAACATTGACACAATGTCCCATTTAACAACCATAAAACGTCGAGTATGCGGCGTCTAAATTGAACGGGATGTCAATTGAGAACGTCATATTAACGACATCATCACGTCCCATTTAACGACATAAAATGACGAGCGCACGTCTGTGATAACGTTATGTCAACGTTGAAATAACGTCCCATTTTACGACCATAAAACGTCTATACGTCGAGACTGAACGGGATGCCATTTGATAACGGTCTCGACATGGGTCATCATGGAACAATGGAGTCAACCGGGTCTGGCTTCGTTGCTCGAAGGTATGTTCCCGAAAACATGTATATTCGGACGGAATATACCATTTGCTAAATCCCCCAAGCGCCCCGGCCCGCACTCCAGGAATCATGGGAACGGTGTTCCTTCAGCACCCTAGTGATCGGTAATTTCGGCCACTTCCATGGTTATGCAGTTTTGGGTGTAAATCGGAGTCACCCTAAACAATCATCCTATGTGCCCAAGGACCTGACATATCACTTTTTAAGATTTCTCGTCAATGACAGCGTTTCCGATACCGTGCGTGCTGTCCACCCTTCAACCTGCCTCAGCTGCAGAAATCTCTTACAGTATTATCATTCTCTTACAGCTTCAAAGACGCTGATATTAAGTTAGAAACGCTAAAAATGTTTAAAAAGAGCCCCGCTGACTCCGAGCTAAATCCTGGTTTGTGTTGTGAATTCTCGGCTTTTTAAGCAATTCCTGCTAAAACAACATTCACGAGAATAATAATATTGTAAGAGATTTCAACAGCTCAGCGAGGTTGAAATGTGGATTGCATGCAAAGTATAAGAAATGCTGACATTGACGAGATATTTTAAAAGTGATATATGTTTAGGGTGATCAAGGTGTTCGCTCAGACATTGTTGGGACGTCTCGCGCTCAACGTTCAAAGACCTTCCCGGAGAAAACGTAGAACTAACGTCTATAATTGTCAATGATGTCAAGGTGTTGCTCAGACATTGTTGGGACGTCTCGCGCTCAACGTTCAAAGAACTTCCCGGAGAAAACGTAGAACTAACGTCTATAATTGTCAATGATGTCAAGGTGTTGCTCAGACATTGTTGGGACGTCTCGCGCTCAACGTTCAAAGAACTTCCAGGAGAAAACGTAGAACTAACGTCTATAATTGTCAATGATGTCAAGGTGTTGCTCAGACATTGTTGGGACGTCTCGCGCTCAACGTTCAAAGAACTTCCCGGAGAAAACGTAGAACTAACGTCTATAATTGTCAATGATGTCAAGGTGTTCGCTCAGACATTGTTGGGACGTCTCGCGCTCAACGTTCAAAGAACTTCCAGGAGAAAACGTAGAACTAACGTCTATAATTGTCAATGATGTCAAGGTGTTGTTCAGACATTGTTGGGACGTCTCGCGCTCAACGTTCTAAGAACTTTCCGGAGAAAACGGTGAACTTACGTCTATAATTGTCAATGATGTCAAGGTGTTCGCTCAGACATTGTTGGGACGTCTAGCGCTCAACGTTCAAAGAACTTCCCGGAGAAAACGTAGAACTAACGTCTATAATTGTCAATGATGTCAAGGTGTTGCTCAGACATTGTTGGGACGTCTCGCGCTCAACGTTCAAAGAACTTCCCGGAGAAAACGTAGAATTAACGTCTATAATTGTCAATGATGTCAAGGTGTGCGCTCAGACATTGTTGGGACGTCTCGCGCTCAACGTTCAAAAAACCTCCCGAAAGAAAACGTAGAACTGACGTCGAATAATGTCGATGGCATCAAGGTGTTGCTCAGGACATTATTGGTACGTCTCGTGCTCCACGTTCAAAGAACTTCCCGGAGAAAACGTAGAACTAACGTCTATAATTGTCAATGATGTCAAGGTGTTGCTCAGACATTGTTGGGACGTCTCGTGCTCAACGTTCAAAGAACTTTCCGGAGAAAACGTAGAACTGACGTCGAATAATGTCGATGACGTCAAGGTGTTGCTCAGAAGATTGTTGGGACGTCTCGTGCTCGACGTTCAAATAACTTCCCGGAGAAAACGTAGAACTGACGTCGATTAATGTCGAAGACGTCAAGGTGTTGTTCAGGACATTTTTATGACGTCTCGTGCTCGACATTCAAAGAACTTCTCATACAAGACGTCCAAGAGACGTCTGTTGAAGACGTCGAGGTGAAGCTTATGACGTTGTCACTACGTCGCGTGTTTGACATTGTCGGAACCTCTCATGTGGACGTTCCAATGCCGTCGATAAAAATTTTGTTAAAGACTTCGACGTCGCCCAACGTCTAGGACTTTATTTCGACGTCCTCTCGAAGCCTTGTGCTGCCTGGGTATTGACGACGTCGCGATCGAAAGTGTCGCGGTGGTCGGCCTTCCACAATGGGCCGAATGCTGACTATGACGTCAGCAAAGAAGTTCTCATGGAAGGAAATAAGAGGAACGTGAGGACTTCAATTTTGACGGTGTTGACTGTGTTAATTGGTTCAAGAACGCTATGATTTCAAGCTTCCGCCATGCTAATTACAAACACCACCGAACTTGTTCTTCACAAGGTAATGACGTCACGAAGGGTAACCAAACGAGGGCGCCACCGAAACATCTCGCCGCTAATATACTTACGAGAAACAAGAGCGAGCGAGGGCGTTCATCGAACTTCCTCTTTATTATCTTAAAAAAAAAAAACGAGTAGATAATAAGGCATGCGTATCTATTCAATTCCACTTCGTCGGGTCTATTCGGCTACCACTATACTACATTCGACGTAGGCGGCCAAACGCGAATGCGTACCGACCGCTGGTATTCGTATATATATATATATATATATATATATATATATATATATATATATATATATATATATATATATATATATATATATATATATATATATATATATTCTTGAAGGCGAGCGCCGGGCGCTCGCCGCCAGAAGCTATCGGCGACGGCATTCCTCCTAGGGGGGAATTCCCCGAGGAATGCTCACTCTATCCCCCGGCCGTTTTGACGCTTATCCTTCGAAGCTCAAAACGCGTTTTGTACGTTGCATTCTTTTTTTTGTTCGTTTCGTCGTTTGCTCGCAGCATAGGCTGCCTGCCTGTTTTCGCAACTACTCATTCCGTTTGACTTTACGACGGACTTTGTCGGGGGCTACGAGCCGCCCCAACAAATCCAGCGCTACGAACGTATACCACGTGACTGCCCCGCTCCGCGGAGTATAGTCACGTGACCAGTTAAAGGTCACGTGACATTTACGCGGTATTGCATAGTCGTAGCGAGCGGTTCGCTTCGATGGGAAACGGAGAATAGTCAGGGGCAACGCTTGTCAGGGGGCTGGTCTGGGGCTGTCGGCTGGAAATGCGGGCACTGCCTTCCCGAAGACGGATATGGATGGTGCCGCTCGAAACTCGACGCGCGGCCTTCAATCGCATTGCATTTTCTTTTACCCTTTTTTTTTTCTTTTTTTTGGAGCTTCGTTGCGAATTGTTTGTCAGTCTCGTTTCATCTGTCTTCCCCCCTTCGTACACTGTTTTGCATCTGTTCGTCCGGCCTAATGAGAAAGGAGCGAAGAAACGTACTTTCGTTGTTGTTGCGAATTTATTGAGTCTCGAGGTTCTCGCTTTCTGGTGCCTTCGTTTGTCTGTGTCTGTCATTTACGAAGCAGACGACCCCTATCGCTGTATCAAAGAAAATAAAATGAAATATATATTTTTAATTACGTCGGTTCGCTGATGATCAAAGGTAAATGTTAATATTCGTTTCCTAGAAAAACTCTAGAAGGGAAACGTGGTGTCCAACGTTGAAAAATCTGGCGTACGCACTCGGCCAAGATGGCGCCGACGTGCCGCTCGAATGCCCATGCCACTGATCTCTATTGTAGTGTACTACAACAGAGATCAGTGGCCCAGCTGCAACTCCAGGTGGGGTGCTTGAGATCCGCCTCCCGTAAAAATCGAAGCAAGTAATTTTATTGTACATCTGCCGGAGCCACTGGCACGGACTAATATGTTATCTGCTAAATACTTCTCCCACCAGTGTCGCCTTTTCTTGTGCACGTTCTGTTCTACACCGCCTCCAATGTAAGCCGTAAGCTTACAATTTAAGTAGATATAATGTTTTTATCTAAAACATTTTAAACACGAGAAATATCTGCACTCTAGAAATATGGAACGTCCACAAGAACTTTATCCCAAAAGCATTCGAGAGGCTTTTGCCGGAAAGCGCACTGTTCAGATTTATTTCAGTATATGAGAAGAAATACACATATTCGCGTGTGTGCACTTTGACACTACGAATTTAGTGGTGCGGCTACAATGCTGTTGGTGCCCGAGGGCACTAATCGCGAAAAAATAAAAAAAGGCGTAAAAAATTAGAAGTAGAAAAGGCGAACACACTGATTGGCTGCTGCGGTACGCCTCATTTAGAGCTAAGCAAAATGATTGTAGTTTTTTTTTTTTTTTTCAGTAATGTGATTTGATACGAGCAAGAAGACTACACTCTTGTAAACTTACCATTTTTTTCTCAGTGAAATGGCTCGACAGAGTGAATGACAATATGGCGGAAATTGCGTTGTGTTTTTTTATTATTATTATTATTACGTTTAGCCAGCCTCGATAGCCCGCTCGTTGTCTCTCGGCTGTAAATGAAAAATTTAGCCAGGATCACTACCGCGTGCACCACACAGTAGTGATAAGTATGGCGGATTTGAATACCATTATGGCAGTTTAAGCTCGATCATTCGCAATTATTTTATTATCGTACGACGAATGAGAGCTTAACAAAAGCAGGGCGTGGCAAATCCCGCATATCTTATATTGTCGTTCATTAACCAGTTAGATTGCAACAACATATACTGATCATAATCATCGCCGAATGACGGATCAAAAGAAGCGAGAACCACGACCATAACAATGCGCGCTCCGCGTTTTTTAAACTGCCGGTGACTATAGGTGGAACAGTAAACGTGTAATCTAAAATGTAATTGTAAAATGTAATGTAAAATGTAACTGTAAAAAAAATTGGTAACAAAAATACACTCTTAATTGTTACTCGAAAAAAAAATTTAATTGATTGCAGTCACAATTACTTTCGGTTCAAAAGAACTATTTAACAAGATTATTCGATTACTGTAGAAGAGAAGTAATTGGCCGTTACTTGAAGAAAAAAAGTAACCGTTACTTTTCTTCCGATTACTTCAAATTTTCAAAACAACAAATATTTTTCTGTCGGTTAAAAAAAAAAAGAAGTATCTTGTATTGTCCGTTATTCGAATAAAATCACCGAATTATAAGCCGATTTCACCGAAATCACCGAATTATAAACCGATTTCACCGAAATTCACCGATTTCACCGAATTATAAGATATACTCCTCTTCTTTCGTCGATTTTTGTAAACCGATCCTTTAGTCGGAGACTTGGTGTGAGGATTCCCCATTAGACATGGTAGTGGAAAATTACTAACAGTTTTACTAACAGTGTCGGAATAATTTTAGTATTTCAAAAGTATTCAAATTACTCTGGTGATTACTTCCTAACAGTGTTCGGAAGTAGTACATTGTACTTAAAGTACTACTTTAAGTAGGTTTGGAAAGCCACGACACTTACGGCCAAGATTTACCTACAAAGAGGCGTCATCATACGACCGGGACCTTACATGCAGCAAGGGCGGCTCAAGCAAGTGGGCACTGACTTATCACCCGTCATTATAGCTTTGTACTGCATAAACCGCCGTTGTAACCATGGCGCCGCTCTGCCATTTCTGTTTTATTGTCGGACGATGATGACGTGCCCTGCGCGTAGTGCAATGGTGTGCTTGCAGACGACGGTATAGTTTTAGGTCCTGTATTGAGCGCAAATGCCAGTATCACCCGGGACAACTGCTCTGGTGTTTCTGCTCGCAGTCTTTCTCCTGGAAAGGCCACGGCTGCAAGAAGTCTGATGCAGCATCGGGCAGCCAGAAAGGCGAGCAAAAACAGGATCACATGCGTCCTTCTCGCTGAAATCGATGCAGAAGTAGACAGCTTCATGACGTTGAAAGCGACTGCTGAAAGCACCGAAAAATCTCGGGAGGCGATATCAGTCCATTACGATGATATTTTGAAACAAGTGGCCGAGGAGGATCCGAAAATAACCGATTTACGCGACCCATTAGAACGAGTGTAGAAAAAAAAACAGGAACTCCAGTTGGCCGTTCACGACGTGGAATGGCGCAAGAGAAAGTTGAATCTCGAGACTCACGGTATCGTCAAAACTGATGGGGAAGACTGGCTGCACAAAATGAACGAGATTGCCGCCTTACTGAAGGTTCCACCCCTTGCCGCATATTGGAAGTAACCGATTTGCACAGTCTACCCTCACGATTGGACACAAATTCCAGGGATCATCGTCCGTTTTGCTGGAGTGAGCACCACGGAGCCGTGGCTGGAGCAGACGAGGAAAGCCGAAGTGCGAAATCCTTACGTGTATGTTCAGGAAAACTTGGCAAAGCGGAACCGTGAGTTGGTGCGGGCACCGAAGGAATGGGCCACGCCACATCATGCACATCATGCACCCATGCACATCATCATGGCACATCATGTGCCATGATGATGTGCACATCATGCACATCATCATGGCACAGGAATGAGAAGATACTTGCAAGGAAAGCTGGCAAGGAGCGAGCGCATCTCATTCGGTGCGAAGACGACCTGTTCCGAATGGCTTAGGTTTCCAAACGTTGTGTCTTTACAGCTGGATTTGTATATCGGCAAGGACTGATCGTTTTTTTTTTTTTTTTTATTGCTCCTCAGGATTTAAAGCGTCACTTTAGTAACGACCGTTCTCTTGGAGTGTTTTCATTTGAACGTTCGAATCGCTAGAAATAAAACACCTGATATTGAGCTTGTATTGAACCACTTCGTTTTGGTTTTTTCGATGTTATGTTCACAGAGAGGTGGTATTCGTATAGCGAGGATGTAATTCATATGTCCTACACTAATACTACCGTTCTAAACCGCACCGATCGGCGCGGGCAAACTCTTTAAAAATAAACATAAACAAAGCCCAGGCTATTCTTTTTCGTCCAACAAATAAACCTGCGCTAATTAAAAACAGCCTTGTCTTAAGCATAACACCTATTAAAATTGTTTCTACCTTCGAGACATTAGGCGTCATTTTTTTCTGAAAACATGTTTCGGGATTACCGTGTTGAATACGTGATCTCTAAATTGCCCCGCATCATCCAATTAGTGAACCGAAAACGCTCTATTCTTCCAACCAATGTCCAACTAGTTATTTACGATTCACTTTTTTTTCCTACATCAGTTATGGCCACCTCATCTGGGGTACAACTACGTCTGGAAACCTGGAAAAGATATTTCGTCTTCAAAAGAAAATTATAAGAATTTATCTGCAACGATTCATGTGACTCCCATCATGTTTCTTTAATAAATATGCTATTATAAGTAACTATTACTTATACAATTACAGGTTAGCCGCTGGTTTTAAGAAAGAACAAAAACTGGACTTTCAATTTTTGGCAAGTCTTGTCACCCTGACCTAAAATTGTTATAGCCTATTCCACCCGACATGCTGAGTGCTTGGGAGATGGTCACTCCAAGAACTAGTCACGGCCCTCAAATGCTAAAATATACGTTACCGCAATTACTTAACGACTTAAGTAGCCACAACTTGCACTTGGATTTACTCACCATAAAAGAAATTCGTAAATGTTATGTGTAAATACAAATTTGTGTAAATAGGCCTGTGTGTGTTTCGGCAAAGTTTATCTTGCTTTTTTTTTTTTTTCATTTGCTTCCTTCTGCCACTGTCGGGGTCCGGGAACTCGTCAAGCTGAACAAAAATTTAGGGCGCAAACAAGCTGGTGAAGGTTTAACACTTTAGACAAAACCCCGAGACTGTGTTTGAAACTTTGTGTTGTCCTCTTTTCCCCCGAGCTCGGGGTTTTGTCTCAAATGTCGTCAAGCTTTTCTGACAGCGCACCAGTCACCTAGCTGTGTTTGGAGATTTGTGTTTGTCCTTTGTCCCTCTTATTCCCCCTCTCCAGGGATTATTTTCGTCATCGTTGTCCAGCTCGCTTGCACCTTTGCATTTCAAATTGCATTATAATCATAAGCTTTTTCTTTTTCTTTCGGTCCTTTTTTTATCAGTTAACGAAAAAAAAATTATTATTAAGTACATTGTCTGAGTGTGTACTTGTATACTTTACTTAAAGATTTATTTCTTGTACTTTCCGAGGAAAGTACAACTCCCAACTTCAAAGTACATTGTTCTAATTTGTAAACAAAAACATTATGTATACCGTCATGTGAAAATGTGCTATCATATTTCAAGACGTAATCTGGGGTCATTTCTCTGAATGGAGAAATGGCGGCTATAAGACAGATACAAATAAGTGCCTCATAAAGTGATTGTGCTTAATTGTTTGTCGACAAGAATTAAAAAAAAAAAAAAACTACTTTGTGTCAATTTTACTTTGTCTAATACGTGCTGCCATTTCCGAAAATATCTGATGCACCCTCGATTACGCCTGGGACGATGCGTGCCATTAATAATAATAATAAAAAAAAACACTGTAAGGGAATCAGAAAGACTGTGTTTAAAAAGTACTTGTATTTTACTTTGAAAGTATATTGCATTTATAGTATTTTACTTCAAGTACATACCGCCCGATGTACTTACCACTTGGAAGTACGTAAATAACATTTCATTTACTTTGTATTTCAAGTACTTTTTTATCTGTACTTTAAAAAACACTGCTTCCTAATCATTGTGTTCAAATGAGTAAAAAATTACTCCAAAAAGTAATCGATTAAAGTAATTTGATTACTTGAAATGAGTACCGTCTGCCGACAGCTTTAAGAACGCGGGGTATTGGTTTATGGCGTTCACACACTGATTGCTTCGGTATTCGCTCTTCTGCGTTCTTAATGGCTCATCAAGTTGGCCGCGCAGTGATTATAAAGCTGGGTAAGACGCCGACTCGTCTACGATAATTGTGCGAGAGTCCTTATCGCCTGACGGGGAATCCGTCCTGACACCCGAGTCTTGTCCGCACTGGTGATTAAGTTTGACGCGGGGCAAGGTCCCACGACGTGAGAGTCCCTCAGGAATTCGGGAAATTCGGATCGATTTACCCTCCCCAAAGAAAAGGAAAAAAAAAGCGAGCAAAAATATCAAGAAAGGAAGTAATACCAGCAAAAAATCAGACAAAAGAAAAAAAAATCAAAATTGAGATGCTGCGCAGTGCAGACGACGGTTTGCAGACGACATTTTTTTTTCGTGTGGTTTAGCTCTGCGGGACAAAATTTGTCGTCTGCTATCTTGACGTCATCCTTCCTCCTTTCCTCGAGCTGTTCGCGTTTTTTTTTTTTTTTTTTTTGCGTCGTGCCCGAATTTTTGTGGAAGTTGACCTAAATATTCGCATTTTATCGTATAGCGCACTTTTTCTTCTTTTCTATAGGGTGATTCAAGGAGAGTCCAGGCTCTTTAAATCGACCGCAAAATTCGGTTTCTTAACCTATCGCGCTACGATTTTGTGCAGCGTTGCCCACAGATGGTGCATCTTTTTTGTAAAATTTGTTAAGAGCGAACTTACCCGAGGAAAAACTAAAGAAAGTGAAAGGCTTAGCCACCGTTCTTCAACAGTACGGCGCCGTTTCGCACGGGAGACAAGAGATGGCGCAAGCGGTCGCGACGCCAACTGCCGCCAACGAACGAGCATACGACGCCGAGAGCCGGCGTTTTTAGCAGACAAGGAACTGCAGTTTCTTGTTGTTACCGCGCCTGTTTTTGTTTCTGCGACTGTCGCCGCCTGCGGAACGCGCGCCGCTTTTGAGTCGAAAAGCTCGTCTGCTAAAGACGCCGGCTCTCGGCGCCGCCATGCTCGTTCGTTGGCGGCGTTCGTTACGCCATCTCTTGTCTCCCGTGCGAAACGGCGCCGTGTTGTTTGAAGACCGGTGGCGTCGCTGCGTTTCCATAGGTGCTAAGCCTTTTTCTTTCTTTACTTTTTCATCGAATAAGTTCGCTCTTTTCAAATTTTACAAAAAAAAAAAAAATGCACCATCTGTGGGCAACGCTGCACAAAGTCGTAGCGCGACCGAATTTCGCGGTCGATTTAAAGAGCCTGACTTCTCCTTGAATCACCCTGTATATAGCGATTAGATCTACACGAATACTTCAGTTTGGATCGCCTGTTTATGTTTATTGATCGCGCAATAAACTATTTTGAGAAAGGTTTTGTGCTCAACATATTGAAGACGGGTCATGGCGATTTCACATCAATACAAAAATGCAAACCGTGCTCACCACGTATAAAACAACAGCGCGATTTTTTTTTTATTTATTTATGATTTTTTTCATTATTATTTTAACGAACAACGAATTTGCACAGAATGCATTGCCTGCTAGCCTTGGATATGAAGACCTCAGAGGGCTTTCGCTATCGCAGTTGTTTGTAGTGGTCTACTTGTACTAAAAATAACTTTTTTCCCCCTATGTTTACGCGTTAGCGGCATTTGGGAAACGATTACTGGGCACGCAATTGACTTCAATGCACAACCGAAAACCCAACGACACGGGTGTGCCGGCAGCATGGTTTGTGGAAAAGTTGTCCTAATTATTATTCATAAAAAAAAATAATAATAATAAAAGTAAAACAGCGTGACTTCGGCGTGACGGCGCTTCCTTGACGGACGAAATTCGATCCCATATGGCTGGGAACACGTTTGCATGGCGCTTCAAAAAAGCAAAGCAAGAAGTTTTCGAACTCAGAACTGTACAGTCGGGATTCTACTTTCTGCTGACGCTAAAGACGCAGCCGGTAGACGTCATTGCTATTTAAGCAAGCGAACGAAGATACGCTATAGCTGATCATTTGCTAAAATGAATCAGCAGAACACAACGGACAGATCCTGGAGTATCCGTAAATGTTTCAGAAACGCGAACCACTTCATACCGGCTGCAGCGAGGGAGCGTTTATAGTTGTTCGGTACAGCCAACGTGCAGCCCAGGTCCAGAACTCCATTTTGGGGGCGTGGGGGGGGGGGAGGGAGGGAGGGAGGGAGGGAGGGAGGGAGGGAGGGAGGGAGGGGGGGGGGGAGGAGGGAGGGAGGGAGGGAGGGGAGGGGCGGCGGCGGGGGCGGAAAATTTATAATTATACTATTCTCCCATTCTTTCTTGTGTACCGGGGGGTCCACCCATGGCAAATTGCCCCCCGAGAAGGGGGAGGGGGGTCGACTTAGTTTGGGGGGGGGGGGGGGGGGGGGCGGCCGCCCCCCCGTTGAATCCGCCCCTGAGCTCAGGGGCACTGCCCAAACTTTGAGAACGGCCAGTGTGTCGTCTGCGCCCAAGTGCTGCCAGCCTTCGCGGTCGTTTATTCCCTGATGTTTATCCGAAAATTCCCTAGATTTCCCTAGATTTTCAGAAAATGTTGTTTTTCAAGAATATTGATGTGATCCTTATGGAGTAGCTTAAATATATATATTCGTGTAGTTGAGTGGCCATTTATAGGTTAAATTTGCTTCGTTGGAATCTCTTTACATAGTTAAAGTGGACAGTAAGAACTTGAAAAGAAACTTAGTGAGCTCCTAAAACAAAGTCAACGTATAAAACCGATTCGTAACAATAAAAGCAAGCAATGATCTAAACTGCCAGTTCCGACATAAGGAGTAAAAGCAGCTTTACACAAAATCCCCTAAAATTGCTGTTTCTGCCACTGGAGATTTGCTTTGGCCCCAAAAATATACAAAGAAGCATTCTTCCCGCTGCGCTCAGCCGGCACAAAAAAGGAAAAGGGGAAAAAAAAAACTTGTTTTTAAACCCCATTAAAGAAAAGAAAACACACACACCTAGATTTGAACAAATTTTTCATTGCACGTAAACGATAACGGAAATTCCTAGATCTAGGAGCAAAATCCCTAAGGTAGGCAGTACTGTCTGCGCGTGCCCTCTTCTATCTCGCCCAATTCGTTGAAATCCCTCGTTGTTCTCTGTGTGTGCAGGCGGAGGCCATGGTCCGGAGCAGGGCATTCCGGACATGACGGCCTTGAGCCGCATCGACGAGGACACCATCAACACCAACCTCCGGACACGCTACAGGAAGGACAAGATCTACGTATCCTCTTCACGCTGCTCCACGCTGCCCATTCGGATGGAGCGAGACGTCGGTGCTGTTTCTCATACCATTCTGGATGCGCATCTAGATCTGGTTTCCGATCTGGCTTGTGCTTGCACGCATCTGGTCTGGATTAGATCTGGATTAGATCTGCATCTAACTCTGCATCTAACTCTGCATCTAATTTGGATCTGGCCTTGACCTAGTGGGGGTCTGCACCCTATTGACATCTTAATCTCTGTCTGCATATTTATCTATATCTCTATATGAATCTCCTATCTGTATCTGTTATTCAAATTCTTTAACTTAATCTCTATATGAATCTCCTATCTGAATTTCTTACCTTGAAGGGGCGGTGCAACGATATTCAATTGCAATGATTTTCACTTTACACGAGCTTACTGGCACTAGTGGGACTCAAGGATACTCGCACGCAACTCCACTGACCAAAAAACGCCTTTTTTTCGCTGTAATTTCGAGGACAAAACCGAGTGTTTTCATTCTATCTCTCCTTCGCAAAACCTGATGACGTAGCTGGGCGGTAGCAGTACCGCCCAGTGACGATATTTGAATGCGGCTCATCGATTGGACCCGAGCATGGCGTTGACACTCGATTTGGGCTCGTGATAATTACTAGCTCGAGAAGCATTCGGGTAGTGGCCCGTGTCCAATCACTGCAACGACGACCACAGCCGAACTATAACAATGTCTAGAACTCAGCGCGTGTCCTGTGCTTTGCCAACCCCAGCGCGTGACTATGATCAACATTGGCGGCATATAATCGGCTCCAGATCACGTGGCCGCTTGTTGTGGCTGCGAGTTGAGGGTGTGAAGTCTGCTCGTTTTTCTATATTTTTTTTCTGCGACTTAGGTTGCGTGTGGTGAAAAACGAACGGGTATTTCACAGGTCATTAACGTCAGGGATCCGTTCTAAGCGGTATTTGCGCAAAATACGAAAATCGTTGCACCGCCCCTTTAATCTCTATCTCAATCTCCAGTGGTACCAACAGCTATTTGTTAAACTGGATTCGTGTATCCAGTTAAACTCTGAGTTGAAAAAGAACAAACTTAAAGGTGTCTCCCGGCTACTTTTAAATGTTTAATTGCAGACAAAGCGATTGTTGTACTTTTCTACGTTTTTTTGTTGAAGGATTACGCGAACTATTTGTTCAAAATATTAATCTGGGAATGATTGTTCAACTACACACCTAACAAATATTACTATCGTCGTCAAAAAAAAAAAAAAAAGTTATTTAGAAACGCAAATAAAAAGAAAAACAAGTGTGTATAAAAAAAAAATGAATGGGCTCGCTCTGAAATGACCTCTCATCAAGAAAGATTATGACGGGGAAAGAAGACATTTTTGAGTCACTTTTTTGTCGTCATCGCGAGCTCCGCCGGCGGTGGGATTCGAACTCGCGACCTCGAGTTTGTGAAGCGCGCGCTTTTGCAGCACGCCACGCCAGCAACTGGAACTTTTATGTTACCAGATGTTGGTGTCATTCAAAACGAAAACTGCTGTTTTCTTTTTGTTATGTGAGTTGTAGGTTTGAATTTTCAACTTTACGATTTTAAAAACGCCATGATAACAGGATTGTTCGTGGCACCGTGTCAATGTCGGGTATTTCGGGCCCAAATAATTTCGACTTGTCAGAACTTGAGTAAACTGGTCGCAATTTCTTGCGACAATGGAAACATGGTCAGATTGTGTTGGAGGGGTTTCAATATTTTGTTACTATTTTAGATGCATTACCATTCATTGTTTGTATTATTTGTTGGCGGTTCTGAGTGTGGATTGTCCAATAACCTCATAAACGTGAATGGGTTACAGTTTCACCTTTAAAATAAACTCTGATACAACGTGTTTCGTCGGACGCAGGCCAAAGTTTTAGCTGCGACAACTACGCGTCTTACACAAGAAGGGTTGATGACTTATTGGTCACTGCCAAAGGAGCTGTTTAGAGAATAATAATAATAACATTTATTCAGCTCAGAAAGAGTTACGACGCCACACAAGGCGAGATATTGGTATTTTCCATGTGATACTGCTCTTTTGAACACATATAGATCAAAAAAGGAGCGCCAAAATTTCGTTGTAGTATCCCTTTAAAGGGATACTACAACGAAATTTCGGCGCTCATTTTTTGGTCTATATGTGTTCAAAAGAGCAGTATCACATGGAACATACCAATATCTTGTTAAAAAGGTCTCGAAAAGGAATTTTAAAACGAATTAAACGATTAGCAAAGAGCACCTGATGGATGTCGCTAACGCCTCACTTGTGATGCCCGTCTAGGAACCTTGGCAGCTAGTGACGGAGGTTGTCTCGTCTCCGGCCACGACGAGAGAAGAGGGGCAGGAGGAACTCCCCTCTTCCCGAGAATGCCTTTTGTGTGTCGCAGAAGTCGCTATTGTCCCCCTACAAGATTACAGAAGATTAACCCGTCCCTCAAAATTCATACAAAAACAGCCGCTTCGGTGGCTGGAACGACTAGGCCATCCTCTCGACGTCAGCCTCGCCGTAGCTTTGCTCGTCTTGAGACGACTATACGTCACGATTGCGTTGGATGTCACGTGGTCTCCGCTGGGCCTTCTCCGAGCGCTTGCCAGAATGGGCCGTTTATAGCGAAAAATACAGCCACCAGGCTCAAAATTCAAACGTGCGATTGTAATTTACGGATATTGTAGATCATATTCAACCTATTTTTGAACACGACGGGAATATTTCAAATTTCGTTGAAGTATCCCTTTAAGAGAAAGGTACAGCTTCTGTTCGAAACCTTGTTGGGCATTGTTGAAAACCAATGAATGAACCACTTTTATAATGAATATTTATGGCGCACGCAACGCTTCACCGTGTTTTATGTATATATATATATATATATATATATATATATATATATATATATATATATATATATATATATATATATATATATATATATAACTGGAGAAGAAAAGACCTTTAGTGAAAACAGCAACAACGCACGATTTATTCTTCGACGTTTTGGCCGAAACGTCGAAGAATAAATCGTCCGTTGTCGCTGTTTTCACTAAGGGTTTTTTCTTCTCAGTTATATACCCACGCCTTCCACCTCCCGCCACCATGCCCGTTGTGTATATATATATATATATATATAACCACTTAGAACATACCGCCAAGGTTCCGGTTTTACGTTGTCTGCCCATTAGAGTCAACCGTGAATAGGAAATCGAGACTTCGGAAGAACATTTCAATACCTGCAGCTTTCCAACATTTCTGCTCGGCCAATAGCCAAAACTATGATGCCATTAACTCCAAAAGGCGCTACAAAAAAAAAAAAAAAAAAAAAAAAAAAAAAAGCAAAGAAGTTAAAGGAAACAAGGGGGAAATCAACGTTTAAAATTCTGCTACTGCATTTTTTCATTCCAGTCAAAGCTTTTCCGGTGCTTTAATCTTCCTCTTTGTTGTATGACAATAATAATCCCCAGAGAAGTTATCATCATCACAACTTTGTCGTATTTTCTTCTTTTTTTTTTCTTTTTTTCATGCCGGGTGTTTTTAGTTATAAGACTGTCCAGGGAGGTAAAAATTAAACAAAAAACATAGAGGTTGGCGTATTTTTAGCCTTCGGGCCAAACTGCTGATGGCAGCTACTGGAAGAAAAAAAAAGGCGAAATGGGTTATTTTGCTAGCTAATTAACTAGAACGTTTTAATTAACTATTTTCTCGTATTTATTTTATTTTTTTTTTGGGGGGGGGGGGGGGGGGGCGTAAGGTATTTGGAGGATCGACGCGCCAAACGATCTGCCGCGTTGTGAAATTTCGATTAAAAAGTTCGAAGTGGTCGTTATACGGAACGAGAAAAAAAAAATCGCGAAAATTCAAAAATAATCTACCCGTTGCTCACCTTCTCTCCTCCCGAGATCGCCACTGAAGCCGGCGTTGACAAAGGCCAATGCTGGGGAGAAGGACGCAGTAGAATGTAAAATGGCCTGTCCCGCTGTGGCGATGATGAAGGCAAGTAAACGGAATAAGTGGAAACAAAACCTGAAGGTCGTTTAGGGCGGCGTCGACGCGCAGCTGATTGAAAGCGCCTAGTAATTGCGCAAAGAATGAAGCAGCCGGCGGAAAGCGAAGAGGTCGACGCCATTGGCACTCATTGCTTTCGGTTTGATGGCATGTACGAGGGCTTATTTCGTGGAATTCAATTGATTTCATTCCCGGGACACGGGTGGAAATCGAGCCCGGGCTATCACACTCGCCTCGCCTCCCCCCCCCCCCCCCCTCCGACAAAAAAAAAAAAAAAGAAAGAGAAAAAGACAGAGAGGCAGAGAGAGGCACGCATTAACTTTATGTTCGCAAATAACCAAAAGCGTTAACACGCAGCATCGTTTTTTTTTTTTTTTTTTAAGTGACATATTGAGTGATTTTTGGTGAGGCGCAATCCTTGGTAGCATTGTCAAATTTACAAAAACATGTTGTGAAGTATCAAACTCGTAACCCCGATTATTGGCAAATACCAACGTGTCGATCGAATGTTGGCAAAGGGATGTTATCCTACCGAGGCCCAGGACTTCTCAATTCACTAATTTTTCACAATATTATTGATATAGATAAATTGAGTTTAAATTAATTACGTACTGTCACGTATAGGTTTGATACAGTGTACTGATATTTGGTTTTGTATATACTTGGATGTTGTATCTCTATGTTCTCAGTAAGTTGTTGATCTGGTAATTCCTCCTCATGTCCATGTATTTGAAGATGAACAGGGTAATTAATATCCGTTGAATGAGCTTGTTCTTTGATTGAATACCTTTGCGTTTTATTCGAATGTTCCCTATGACTGCTGCCGAATGTCACTGGGGCCGAGAGCTTGTCAGGCCGTCTATCGCGGCTTTTATTCTCGGCCTCATCATTACCTGTAATGGGGAATCAAAATAAAGCTTATTATTATTATTATTATTATTAATTATTATATTTTTATAATGCGTTACTTTATTACTTTAAAACGCTATGTATACGTATCTCTAAGTAAGCCTTTTGGCGGCGACCAGTACGTCGTAGAGCGGCGAAAACTTAATTTAATGTAGTTCGATTTATTTGCTCTCAATTCTCCAAGGCAGAGACAGACTGCGGTATGGCGGGATACATATAAATTACGAAATTACTACAAAACGCATCATTCGATAAAACGAATCATTTTCAACTTGAAAATCAACAATGTCAGATAATTGCGACAATGGTAGTAGGCTGGCTGCAACGTCCGGGAAGGGGGGGTTACCTTTCAGTCGATGTTTATTGCCTGATTGAATCGGGCACCAATCGTCAACCTGCGTTAGTCTACTTTTCGCGAATCACGCGATTGGAACAAGTTGACGGCACGAAAGAGCGCCTCTACTCTGTTTCATACTTAGTGTGCAGCGTTGTCAAAGCTACTGGCGCGAGCATAGGGCTTGATCTCGTTCATCATGTGCACGCGTTCTCGCGCACACAAAACCATAGACGAAGCCACGCGCTCTCGCCAGCAGCTTTGACAGCGTTGCACGCTAAGTATGAAACAGAGTATAAGTTTCGATACGTGTACGACACAATGTGCTCCGAGCGTGAGATTAGAAAGCGACTCCTTGGAGGGTACGTGTTCGCGGAATCGCCTTTTAAATGCGTGAGGCGACATTTGCTGTCCGTGTTCTGTCGGAGATAAGCAGCGTCTGCCAAGTCGACCGCACCGATAAATGACCACGCTGTGCGCTTTTCGCAATGCTATCTCTGGAACGCCACAGAGTGTCCTTTTGTGAGAACGCGACTTCAGTCCCCGGTCTTGTCAAGCTGCAGTGGCTAAGGTCAACCTCTCTTTCAAACGCGAATAGGTGGTCCGTTGCATCTGTTCCTTTCGTCAAACAGTGCCAAGAGAACCTGTACACGCGTTAGAAGTAACGACGTTTAAGTCATTGCACGCGGAACAATGCAGACATAAATTCGACCCTTACGGATTCGGTCGAGTTTAATTTCTTCCAAAATATTATTTTGTTGTTGTTGTTGTTGTTTTTTTTTTTTTTTTTAACGAGACTTTGAATATTGCGGGAAACTGGCCTTAGGGGTAAAAATAAAATTTCAGACTGATTTTAAGGGTGCAGGTGCGATAAAAATGTCACAGAAAGCTTATGTTCACCTTTTATTTTTAAAAACACGCTAGCATTAGAAGACAGTATATTAAAATATTTTGATAAACATTTTTTTTGTGTGTGTTTCCTGAAATAAATGGACAATATTGAACATACAATAAAATACCCAGTTTTCAAAAATACTAAAACTTATGAAGGTGGTCGGTCCCAGCGGTTATATATGGTCTAGGATTCACACATCAAACGAGCAAACCAAAAAAAAAAGTGTTTTTTTAAAATTGAAATAAAAAAACCTATTTCTGAATTGGTTCATTGCAAGCATTGAAAACATTCCAAGATATTCAGTTTTCAGAGGGCAAGCCAAAAAGGTGGTCGGTCTAAAACTATACACTTTGCGCCTTTACGCCGCCAGAAAAGATGAGGTAATTACGTTAAGTTTCCTCGTGGACGGTACGTTTTCTTAAATACGGCGCTTACGCGTACAGGTAACGTCAAAACAAGAAAACGTTTTAATCCACGTGCGTTACTTTTGGTTGATAACGGTAACGCATTCCCTTTAATTAGGGCGTTTCCGTAGATCGGTTTCGCCGTCCCGCAACGCTCTTCGCAATCCGCGACGGTACCCGTAAAGGCCGGTTCAGACACTTGCGTTTGAGTGCGTTTGACTGCGTTGCATCGAGAACCGAAAGCGAGTCACCGGAACATCTGTGCTTCGTATGAAGCGTGGACTCCAATTCAAAGAATCATCTTAGCACACGATATAAGTAGCAGGGATGTCCTGGTTTCTCGCTGCCGCAACGCAGTCAAACGCAGTCAAACGCAACTGTCTGAACCAGGCTTAACTCTCCAGTCAAGGCTATCGGCGCGCAGGCGCAGTAGCAACTTCTTCGTTGCGAAGGGCTGAGCGGACGGGGAAACGCGGTCCACGAAAACTCCCTATTTTCGAGTAACAAGTAACGTATTTCCTTACTTCGGTCACGCTTACAACACTAGTTCTCATTATAATGCAATAAAATGCAAAGGTGCAAGCGAGCTGGACAAGCGAGCTGGACTCGCCCGCACCTTTTTGGTACCCGAGCGCTGTTCCTTGATGCGCGTCTTGTGCAATCGCCTTTTCCTTTTTCTTTTTTCCCCAAAGGGGAAGAAAGCAGCGGTTGCATGGCTGACGCAATGCCGTGCCGCCACTCTGTCTGATCCTCCGGGAAGGGGGATTTTACGAAATGCAGTCCTTTCGGCCGTTGCGTCACTATTGTACAAAAAAACAAAAAAACAAAAAAACTTGTCCGACAGAAAGAAGCGATTGCAGCAAAAAGGGTACTGCACAAATGGCGATCAGGCACAATCTCGGCCACATGACGACTCGAAATTGTTTCGGAATTCCTGCCAGACGAGTCTCGGATTTTAATTTGTGCTCGAATTTATATGACGTTGTACCATTTAATTGAGTTGATTTTTAATTCGAGATTTTTTGTCTTTTATAGATGTATATATATATACTTTTTTGTCATTTTTCGTATTGTATGTAGGTTAATATTGCTTGTATATTTAGTATAGTTTATAGTTCTATTTTTATTATATTGTTTTATCGTTTTTATTTTTTGACGATATTAGGGAGATTCTGTCCCGGAAGAATTGCTTAGCTCTGTCTATTTGAATCACGACCCGCGAAAATGTTCCATTAAAGACTCCCGACTGCTTGGATAGGAACTAATTTTATCCGTTTCAAGGCAGCTTTTTTTTATGTTTTGTACGTTACGGCGAAACATAATTACGTTTCCTTCCTCGAAAGATGTCGGTTTTCGCGAGCGTTGCAGTTTTGGATAACGATACATTAAACGGCGCACGGAATACGCTGCGTTAACCGCCATTTTGATTTTTGTTCGGTCTCGAATGAAGTAACCGACTGAGACTGAACAAAAAAATCTGTAATCTTTTAAAAACGGTCTCGGGCGGTGCTGCCGTGTGCTTGAGAAGCGGCACCGACAGCTTGTAACGACGCTTGAACGAGAATTAGGGAAACGGCGCCTCCGCCGCCCCCGCCTGCGTTTATATTTAGCAGACGACCGTTACCGGCGGCGCCCGCGTTGCGACCTTGACAGCCTCACCGGCATCGACGTCGCGTTAGCCTCCATTTTGGTTGTACTTTTTGCGCCCCTTTTTTTCTCCCCATTTTCTGCTTTCCCTTTTTTTAAAGCGATTAGCTTTCTTGGGATCTTTAGGCCACTTTGAGCTATATTTTTGGCCGTTCATTTTCCCTGCTGAGTCTAACGGGGAAGATGACTTCACATGACTTGATGTTACGTCATCACGTGACCTCAACACCAATTCAGTTTTCCCGCTTAATTGAGCGGGAAAATGATGTCGCATGACTTCATGTCACGTGACCTGTAAAAAAATGTCAGGTTCCCCGCTAGATTTAGCGTGGGAAATTGACGTCATGTGACCTCCATCGATCCAGTTTCCCGGTTAAATTTAGAGGGAAAAATGGCATCACAGCACTTCGTGTCACGTGATCCGTACACCAATTCAGTTTCTCCGCTAAATTTTGCGGGGGCTACATTTAGTGGGAACATCGAAGTTATATGATTTCAACACCAATCCAGTTTTCCTGCCTAATTTAGCGGGAAAAATGACGTCACATACTTGATGTCACGTGACCTCAACGCTGGGAAAATTACGTCGCGTGGCTGGATGTCACATGACCTACACAGAAATGCAGTTTACCCGCTAAATTTAGGGGGAAAATGGACACGTGACGTGCCGCGGCTCTTTCAGTTATGTCTGCAGCTAATTGCTTGATTAGACAGCAATGTGATTTTCGCGCGCTTTTTTCCCATTTCCCGCCTCTTTTTTTTCTTTTTTTTTCTTCTCCTACTTTTAAAGTGAAATTGAAACGGTTCTATATTTGAGGAAGCACAATTAAATCGTCTTCATTCGGCCTCCAGGATCTCGAATATCGAAATTATTTTTTCACTTTGGTGCGTGGAGCCCGCAGGTAATCATTTTCAAAGTACCGTATGCCGCTGAAGCTCCTCCTTCCCGAAGCGTGACGTCACAAAAGGAGTTTTGGGAATCTCCGCAATAACGCATCTTCAGCGACTATCAAAGCTATGCACGCGGCGCACTCTCGCCAATTTCAAAAGAAGGTCAGAAAAAGGCGTCACGACTGGTGGCAGTGCGGGGGAAATATAGACCTTTCCTCAAAAGCTCGCGCAGCTGGCCGGTTCCATTTTCGGTGTTCGTGCGCATGGCGCGTGATTTGCTCGCTTTCCTAAGCAAGGAACATGCGCGTGCTGGGCTGAGAACCTGTAGATATTCGAATGGTGTATAACCTGGCAAGTTTTACAATTGCACGCGCTTGGCGGCCGAAACGTCCTCTCATGACGTAAAGACTGATCGGAGGATTTTCGTGTTTTCTCGCGTTTAGTTACATCTCCGGGAAAAAGGAACGCGGTATTCAAATTCATGCGATTAAACTACGCTAGAATCATCTTCTATCTTCTTTTTTTAAAAAAAGTGTTTTACCTTTTGTTATTTTTTTTTTAACTCCCTCCCTCCCCAATAGTCGATTGTCTGCTTTCCATGATTTCTCTATCAGCACATTACGTGACTTCAGAGTGCACTGCGCACGCGCAAGAACCCGGTTTCTTTTTCTTCTTTCGAGAGCGAAGCGCGTGCATTCCTCTTTGGAAGGTAATTTTAGTTACTTTTAAAAAGTGTTTGTACCCTGCTCAAGACACTCTTCCCGTGAGAGTAATAGAATACTCTAAATTGTGTATCGGGCAGGTCTTCTGTAGAAAGTTTGAGTCGATCGTTCCGATGACTCCGATAACGATACCCGCGATACACTCCGCCACCGCCTTTTTGCGCATGCGTCGTATCGTTAGCGTAGCGATCTACTAAAACTCTCGAATATCTCATCTGAGGTGACGGGGTGTAAGGCCAAGGTCACGCGGTCAGTGTTGCCATCTTTTTTTTGCGCGCGCCGCTAAATTGAGACCAGGAAGTCACTAAACAGTCGCTAGATTCGCCGGGAAGTCGCAAAACTATTCGCTGAATTCCAAAAGCTTATTAAACCTTTTTAAAGTGAGTAAACCTCAAATACTCATATCTCAGGTATTTTGAGAGGTTAAATTTACACTGAAAAACAACTAGGACTTTTTTATTTGTAATGTTGTTTTGGGAAACGACCAGGAGGTAAGTACGAATGTACGAATAAAAAACGGGTACTTGTTACTTTTAACACGGAAATAATGACTTCAAGAACAGTTCAACGGAACAGTCCAGAAGAAAAGTTCTTCCTCGGTGGTGACTGCACTCAAGTCACCCAAAATCTGCCGATGTCGACGGTTCGTTGCCAGCTTTGTAGGCTTCAGCTGTGCCAACTCGCCAAACAACTTCTTCTGGAAGTTCGTAGTCGAAACACGTCTTTGAGTGCCTTTTGAGGCCAGCTCTTATAGTCAGGATGACGTTTGGCGGAGAGCACGTAGGTGCGTGGGCGCGGGAGAGATGGTCTGCAGTGCTAACAGTGTTTACATTCTTTTAAAGTGCGCCACTAAATTGAGCATATACCCAAAGCAAGCTCGGCTAGAGAAGCAAAAAGGTTTAGCCTGCGAGCATTTCTAAAATTGTTCAAAATAACAAGATTACGGTTGAACACCAAAGTCGCTGAAAAAGTCGCTAGCCGCTAAATTAAAAAAGTCCGTCGCTAAATGTATAGAAAATCGCTAAATCTAGCGACAAAATCGCTAAAATGGCAACACTGCACGCGGTGTGAAAAAGTGACCACTCCGCGTGGCGTCACGTCACGGGACGTCTCGACACACGAGCTGTGCCTCTTTCCGATACCAGCTGTGAATGGCATGTTTTATTTTAATAATTATTATTATTGTTTTATTAGTTTATGCATCTTCTCGACGACACTTTACGAGACATCGCCACCTGCCCATATATAGTATGTTGTTGTTAGCGAAAGCTCTTATCGCTTACCCAAAGAGGGGATTGGCCAAGGATCCCCGAGAAGGCGGCCACACCAGCCCATTCAGAGACTACCGGCCTTAATGCAGTTGTCGGCCGTTATGCCCTAAAGCGCGATCCAAACCAACGCTTCTTTTTGCGCCTGTAGGTCGTGCGGCTGCGGATGTGACGCATTTCGTGGCGTTTTTGCTGTTTCCGGGCGCGCTTTCTGAGTCAGAACCGTGCGCTTTGGTTTGGACGGGCAAAACTTCGGGCGAGCGCGCACGCGCGCACGCAGGCACGAGCGCACAAGCAAAGTGCAACTGCGACAGACTGGCCGGCCAGACGGCGAGAGAAAGAGAGAGAGAGAGAGAGATCGCGTTGTCATGTTGGAAGAGCAGCCAGACGGCGAGAAACGCGGAGCCGGAACTAGCTTGCCCTCCACCGATTGGCCGGGACACAGGGGCGTCCTACTACGTCACCGGGCGTTTTTGTGCGCGTTGAGAAAGAAGTTGAAATCAACCAACTTTCTTGTGCGCGCCCGGAAGGAGCGAAGAAGCGGCGCGACGTCACGAAAATACGTCACATCCGCAGCCGCACGACCTACAGGCGCAAAAAGAAGCGTTGGTTTGGATCGCGCTTAATCGGCCTCAAGCCACTCCCTACCCTCTCGGCCTCAATGCACCCTCGGCCGTAATGCGACTATCGGCCTTAGCGAGATGCTGCCATCGTAACTGAGCTCGCTGCTGCTTTCGAACCACCGGGCAAGAGGGAGGGGGAAAAGCTAGTACTTTTGTACGAATTTTGAGTGAAAGGGTAATCTTCTATAATCTAACGACGTCTCGGGAAGTCTGGGACAAACAAAGGAAAGTCCCGCTGAGAAGAGAGTTTCTCCTTCCCTCCTTCTCTTGTGATTGCCCGAGAGCTGACGGGAAACTCCTGCCGAACATGCGCTGTGAAGCAGTTACCTCAAATAGGGCGTCCAGTGGAAACGAATTTTATAGACGGTAGCTTTTCTTTTTCCGTTTGCATGCCGCTTGCAACAAATAAACTTGCATGAAAAGCACGAGCTTATAAAAAAACAAAAAGACTTTGAGGTCTGAACAAACATTACTCAAATAAATAATTATACCATTAACACGCAAGAAAAGAAAACGAGAGAAAAAAGTGTAATTAGGTACTCGTAATTTAGCTACACCTTCCAAGTACAAGCGGTGTCCGTTGTGTTTCCCCCGTGGGCTCATAAAAGATGTTCCCCACTCGGGGCCGTGACATATTTTCCACGCGGCCGCGCGGTCTGCATTAAAAATGGCGCCAAACGCCAACCTGAATATTTTAGGGAGGATGGCGCGCTCCTTTCACGGGAGGGACCTACAAACACACTGCGGAAATTGATTGCTAAAAAAAGAATCCTTTCCGAAAAAAAAAAAGACAAGAAAAAACACGATAATTGTTATTTTTATATTATTCGTTGGAGCCGTAACAAGGGTATATGCGTAGAAAGTTGCACGCCCGATCTGGTACCCAGACTTGTATACTGTACTCGTTACATGTAACCGAATTACTTGTAATCGGTTACTTTTTAGAATAATTTTTTGTGACAATTTTATTCCATTTATTAGGAAGTAATTGCGAGAGTAGTCCAATTACTTTTGGAAGTGCTAAGATCACTTGTAACTGTTACGATCGTTTTCTTCCTTTCCTAATGGCACCTTCTTTTTGGACAAGTTTCCTTCCAAGGGAAAACATGCTCCACCGCTGGATATTTTGACTGGGCAACTTGTCAGGAAATTTAAGCTTAAAAAGAGACAGTGAACAAATTGGTGTGATGGGACATTTGTTCGCTTCGCCGAGGTCTCCGTCTCTCCTTTCAGCAATCCGCGCAGCAGAATTTTGGGCTCCCTTCGACTCCCAAAGCGCGCAACGTATACACTCCGTTTACCGCTAAACCGAAAGTACGGTGGGTCGTACGCGCTCGTCGTTCCAATGAGCCGCTTCCCTTTCATGCCCTGATCCCACTCTCCGAGCGTGGATGTGGGCAGGAGCGTGATCACGTTGGCGCAAGAGAGACGTCTGATTGGTCCAACCAGCACGTAGCCTCCAGTGCACTGTCGGCTTAGGGGTGATAGCCGGACTCCTCTGGAAGACAAGGGGGCCACCAGTCCACCTGTTCTTCGCTGATTTTGGGCATCAAATTGACCACCGTGGGCGTCTTCTTGACCGCGCTGGGATGCACTTCGTCGAAGATCTGCAGCAGCGAGCCCGAATTGCCGCGATCGCTACCGTCTTCCGCGGTCAGGACGCTGGACATGTCCAACGGGGAGACCGGTGGACTGCGGATGTCCCGGACGGAATGTCCAGAAGGTCGCAGCCGGAGTCCGGGGAACAATGGGGAGTCGCAGTCGAACCTGATGTCCTCTTGAGCGAAGGACAGAGGCACCTCGGTGTGCAGGCCGCGACTCAGCAGGACTTCCTGATGGTGACCCGGCTCTGGGTACTGTTGCGGCTCGCTGGGTGCGGTTTGACCTTCCTGTCTTGAGAACCCTCCGGAAGCGTGGTAGACAGTTCGGCGCTGATGGACGGGCGAGGGCCGGGAGGTCCTCTGAGAGCACGTCTTCTCCGTTGCTGAACTTGTCGATGAAGCCTGTAAAGACCAACGCGTGGGTGGTAAGAGACGTTTTCGAAGGCTCTCATATAGGCCTGTTCACCCACTTGCGTTTGCCTATGCCCGAGTCCTTGTGATCTTTGACGAACAGCGCTCTGTCCTGTCTGGTGTGTCTCATCGCGCTGTTTTATTCCATTATGTACGACGAGAGAAGACACTGGCACGCTGGCGCCATCTATGAAGTGTCCCTGGATCTGTTTTTCACTCGAGTGAAAGCGTTTCGGTATTTGGGAGATCAATTAAGTGTACGTACTATAAATGAGAAATGGTCGCTTATATGTTATAAAATTGCCAGAAGATATTTAAGTAAAAAAAAAAGAAAAATGATGCGCGAAAAGAACTTGCAAATATACGGAAATGCCAAATGTTCCACGGCCGCCCGATAGAAGGCGCCAGTGTGTTCTTTCGTCGTAAGAGATTTTAAGCATTTTTAAGGCATAAAGTCGTAAGCAGTCGCAAGTATGTGCATTATACCTTTACATTGAAGCCAGCAGAATCGGATTCACTCCTCTGTTTCGGATATTTTTTTTCGCTTCTACACCATGAAGGGTTTCGATTGAAACCGATGAGCCGAATTCCGCTCTGTGATCTCTTACACTACAGAAACGTGTTTGGTTTCATGGCAACGGTACACGGGCTGCAACGTCCCGTGCATAGGGATGATGCGTTGTGGAATACAATACGCCGGCACCACAACTGCTCTACTTATATGTAGGTTCCTGATTATGTAGTACTCATTTGGCAGCGCTTGATGACATTTATCACTAATTCTTATCTCTTTTTCTCTCTCGTAAGTAACTAAGCTAACTTTCCATTTCTTGAATTGTGGTGCATGGTGTTACAAAATTGCCGAGGTTATGTAGAACATCGATTCTCCAGTGCGCCGTTTGTATACACACATGCACTCTATTTCTGGAGTCTGCGAAATAATAATGCTAATGCCTAATTTTAACTAGATCTAGATGACAGCAATACGCGACGAGAATTCCATCATGGAAAAACATTATATTTTGCTTTACACAGCAACTCAATTTTTTGTCGCCATGCCAAGGCGGGGACGCTGGCTCTCCAATGGAGCATGTGGAGATGCGTCACGCTCTTATAAGTTCTACGCATTTCCCACGGTCTCCGTGGGCAAATATGCTTGTTTATAAACTACGAGCTATTATAATTATCGATACTCACCCATACACGGGTCTTGTTCGCTCGGTCTTCGTTCGCACCGCCCAAGTCTTCCGACTTGTCCCGGATGACGTTCGCTCGCTCCGTCAGCGTGTTGACTGTCGTCTGGAAGAGCCTAACATCGTCTGCGCTGAGGAGCGGCTGGAACATGGCAGCTTCCTCGACAGGCCCTTCCACGCTGTCCCCTACTACTTCCCCAGGACAGGCGGTGCCATTCGTGAGCTCGCTAAGCTCTCGAAGCCAGGCTTCTGCTGGTAGCTTCGCCGTCACCCGTGGAGGCCATTCGACTATGGGTAAACTCCGGGAAAGCGCCTCTGGTTGGGAGTCGGGGGCTCTGTTCACTGCATCAAAGAAGGTGCGCCTCGGGTTCCTCCGTCGCGGTTTCGTTTCTTCCTCCACCGAGCTGGACGAGCCAGAGTTTGAACTCTGGGTCCTTTTGCCGTCGGAAATGGGGGACGTCCTTGCTTTACGCCATCCACGGAGCTCGGGGGACGTCTTGAGCACGTTGTAATTTCGTTCTGGCTCGGCAGGCAGCAAGTCCATTGCCCTTACCGGGTCCCCGGGCAAGAGTATCTGCCCGCTCTCTGTGACGAGGTCATCGCTGATTTCCTTGAACATGTTCTTTTCCTGGAGTACCTGTAAGAACTCGGGCACCCTGTCTTCAATTTGGAGTGGAAAGGCGTGGAAAGTTTTCTGGAGTTCGGTTTGGTCGGAAACTGTCTTCTCCGCTTCGGTGCCCTTCCGAACCGCCCCGACTGAAGATTTCGCGCTAGACGTTTGATTGCGCTCGTCGTCGTCGCTGGTGTCCGTGCGAGCCTGCGTGCTGCTGAGGGTTTCCCGCTCAGTGGCCAACTCGATGCCTTGGTCGAACTCGTCGATGGTCGTCAGTTTAGGGTGGATACTGTTGTCTTCCTGGACTAGGTTATTGTTGCGGTCAATGAGTTCTAACTGTACAGGGTCGCCGAGATGGTACAGGAGTGAAGGTTCTTCGCCTGGTGCTACCATTTCCCCAACAGTCTGACGGAGGCGTTCCGTCCTCTCTTGAAATAAACCATTACTGCTCAGCTGCAACAGACACTGGTTGACGTCGTCTGCTGACTTGTCGTCGGGGGCGTCGTTTGACATGTTGGAGAAGAGGAAGTTGATGAAGGATTTCTCGTCTACGCTTGAGGGAAAGGAGCCGCTGTTGAAGATATCGGCCTGCGGATTGCCGATGTCTAATTCCCCATTCGCGGGCTGCTCGAAATGAGACAGCATGTAGGGGAGGGGAAAGGGACTGTCCTCAACGTGAGCAGCGACCACCTCTTCAGGGTTGCAGTTGGACGGAGGAAAGGGAAACGGGTCTTCGTATTCGAGTAGCAGCGGCGTCTGGTACGGCCCTCCATCCAGCGGGTCAATGAAATTTGCGTTGTGGTAATAATAAGGTACGGACTGACTCGTGCCAAAGGCCTGATTCATCTCGGGTTCGGAGACGTGATGGACCGTTGGCTCCCTTTGAGATTGAAGAAGTGTCGTGTATTCGCGGAAGAGGTTGCCCTGGACACAACGTAAAGCATAGAGCGAATTGACGTCCACTAACGGTTCGAAATGGGACACCGTCGGCGTGATAAGGTTGATGCTGTGCTGCTCGGCTTGCATCACAAGGTAGGCCTGCTGCAGCATTGGATCGGGAAGCGCGGATAAGTCTAGGGCTGATCGGTCGTCGATCGTGATGACCATCCCTGCGGCAGTCGGACTCGTTTCCTCCGGGTTAGTGCTGTCGTCGGAAGACACGACCTCCACGGATCCGTCGGCCAAGACGGATCGGTCGGCCGTCACGACGGTCCTCGTGGCAATTGAGCTTGTTCTATCCGAGTTAGTTGTGTTGTTGCTCTGTTCTTCAGAGTCTCCATTCTCGTCACCCGTCGACGTGTTTGGCTCGGACGTCCCCCCGGTCACCGTCGTTGACTCCGTCTCCCTCAGGTTCTCTAGCTCGCTGGGTCTTGTGCTGTCTTCGGTCGTTTCGGCCTTGCCAAGCTGGTGAACGGCTTGGAGCACCTGGCTAAGCACCGCTCGCTCCTCGTCCACGCTCGTCGTCAAAGACAGGTGCTGGACGCTGCGGCGCAGGTCCCCGAGGGAACCATTGGACGCGACGCCGGGATCGCTGGCCCTAGTCGCGACGAGCGGTAAGAGCACGGGTGCGTAATCACAGTCCAAGGCCTCCAGCGACGCGTCCAGCAGATGCTTGTCGGTGTTCACGTTGTTGTTGCCGTCCAGCTGCGTCTCCCCGGAACAAACTCCCACGTCGTCTACTTCAAGCGCGGTGATGCTGCGCACGAAGTCGAGGACGACCTCTGGGGCGAATCCGACGGGGTGTCTGACGACGGCCCCGCGCTGGTCCGGCTGCAGGTCGAGGCAGTCCAAGACAGCCTGGAGCAGGGCGCCGCCGTCCTCGAGCCTGCCTTTGGGAGCGCCCTCAAGTGCTTCCAGGAGGACCCTGTCCATGGCAGCGCAGACGGCGGCGGCCTCTCAGGGGACCTCCACCGAGCGCTGCCGCGCCATCGTTGTTCGCGCCGAACGCTGCGTCGGCCCGCTGCGGTCGGTGCCGGTGACTGGCACAGTCGTCGTCGTCGTCGTCTTCGTTGCTCCTCTTGGGAAGACAACAGGCTTCTTCTTCTTTAAATTTCGTCTTTCTGAAACTTGAAAAATTTCATTAAAAAGAAACAAAACAAAAACATCTCAGCGGCATAAATACAAGTTGAAGGGCACAGACACACTACATACTCGTATGTCCGCTTGTAACAGTTAGGTGGCTTATGTTCTTACTTGTGAATACTTCTTAAAAAAATTACCGTTTTTTTTTTTGTTTTTTTTTATTTGCCAATTTGCACGTTTCTTTGGGCTCCAGAGGCGCTTCTTTATCTGTGCAATGCATATTTGGTTTTGATGTCCTCGTCCGTTTGCCCTTGACCGAAACGCTTCCAGACATACACAGGGACCATCCTCATCGCCGTCAATCCCTACAAGGAGCTAAACATCTACGACACGGTGAGTGTCTCTTCGATCTACTCTGACCGTATTATCGAACCCGATCGGTTCGAACAGTTCAATGTGATTCGAACTTTTGTAAATACCGCGAGCCTACCGATTCCTGCAGCTCGGACATCTGAGATTTGGAATTTACAGAAAAAAACTGGGAAACGGTCAAAAAGCAAAAAAAAAAAAGGGGGGGGGGGGGGGGGACTGGACAACAACATTATCCTGTCATTTAAAGAACTATTGTCATTGAGTCATTAAAAAAAAAAAAAAACTCATTGACAGAATCAGAACGGCAGGGCGTCTCATTCCGACGCCCTGCCGTTCGCTGCCCGAAGTCCTCGCTGGAGGCGATACAACTAAGGGACCTCCCTGTACCCAGTTGACAGGTTCAACGAACCTCAAATCTTGTCTTTAAAAAAAAAAAAAAAAAGGGTTCTTTTTTTTTTTTTTCTTTTTTTGGGGGGGTGGGGTGGGGGGGGGGGGGGGGTGGCAGTGTGTGGGCTTTTTGGTCACACTTGGCTGCCAAAGGAAGACATTCTTCAGAATGGTGTTTGGACGCCTAGGGCTTTACATTGTGTACCTCCAAGTCTGCGAGCCGCCATCTTGCTACTTGGATCCGCAGATGATATATAGTCGAGCCTTTCTAAGGCGTGCCCATGGTTTCAGATTGATGCCCTAACAAGGAGTTTTTCATCCACGGCGGCTGGACCAGCTTTTGAAACCTGAAACCGTTTAGCCCATTGTCTTTTGACGAAGTCCAACCTTGTCGTACGCTTTGTCCTCGAGAGATATGTTCGCAGCCTTCGACGTTGTGCGAACCTCATCATGGTTGGCCAACTTCCGGTTCCCTTGCAGGACTGGGTGCTCCGGTACAACGGCCGGAAGATCGGCCAGCAGGAGCCCCACGTGTACGCCATCGCGGAGTCCGCCTACGACAGCCTCCAGAACATGACCGCCAACCAGGCGTGCGTCATCAGCGGAGAGAGCGGCGCTGGAAAGGTCAGGCCTCGTACACAATGCAGCGATGAACGACAAACACTGTTCGCTGCTTTTAGGCTAGGTGGCGCAAGCTATTGTCCGTTATTATCCGTTATAATGGGCACAGCCGTTAGCATCCATCCTTTAAATTTTCATTAACTTGATAGCACTGCAACTTGACCACAAAAGAACATGTTCGTTTTGTTGGGGAACAAAAAGTCTGTGTATATTGCGCAGATGGAACTATAGTAGGTGACAGGTCAAGGACAAAGTGGAAGCTCCTCCCACCTTTTTCCACTTCAGCAGAGCGAACGCTGGAGAGGAGGCCGCCTCCTCTCCAGCGTTCGCTCTGCTGAAGTGGAAAGAGAATGGGAGGAGCTTCCACTTTACTTTTAACCTAGCGCCATAGAATGACGTCACTTTTGATTCGGAGCTACGGAGGAAAGCGAGCTTTGCAAACATAGGTACAGAACAAGCTAGGAACGGTAACTCGGCATTAATTTGAATTCAATTGAAATTCCATTTTGTCATGTGTACAGTGGAAATGAAGGTGACTTAGCAAGCGTCCCCCTCGAAGTTAGCTGTAATGACAAAGCGAAACATAAAAAAAAACTATAAAAGAAAGAAGGGGTACAATATACACAAAACCAATAACAACAGTTTTACAATCCAAAACGTGATGTTTTCACACATCATCGGAACGAACCGTTTTATTCCGCTTATGGTAAGGTGGTAACGTCTGCGACGACCTCAAGTGGTCAAGGTAGCTTCCGTGCAGGGAACGTTTTCCTCCGCCGATTTAAGCTCAGCGAAATGAGCCCTCGCAAACTGGGTGTTATGTATGCTCGTTTTGCAGACGGAGACCACCAAGTTCATCCTCCAGTACCTGTGTACGGTGACGACCAACGTGTCCACCTGGATCGAGCAGCAGATCCTCGAGGCGAACACCATCCTGGAAGCATTCGGTGAGTTTCTCTTTGTTTGGCGGGCGCCATATTGGTCGACCCTGCGCACGGTCTCGATGAGATGAAGGATGGAGTATTAACCAAAAGTCATTTCAGCGAACGCCGTTTTAGAGACCTCAACATAAAAACTCAATTTATAGGGAAAAAGCGATGCCGTCGTCCGGGTCGAATGGTGCCAGCGTTGCTTGGCTAGCGATGTTTGTAGTTTGGCGAATCGGTACATGTTACTCAGAAAAGAAAACAGCACAAAAAGACAAAAAAAAAAAAAAAAGAATGAAAGGCCAATACATATGTCTGTATTTTTTTTTCTTGTCCTTGTGTTTTTTGTTCTTTTTTTTTTTCTCGTTTTTTGTGTTCCTTGTTTTAGTTTCCTTGTCTGGCTTGTCGAATTTGTTTCTTCTGTTCGTCAAAGCGCCATTCCATGAAACTATCGATCGATGATATTAGCGCCATTAGCTTCAACGTCTTTCGATAAAACTTGGTTCGACGAAATTGGGTTCGACGAACTTGGTTCGATGAAACGTTTTGAGCCCTTTTAGGCGTCGTTTTGCCCAACATGGTTTTCAATTTAAAACCGAAAAACTTGTTTGTTTTTTTTTGCTACACAGATGGTAACATTTATTTAATTCAACTCTTTTTTTTATCTTACGTTTAGGAACTGCCGGAAGGCAATTTCGTGTTTATCGTGTTTAATGGATCTACATTTACAAACCAACAAAAGTTACATATTTATTTCAGTGTTTTGCCATCTGAAGCTAGCTCAATTAAGCACTCTACGTCTTTGTTTGTTTTACGTACGGAGGAAATAATCAATGCTGTACGGATGTTCATTCGTACAGCAACGACAACACCGCCGCAAAACTTCCTGTGTTTGCGTTGTACGCATTTGATTTTTATGTGAGTTTGAAAGTTCCACTCGACATAAAGAAGGGCCTTTTGAGGGGAAAGGAGAAGAAGTTCGGTCTTTGTTTCGGGAAGTCCAGAGAAGTTTTGTCTTTGCTTACATGGGGTGCAGGTCATATCGTTGGGGTTGTAGTGTTCAAGAAGCAAAGTTCCCAGCTGCGAGGTGGGTTCACCGTTTAGGGTTCAAGTGACGACTTTGAATGATTCAAACTGTATAACAATGGTAGGGTGAAATGTTTAACGAAGGATGGGGCCGTCACATCCGTGGTCGGAGTTGGGCTTGTGGATATATATAAGGATTTGAGGAAGTAAATACATTAGCTGAATTGGAGACGTTCCTTTACCTATATATCCTTTTTCCTTGTACAAAGTTTCCCATCTTTTACCACAGTCTCGGGTAATTTTCAACATTACCAACATTCACAGGCTCGCCTGCACTCTCACTGTATTTTCGTTATCGGTCGAAGGCTTTTTTCAGATGTTCTAAAGTGAATTGATATGTATGCAAAACGTGACGCGCCTGAGGGATACACTCGAAAATGAAACAAATCTGTGATCATGTCCCGCATAAAACCGCGGTAACCGTGCCCTGTGCATATATCTGAGTCCGTGCTCGCGCCGCTCCCCTTCGCATCCGCAGGAAACGAAGACCATGCAAATGAGCGGTGAACTTTACATTCGCCTTCGTCGTGCCAACTCGAGGCGGTTGAGAGGAAGGCTGTTGAAAGAGGGAAAAGGGGCTAACCAAATACTTTACTGGAGCAATTTCGTGGGGGAGGGAGAGTGGGATGGATTGATAATCTTCCACAATGCTGGCAAGAAAATTAAAAAAAAGAAAAAAAGTGAGGACTTTAGGAGAATCGGGGTCATGTACCTTGACAATACTCAGTTTCAGGCAATTAATGCGGAAATTAATCTGCGTCACCTATGACACGAAAGACTGAAAACCGCATTTTCTTGCGAGCGCTAGTTCTTATTAAAAAGAAAAAGAAACAAATCGAAGGTCGAAGTGCCTCTCAACTCTCGACGCCGACTTTTGAGTGACGTACTCTGGGGGTTCACGTGGTTTCCCCTTGGGTCCGAGTCTCTTCACAGACATTCGCCGCTTCCTCCGCGTTTGTCGACTTTGAGGGATTAGCCTCGTCGAAGGTCGCGGCTGGCGAGCGATCGACACAAAAGACGGGTCGCCACGGGGCTGACGGCGAGTGTAGCAGCGGAGGGGGACAAGTTTTGTTGACTTTCGCGCGTACCCCCAGAGACGCCGTCGTTTTGGTTCCCGACCGCCACAGGCGGCTGCAGATCGGCAAATATTTCGTTTTAGAGCGCAGCTCTTAGGGGCCCGTTCCCGGCCTGAGCGGCGTCGCCGTCGGCGTCGCCGTCGGCGTCGCCGTCGCCGTCGGCGTAACCGCAACCCTCGTAACCCTCGTGAGGGTTACGAGGGTTACGAGGGTTAATCTCATGAGGGTTACCCTCACGAGGATCACGAGGGCCACGAGGGTTACTTACCCTTGTTACCCTCACGAGGGTTACGAGGGTTAGTTACCCTCAAAAGCGTTACCTTCACGAGGGTTACCCTCACGAGGGTTACTTACCCTTGTAACCCTCACGAGGGTTACTTACCCTTGTAACCCTCACGAGGTTTACGAGGGTTAGTAACCCTCGTGAGGGTAACCCTTGTGAAGGTAACCCTTTTGAGGGTTACGAGGATCAGTAACCCTCGTGAGGGTAACCTTCACGAGGGTTACCCTCACGAGGGTCACGAGAGTTATGAGAGTTACCCTCACGAGGGTTACTTACCCTCGTAACCCTCACGAGGGTTACGAGGGTTAGTAACCCTCGTGAGGGTAACCTTCACGAGGGTTACCCTCACGAGGGTTATGAGAGTTACCCTCACGAGGGTCACGAGAGTTACCCTCACGAGGGTCACGAGAGTTACCCTCACGAGGGTCACGAGAGTTGCCCTCACAAGGGTTACTAGGGTTACCCTCACGAGGGTCACGATGGTTACCCAGGTCACGTGACCCCCCCTGGGGTCACGTGACCTGGGGATACCCCCCGAGGTCACGTGACCCCCCGTTGACGTCATAGCCACTGATGACGTCATCAGTGACGTCACTGATGACGTCACCGGCATCCGCATCGTCATCATCACTGATGACGTCACCGGCATCCGCATCATCATCATCACTGATGGCGTCATCAGTGACGCTACTGATGACGTCATCGGTATCGTCACGTGTCCCCAGGTCACGTGACCCCCCCGACGTCACGTGACGCCCCAAGGTCACGTGACTCCCACAAGGTCACGTGACCCCCAAGGTCACGTGACCCCCCGCCCCCCGAGGTCACTTGACCCACCCCCCAGTACCCTTCCCTCCTCCTCCTCAAGAGCTGCGCTCCAATTCGGCGTTACAGGGAGTTGTAAACGGCTTTCATTTTTTTGCTTTGCGATTACTCAGCAGGAAAGCAGATTTTCGGGGAAAGGCTACGCGTTTTTGGTCACTTGGGCTTGCGTAAACAGTATAACAAATGCAAACGGGCAATTCTTTCAACGTTAAAATCGTTGCACTGCCCCTTTAAGGAGCTGTGCAACGATTTTAACGTTGAAAGAATTGGCATCTTCTACTTTTTACATTGTTCATCTTGTCACAATGGACAGAAAACGCATCTCCTTCCTTCGAAATGTTGCGATTCCGCCGCGTAATCGCGAGGCAAAACTTGGAATATTCCCCGACCTGCAGCCGCGAACGGCGGCCATGAGAACCACGCGCCATGACGTCAACGGGGGTCTTGTAGAACAATAGCAAGTTGTGCGAATACCTGCTCGATAAAAGGTAACTTTGTAAAATATCGGTACAGGAGGAGTAATCAAAGGGATTTATGTACAATATTTACATTTGGAATGCGTTGAGGTCCGTTGAGGCGTTTCTTTGCGATCACGTCTTCATCCTCCTCTTCATTCCGTTTCTAAATTTCGCGATCAAGTATTTGTCCTTTTCTTTGTCTTCAATGAAACATGTAAGTTCATACAAATATTCTACACACTTCCGCCCCCGCAATGAGCATCTCTGCTTATTCATTAAGTGACTCTAATGGGTACAAAAGTTGTATAGGCCGTTTGATAACTTTGCCGTATGGCAGCCTTATCGAACAAGATCTCACCTTGCCGTCACGTCCAGGAAACGTTTGTGCTACTCGACCCATTTTCCAACATTGTCGGGGAAGTAAATGTTCATCTACTAACACAAAATCCCCCTCTTTCAAAGAGCGCGACAGGACGGGACGAGAATGGTGGGCAGACCGGAGTTCGTTAAGGTATTCTCTTCGCCATCTATTCCAAAAGTGATCTGTCACCTTTTGTCTGTGCTCCCACCGCCTCTGAATGTCAAGGGAACTTGCACTTACAACGCTCGGAGGTTCGCTGCGGGGGAGTGAGGTAAGTCGCTTTCCAACGAGGAAGTGCGCTGGTGTGAGAGGGGATGGTTCTGAAACCTCTGAATATACGAAGGTCAACGGTCTGGAGTTAAGCACTGCCTCGATCTCAGTTAATATCGTGATCAACTCCTCGAATTTCAGGTAACTACGTCCTAAAACCTTTTTCAGTGAAGTTTTCACACAACGAACCATACGCTCCCAAAATCCCCCCCACCAAGCTGCCTTTTCTACTATAAAACGCCACTCAATTCGGAAAGACGCAAACATGGCTGTGACTTCCTCTCGACGTATGCAGTTCCACAGTTCTGACAGTTCACGATTTGCGCATCGGAATGTCCGTGCGTTATCCGTCATTACCACACGGCAAACTCCTCTGCGAGAAATGAATCGTCTAAAAGCTAGAATAAATGTTTGGGTAGTCAAGTCACTTACAAGTTCGAGATGTACCGCTCGGGTTACAGCGCAAGTAATGATAAGAATGTAGCACTTGCTAACACTGCCACATTCTTTAGAGAAGAGGGGACCCGCGAAATTCATGCCGGAGATTTCAAAGGGATCAGCAATTGGTTCACCCTCATACTCGGTAGCGGTGCGGTTGTTTCGATAGCTGGCTTGCATCGAAAGCGATCGCAGGTTACACATTGCTTGATTATTCTTTTAGTAACTTGCCGTGCTCTTACTATCCAGTATTTTTCTCGGAGACTGGTTAAGGTGTCACAAAGACCAGCATGCAGAAGCCTCTCGTGAGTAGATCTTATTAATAGTTCCGTGAACTTATGTGCGCTGGGCAGAATGATGGGATGTTTTTCTTCTATTCTTTGCTGCGTCTTCTGTAGTCTTCCGCCCACTCGTATGATGTCACTGGAGTCGAGAATCGCTGTGAGAGAACTCAAAGGTGATGTTTTGTCAAGAGTCTTTCTTTCTTTGAGGGTAATGAGATCATGGCCGTATTCTTCACGTTGGGCTTGTTCTATCAATGTGATTTCGGCTTCTTTTATTTTGACGGCAGGCAAGCCTCCCTGTCTCCTGGTCAGTCTTTTGCAGTTGTGTACAAAACGAAGAATCCAAGCAGTTTCACGTAAAAGGCGATTAAGGTTGTTGTGAGTTTCTAGTGAAATAAGGGGTTCTACAATCAAGAGAGTCGTGCAAGGAACTGTTTGTCTTTGTTCTAAGGATGTGTTATCCTCCATTAGCTCATCTTTCATCGACTGTTCAGGCCATTCTCGCGATGGTTTTGGTAACCAATGTGGTCCAGTCCACCATATTGCACTTGACGCAAGTGAAAGAGGAGTAACACCCCTTAGTTAGGAGATCAGCTGGATTTTCGGTACCTGGACAATGTCTCCACTGTATAGGATTCGTTAGTTGTTGGATCTCTTCTACTCTGTTCGCAATGAAAGGTTTCCATTTTGACTTCGAACCCTTGATCCAGTGCAACGTGATATTTGAATCAGTCCACAGGAGGACGGTTTGTATGCGTATGTGTAAATTCTCGATGAGATAGCGTTGTAACCTAGCGGCTAACAAGGCCCCCATAAGTTCTAGTCTTGGAAGTGTAAGATTCTTCAGGGGTGCTACTCTGGATTTGGATGCGATCAGACCAGTCGTGACATGTTTCTCATTGTCGATCTTGAGGTATGCTGCCGTACCGTATGCCCTTGGACTTGCGTCTGAAAACACATGAAGTTCTACGACTGAACCATCGCCCTCGGTGTCTAGGTTTGAGTATCTCCGGGGTATCGTTAATTCGTGAATAGTTGACAAATGCGAGCACCCATTCTCTGGTGATGTCACCTGGGCCCGTTTTCTCAAGTAGAAGTTTGGGCTAGTTGGTATTTCATGATTAAAGATTAAAACAGCGCAAGGACACGGACAAGAACAAGAAGGTAGACAAACAAGGCCCGTTTTCTCGAACGCGAACCGTGGTTTAAAGGTAGCTATTGTCCCTAGAAGGGAGAATTCCAGGTCACGTGGCTGGGAGAGCAGGAGCGCCGAGGGAGGAGCAGTACCTAGAAGCAAAATGGCCGCGGCGTCGCTTAATGAGGGCTAATAGTTCTGCTTGGTTCTGCTAAACATTCATTTCGATCTAGCTGTTATATTAATGACTCACCATCAACCTATTAGCAGGTCAAACAAAGCGATAGTTCAGAGGGACTACTAAACTAACCGATGGCAGCATTCCGCGAACGCATCACACTTCAGCAGTCCGGGATCCAAGACATATGACGGTACATAAGCCTTGCAAGTGTTTTTATGGTGAGTAAAATAAAATGTTTGCGAACGAGTGTTGGTACATATTTATGCTAAGACGTTTAAATTGCTACACTATGCACGCCAACTCGTGAGCAGCGATTACTTTGCGGAAAAAAGAGGTTATCCTCAATAAAGTCTTCGTTCCGGGTGAACAGCTGAGACATTGTACTGTTTTTTTTTTTTTTTTTGTTCACAGTGCGCCGACAGTATGCCGACAGCATCGAGGTTTCTACATATCCCCGGTGGCCACCAATTCAACGGTGACGAGAAGCTTGGCTTCTCGTCACCGGTGAATCGGTTGGGCAAACGGAAGAGAGGGCAAACAGTTGAGATCAGCAGGAATCGCGGAAACGTGCGTCGCAAGGAACGAAAGCGACACTACAGCACCGGCGTTGCCAGACTGGAAGAAACACGGGAAAGTTATGCGTTGTTTATGGCGAAACATATTGAAGGAAATGTTTCTTACATTTTCGAATATTTCGTCGACAAACTCTAGCATAGTAGCTAAAATTTCTTCGTGCCATCGGAAGCAAATAAATTGGTCTTCAAGTACAACATTACTATATTTTGACTTAAAATACCATACTAGATCGATGACAACCAGCGGAAAATAAGGATAAACAAAATGACTGGCTTGTTTCACCGTTAGATGGCGCATATTATTGCCCAATCAAAAATAATTATTGTTCTATATCCAGCCGTTTATTACAGTACCTAGGTACTTTTCCCTTCCTAGGCACCGTGGTTTACCAAAATCGGTTTACCATTGCTTCGAGAAAACCGGCCCTGGAAGATCGTCGTCCCATCCTACTGCCTGTTCCCAGAGTCGTTGAAACAGTAGCTTCACCCTCACGGTCACCGGCGCGATCCATCCAAGAGGGTCAAATATTCTTGCTGAAGTCTGTAAAATGTTGCGTTTCGTTAGCTTCGCAAGGTTTACGACACCCAGAATGTTGTCAACGTTAATAGTAAGTTGATCGCTGGCCCTGTTCCAAAGAAGGCCTAGTATTTTCGTAAAATTCCCTGTAGAGTCGTCTGGTGAAAATTGTGTTTCCTCTAATGATTCGCTCTTATCAAAAATTGATTGTAAATCTTTGTCATTTGTGCACCACATTACGGAGGTTCATGCCGGCTTCACCCATGATAACCTTAGCTTCTTTGTGAAGCACTTGAGCTTGTTTGACTGTTTTCGATCCAGTGAGTAAATCGTCAACGTAAAGACAGCTAGATAAGGTCATGGTGGTTTCTGGAAACCGGCCTCGGACACTCTCCAAATGATGTCGTATAGTGGCTGCAAGGAGGAACGGGCTGCAGGTTGCTCCAAACGGGATTCTTGTCATTCTCCAGATTTCTGCAGGGTTGTGCGGTTGAGCAGTTCTTGGGATGTCTCGAAACCAGAAAAAACGAAGAGCGTTTCGATCTTCGGGTGCAACAAAAACTTGTAGAAAAGCCTTTTCAATATCAGCGCAAAGGGCGATCGGGTGCCTTCTAAAATTTAACAGCATTTGCATCAGGTCAGGACTTAAGTTTGGTCCTGCATGGAGGTTTTGATTTAGAGAAGTACAACGTGGGGCATGAGACGACGCATCGAACACTATCCATACCTTGGTTGTCTGTCGATCATTTTTTATCACGGCTCTGTGGGGCAAGTAATACGTTTTTTTACTGTGTTCCTCGTCATCATCAGGTTGGACTCGTTCGGCGAACCCTTTAATAAGGTACTCCCTCACAGCCTTGTCATACTGCATGAGCAGACAGTCATCTCTACGTAGTTTTCTGAGCAATGCAGCTAAGCGAGTTTCTGCAACATCCTTATTGTCTTGTAACAGAAGTCCAGGGGACTTCCACAATAGCCGGGCTTTGTATCTTCCGTCTATCTTCTTCACGGAGGAGTTGAACGATTTTAGTAAATACAGAAAAGAGCCACACTGTTGGTCCTTCGATGGGGAGTCCCTAATTCCCAGACTTTCTAGTTCCCAAAATTTGCGCAGTTCTAAACAGATGTCTTTAGATGCCTCGCCAACGCTCATCGTGAACATAGCAGTGGCGGTACATACATTAGAGGCGTTACTCACTTTTACGGGACCTTGCAAAGACCAGCCAAATATGGTCTCCACAGCAGCTAGAGATGAGTTGATACGTTTGACACTCCCAGTCGTTACTTTCCAATAATAATCAGACCCAATGAGAATGTTCACTCCAGGTTCTGTTTTTTCGTTCTCTAAGGGAAGGTCCGCCAGAGTCATACCCTTCGACTGTAGATTTTGAATGAGGCTGGTGTCTGTTACGCAGAGAATTTCTCCACAAATCTCGGGGACTTCCAAGGCCTCTATGACAATCTGTGCTCTGCTGTGATGGCTTTTCAGAAGAATCTCGACTCGGCGACACCTTCTTTTCGTTCCTTGTGCAGAGTCACCGAAGGTGAAAATGGTGAGGTCTTCTTCACCGACGGGTCGGCAACGGAGCTTTTCTGAGACAGTCCGTTTTACAAAGGAACGCTGGCTCCCCCCATCGATCAGGACTCGAAGTGTTGTCTCAATTTGACCCTTAGCTAGTACTTTAGCAGTCTGAAGTAACACTTGTTGGGGGCTACTTGATCCCGCCCTAGATATCCCGATGAACTGCGAAGGCCCTCCAGGAACGTTAGGTGATGGTCGGAGTGCAGCCCATTCTGGATCAGACAACACTGTGAGGTGTCTGCCGCCGCAACTCGCGCAAGAAAGCGTTCGTGCGCTTCGACACTCTCTTGCTCTGTGAAATTGTTTTCCACATCGAAAACATCTCTTGTCATGTTTAAGTTTCTCTTTCTTCTCTTGTAATGTCAGGTGTGTCGTGCATTCCTGCAGCGGGTGGTCACCAGAGCCACAGAAAACACAGCAGTGGACGCTCACTTTTTCTAGTGTAGGGAGAGCCGATGCAGAACTTATCTTGTCAACAATAGACCCTTGTGATGGACGGAACTTTTCTTTTGAAGAGTGTGTGGAGAGTTGAAAGCACTTCTCCCTTGTTATAACTTCTGCGTCAAGGAATGCAAGAAGCACTGTGAGATCGTCTTCCCCGTCCCCTGAAGGCCCTTTGGCGTCCAGCTTCCGGTTGTACCTCAGAAGAAGATCAGAAGGGAGGGCTCTTTGGAGTACGGTATGCAGAACACCGTAAGAATGTACATCCACTCCTAGACTTTGTAGGCTCCTGATCCTTGTCACTACGCGTCATCATGGAGTTTCCTGAGTCCCTCTGTGTCCTCTGAGGATCTTATTGGTTTGGTGTCCATGAGATGGGAAAGATGGTTATTAACTATCACAGTGGGCTGACCGAATCTTCTCTTTAAGAGTTCAATCGCAACGCTGTAATTGTCACTGGTCACGGGAATCCCCTTGACAGCAGCATCGGCTTTTCCGACCAGGTAGATCTTCAGATATTTGAACTTGTCGACTGGAGACAGTGTTGGGTTGTGGTCTATAGAGGACTGAAACTGGTCCCAGAACGTTTGCCAGTCTTCCAGATCTCCGTTGTATTTTGGAAGTTCTAGTCGTGGAAGCTTGACGTTAGGTCCACTTGCTTGACGTTCTCTAGGGTCATTTGCTTCAGTGTCGTTGTTAGAAAAAACTCTTTCGTTGCAGTGCTGTTTTCGTAACGCTCGGGCCGTTCTTGTTTTAATGTTGCTTATAGTCTCTTCGTACGTGGTACAGGTTTGTGTTTCTTCTTCTATTTCGTTCTGGTCAATGAGGTCTGCGATCTCCGCATCTAGTTGGTGTAGCGACGTTTCTTTCAATGTGAGGAAGTTGAGCTTCTCTTCTATGTCACCTTCTGGTAGCGGAGTCAGCTCTAATGCCGAGGAAATGTCGTTTACAAGCTTGGTAACAGTGGACCGTATTACTCCTCGTCTTCTCTTGAGCCTTTCCATCGTTTTTTTCGTTATTTGCCGGGTTTCGGCACCATGTTTTTTGTAAAATATCGGTACAGGAGGAGTAATCAAAGGGATTTATATACAATATTTACATTTGGAATGCGTTGAGGTCCGTTGAGGCGTTTCTTTGCGATCACGTCTTCATCCTCCTCTTCATTCCGTTTCTAAATTTCGCGATCAAGTATTTGTCCTTTTCTTTGTCTTCAATGAAACATGTAAGTTCATACAAATATTGTACAAACTTTTCTACAAATCTGGTCGTTCCGACATATATATAAATGCGTCAAAAACCTGGTATCATCGACAAAATTTTTATTATACGGAGTTTTAGTGGCGCCATCTATCCTAGGTCCACAAAACCGTCAGCTCTCTCTGCTACCGCGAACAGCCGCCAGAAGCCAAAGGGGGAAGGCGGGGAAGGGGACAGGGCAGGACGGGTACGGCGGTGTTGGTACGGCCGGACCCGGATGAGACTTTCCTCCTTTCACCATATTGTTCGCGCTGCACCCGCCAGCACGTGGTCACGCGGTCGCGAACGGATGAGTTCTCGCTGCTCGCTGATGGCTCTAAAGAGAGAGCTTCACCGGAACCCCGCGCCACCCCCATTGACGTCACAGCGCACGTGACTCGGAAGATGGGGAAGGGGTTGAGAGGTGCCGAAAACCCCTATCTTTGTCCGTTTTTAAAATAAAAAGTAGGACATGAAGGCAAAGCGGTTTTTTGTTCTTTACTTCAGAAAAGTGGAGACACCAACTCCCAAATTATTTAGGCAAAGCACTGAAACTGTTGCACAGTAACGCACGAGTAACGCTGACAAACACCTTAACCCCCCCCCCCCCCCCCCGCCTCTCAGGTAATTCCTGCATCCGCCCCTGGAAGGGGGGGGGGGGGGGGGGGGGGGTTAAGGTGCGATGAGCAAAGACCAATCTAAAAATGCACATTTTTCGCGGACTTTTTCGTTCAGTGCGCAAATGCTTTACTGACAAACTTTTAAGCAGGTTTTCGCACTGCTTATACATCATACAAATGACAGCCACCGCGATATCCGTGGTTCGAATGCCGCGTGCCAAGTTTCTCCTTGGACTCGTTGCCGTACGGCAAGGGACGGCGCCAGGATCTTCATAATGGGGGGGGGCAGTGGGGAGGTGAACCAAATCGGTGAGGAGGGGAGGTTGCTCTGAGGTGCTGTCGCCCACGGGCTTATCGAAGATAGCTTATGCGGTGTGCTCATTGAAAAGGGAAATGCGGAGACACGAGAAGGAAGAGGGGGGGGGGGGGGGGGGGGGTTATCACAGCAGGGACCTCTGCCCCCTGCGCTCAGACTCACAACCAGGTTTTGCTTCCCTTTCTGAGACAGTCCGGAATTCCCCATGACCTCGACTTTAAAGGGGCCCTGCAAGCACTTTTTTACTGGTTTTTAATTTGCACCAAACCTGAGTGCACTGACCGTAGTAGTAGCTACGCTGGGCGCCACGAACGCTGGCCCCTGGCCTAATCCCCGATCCCGCGTCTCGCCGCAGGCAACGCCAAGACGGTGCGCAACGACAACTCGAGCCGCTTCGGCAAGTTCATCCAAGTGTGCTTCGACAACCGGTTCCAGATCAAGGGCTGCATCATCCAGGACTACCTGCTCGAGCAGTCCCGGATCACCTTCCAGTCGGCCGGCGAGCGGAACTACCACATCTTCTACCAGCTGGTGGCGGGGGCCCAGCGCTGCGCGGAGCTCCGCGACCAGTTCGCCATCGGCCCCGTGGAACGCTACACGTACCTCTCGCAGAGCGGATGCATGAGCATCGACGGCGTCGACGACGCCCTCATGTTCGACAGCCTCCGCCTGGCCGTCTCCGTCCTCAACATCCCGCAGGTGGGTTCATATAGGCGCGCGTCAGGCATCCAATCTAACCGACGACGGGCATCTGGCACGTCCCAGCGGAGGACTGGGGATGAATGTCGACCACCTGGGGATCGTTTGACGTGCAACCGAAAGCAGCTTCGTCAGATTGCGGGCGCCTCGCCCGGAGCCCGGGATTCGAACCCCCCTCCTGAGGATTCGTAGGCCGGCGCTTTTGCATCAAACAATGTTCTCAACTTAAAAAAAAAAAAAAAATGTAAACAAGTAATTTATAAAAAATTTCCTTTATTTTATATTTTATAAAATTATTCTCAATGTTTACACGGTATCAAAGTAAACATATGTACTTTTAATGCTTTATTTAGTTTATTATAATGCGTACATGCACTTTTCCTCTACCAGGTAAAGTCAGATTTTTTCAATTTTCGCGCGTGCACGCGAAAGTCAAACTTCTCATTAGAAGTTCCAAAAAGTCAAACGTCGGACTCAAACCTCAGCAAGTGAAGTGGAAGCTCCTCCCGCCTCTTTCCACTCTGGTAAGAGGAACGCTGTGCAGCGTTCGCTCTTCTAAAGTGGAAAGAGGTGAGAGCAGCTTCCACTTCGTTCTTGACCCGTCATTGCAGGCACGTAGCCAGTTGGGGGGGGGGGGGGGGGGGGGGAGGAGAGGAGCTTATGGGGCCTCCCCCCCCCCCCCCCCCCCCCCCCGAAATCTTCCATCAAATACTTTACTAGAACCCCGCCCCTCGTAAAGTGTTTGCTTCCATTTTGCTGGGTCCTCCTCCCCCCTCCCCCCCTACAGCATTTCGTAATGGGTGGACCAGGCACGTAGCCAGGATTTTGATTCGGGAAGGGGAGGGCCCTTCCCGAATCAAAATCCTGGCTCGTGAAGAAGAAAGACCAGCGGAGCTGTTCTCGATACATTATCGCAACTCGCACGCGCCCGTTTCCCGCTTCTTCTTGTCCGACACGCCGCCGATCGTGGATACGTCTCCGGCGAACCAGAGTCAGTCGCACGCGGCGCACGTGACGCCAAACGGGTAACGAACTCCCTCCGGAACCTCGCCGTCACGCCCGGGAACTGTTCAGCTGGCGAGGAGTGCAGTCGTCGCCGGGCCTCGCGTTTGCGCTTGGCCTCCATGGCACGATCGTCGTCCATGGCGTTGACCCGCCGGCGCCCTTTACGTCGCTGGTTCTGTTCTCGGCGGAAGCTTTCCAGGCGAGCGATGTGCTCTTTGGCAAGGGAATCAGAAGCGCTCGACGCACTGGAAGTCGAGGCGACAGCGGCTTTGCGGCGGTTGCGGAACCATTCGCGCTGCCGCGTGCTATACTCCGTTTCACCCTCAGTCCGAGCGCAGTGGACGCCACGAGCCATCCCAGCCGATCCAGCGCCGGGAGAAAGTCGCGTGACCTGCCGGTAAGGCGGGGCGACGCAGGGAGCTCAAGGTCGCATGACACTCCCTCAACGCCGCATTGGCTGGGATGGCTCCTAGCGTCCGCTGTGCTCGGACGGAAAGTGAAACGGAGTATAGTACGTCGCCGCTCCTTCTGCAGCCAGTCTTCTTTCCCCTAAAGGGCGCGCGGCCGACCCATCCTAAGTCCAAACCGAAACTGATAAGAGCGTAGGAAACAGCGCGCAAAACAGACTAGTACGAAGAAACACATCGCTCGTCATGTGTGGTTACGTGTGCTTCTCCGTTGTCGTCGTCTGTTTTTCGCGCTGTTTCTTGCGATGAATTCCCACCAACGCGCCCAACTATCGATTCTTCTATGATAGCTGGAAATGTTGCTTCCATCTACGAGCGATGGCGGCAACCAGACTGGTTGTGTGCTTGCCGCTGTCGCTCATACATGGCGGTAGCTGTCCAGGTAGGCTTGTGTCGACAGGCGTCTGATACCGGACACGATCCTGGGGAACCTAGTCCTTAACAGCTCCACTGTAAAAAGGATTTAAAATGTTGAATGAAACGTTTTAGTTATTCGTTAATTCGAGGGCCTTGTTATGATGAAAACTTTAAAACATTCTTTTTTTCTTGTGGCCTCTCCCCAACTTGACTTCGGGGCAAAAAACAACAAAGCCCTAACGCTTTTTATTTATTTATTTATTATTTATTTATTTTTTTATTTTTTTATTGACAAAAAGAAAAGTACTTTGTGTATTTCTCAGTCCCGACCCCCCAGATGCACCGGGGGGTCGGGACTGGGGTAAAACCGGGAAAACACTTTTCGGGAAATCCAAGGCGAGTGCAATGCACCTCCGGGCGCGTATCTTTGGCATAAATCATAAATGGCGGAGCCAGAGTATTGCTTTACTTTTCTTTTCGCCGCCAACTCCTCATTGGGGGAGAGATGGGTTTTGAAATCGGTCGTGCTGGTCGTGGACACGCGGATGACACGGCGACCAATGCAGCGCACGCAGTTCCGAGGGACCCGCGAGGCGCACGACGGCGCATGCGTGGTGAACCGCCGCCTGGCGCAGTTACCGCTGTTCCTGAAAGTGCATTGCTAGTCTCCAGCGTCCGCTTCCGAACCCAGTCAAGCTGTAACTAAAACCGTAACAAAAAAAAAAAAATTGGTTTGCTCTTTATGTTTATACAGCCTTGATGGAGATACGCCACGACGGGTAATCGGTCTCTTAAAGGGGTGTCCAAACAGGACACTACAAAACGCACGACTCCGACAAATCGTGAAAATTGAAGCGGGCTTGAAGCGGGCGCGTCCGCTTCATTTTTCACGATTTGTCGGAGTCGTGCGTTTTGTAGTGTCCTGTTTGGACACCCCTTTAGCTGTAGATGAGAAATTTAGCCAGTACCGCTAACCTGGAATTTTTAACGTGCATCACGCAGTAGTGATTACACGAACGCGTGCCGGTACGAAACTCATCCAGATCGAAACGGGCGGGGGCGGCGGGGAATCGAACCCAGGAGGTTCCCAGCGCAAGCTTTCGCTCCACGCTCCGAGCAACAACGTGTTATCGACATAATATAGTAAGGGTGCAGGGGAGCTGGTGAATGTTAACCATGTTGAATGAACTTGAGACTGGATCAGAAATGAACAAGTCGAAGGAAAAGAAAAGGACAAAACGACGTCTCAAACTCAACTCTTTTGAGACGTGGCCCTGTCCTTTTCTGTTCCTTCGACATATATGTTCATTTCTGCCCCAGTCTCAGGTTTATTCAACACTGTTATCGACGTTTCGGGGCGATGGCGGCGCTATCTCGTCCGAAATCGCTAGGTGGCGCAAGCCGCCGCCCGATTCACATGGTATCTATTGCGGTGTACGCTTTGCCGCGGTGCACGTAGGCGCTGCGGAAAAGAGAACTCAACGGGTGCTGATGACGGGGTGGCATCTCGCGAATTGGTGCGAAGTGCATATTTTGCATCTGGTACTTCTAAAAAGGGCCATGAAATGATTTTTTTAACTTTAGCTAACAAGTTCTCCGAATAAAAACATGACGCCCTGATCGAGCCTGATATCAGTTTTTGTTTAGACACACCTGTAAATGTTTTTTTTTTTTTTTTTTTTTTTTTTTTTTTTTGCGGATTTGGATTGTTTTATGTTTGGAGAGGATTATCTTTTTGCGACCGATAATCCACTTAGTTGGGATTACCGGAGGTTGTGCGCGAAGGAATCGTAAACCTCAGAAATGGCGGAATGAAAAAAATAAAACTGGAACATCCCAGATAACAAAAAAAGATTGTGTGATGTCAAAACAAAATAATGCCAGGCGGAAAAAAAAAAAAAAAGGTAATCAAGTTGAAAAATTAAAAACAACCTGTTTTTCACCTCCGTTTTATGAAACAGAGAAGTGTTTGCAACAAATATGATTTCCTCCAGCGTGTTTGGTATATTTTAAACTGCCAGCTTCAGTCTTACAGCTCTTTTCATTCCATGGATAGGGGTCGAACCTACACCTTCCACCAACAGTTAATTGGTATATTGTATTTTTTTCTACTTACCCATCATTAGAGTTTTATTTTATTTTTTTCCACGGTTACATTTTTAAGAAGTAATCATGCTGGCTTCAGAACTCCTCAAGGATTGTGTTAGAAAGTATCCCTCTAGTAAGAAAAGTATTTTTTTACGGGAAAAGTTCTTTTCGTCAAGGTGCCACCATATAAAGTCAGACTTTTTAAACTTTCAAATATATTTTGTTTTAATTTCACTTTTTGGCATCAAATCTCGGTTCGCTGGCTCCATACATAATGGAATATGTGGAGCCAGTTTATGGAGTTTTTACGCTGAAATATTTTACTTCTTTTCTGCATTGTCATGCTCTTTGTCATGCAGAAGTTGTGATTCCTGCAATTTCTAATGCATGCTAAAAAAATTTCTGGCAATTTTATCTTGTACAAAAAAATTATAACTTCTTTATTTTCTTTTCATAGTCACGTGATAATGTGTTATGCTGTGTGTATCACTAAATAAACAACAACTGGCTAATGGCATTGTCATTTCTCAATGACAGCTTTCCTCAGTGAGTGTGCAGTGTGTTATTTATTTGATGCATTTTTATGTACATTTCATCAAAAGATTAGTTCATGAACTGGGAACTTTGTGAGGCACTCTCTTATACACCAACTCATGTTTACAAACAACCCGGAGCGCCCGGAGCGCCCCTAGCGGACGCCACCGGCGCCGCGCATGCGCGATGGGGGTGTGGGCAAAAAACTCGCCGTCGCCCATAAACAAACCATTGAAATGCGATGTTGTCGGCGCCGGTGTGAGTCCCCGCGCTCTTTTTCGCGTTGGAATTGTTGATTCTACGTCCTCCTAATGATGTCTGACTACTTGAGCAGCGTCAGCGAAATTAACGAGGCTCGTTACACCGCAAAACTTCGCATGATTAATCTGATATGCGGCGATTCATTCCGCATGGACGCTGCAGAACGTACGCTAAAGCCTGATTCACATGATGAGATTTCGCTCGCAATTTTCGGTAGCGACGTCGCTCAGACTGCAAAAGCGTGAACCGTAGCTGAGATGGTCGACGTCGATACTGAAAATCGCAAGCAGAATCTAACCAAGTGAATCAGGCATAACAAGTCGGTGATGGCCAGTGGTAACAAGGATCAACATCTTCTTGTATCTACTGTCGAGCCTGCTTACCAACCTTCAAACTTAAGTCTTTTGAGGCCTGCACTTAATTCTTATCGCAAGTACCGGGCCCACGTTTGGTCTACGGGCCGGTGTCCTCTAAAAGAGCAGACGACAAGCAGAAACGTTTGAAAGAGCAGACGACAGTTCGAACGATCAGGCGACCTTTTGAACTTGAAGACGCACTGAACGTAGTTCGCAGGTGGTCCGTACAACTTGACGGTTTTCCGGCGTTCATTTTGGAACAAAACAAATAAATTTGATGGCCAGTAGTATTCGTGAATTTAACCCAAAATGCTTCCCGCCCAAGCAATCGTGGTCCTACGGCGTCTGGTTTTCCCTTTTCACTGGACATATCCGCATTCTCGGACGAACCGAGAGCATGAAAACTGACCTTCAAACCTTTCTTGACACTCTTAGTACAGCCCCAGTCGCAGCATTTTGACGAGAAGGCAAATTTTTGTCTGGTTCCTTTCAAAACAACGCAGGAATACACGTCTCAAATGGGCACTTCCGCCCACAGCCCCGGACCGGAAATGCGTCCGACGCGCCACCACCGCGCCGTGACGTAACAGAGATGAGTTCGTGTATACTGCTACGAATATGCACCGGCAAATTTCATGCAAATGAGGCAAACAGTTGGAAAGGTCTTTTCTAAACAGTGTCCTCTCTTTAGCATTTTTTTTTTCTTACTAACTATGCCAGGGGTTCTCAGACTCTTTGATCTTGAGCCTCATCTGCCTTGAATGGCAACGGATCAAACCCCTCCTGGTTTTGGCGTTGGCACGGTAAAGCAGTACAGGAGACTAGAGACCTTGTAAACAGTGACACATATAGTGGGCAATGTTTTGCTTATAGTTAGGCATCAATGAATGCCTCAGATTTGCTAAAAAAAAGTGCTTATACCGGAAGATCACTTTAGTTTGGGGGCAGACGGTCGAGGAAATTGGAGAACCCGTGAGGGTGCTCTGTGGAACCCATGAGGGTGCTTTGGGAAACCCATAGGGGAGCTCCGTGGAACCTTAGGATTTCTACAGGGTGGTTTCTAACATTTTTTGGGGCATAAAAAAATGAGTATAAATACACCATGAAACAGATCGCATTCAAACTTTTCGCAAAGGATTCCTTAGGTGGCGCATTTATCATACTTTACTTTCATGAGTGTAGGTTTAAAAAAATGTTAATCCGAAAAATTCCCTTTTTTTTCCTACTCGAAAGTAGGAAAACGGTAAAAAAACTGCATGGTTGATGCCAATCTCGCAGGATGACACAACATAAAGCAAAATCGTGAAAGCTTCTCTGAGATGAACTCTCAAAAGCAGATCAGGCGGATTTGAGCTTGTGTGTAGGAGTTCCATCTGTGAGTATGGCAGTGTCATCCTGGTGGTTTTTACAGTTTTCCTTCCTGTGTATAGGAAAAAAGCAATCTTTTGGGCTTAATTTCTGTTTTCAGATACCCACTCATGAAATTTGCACACAATAAATGCATGACCTAAAGACACCTTTGTAAAACGTTTCCTTGCACTCCCTCGTTGTTGGTTTATTTATAAAAAAAATTTTGGCACCCAAATAGCTCTTGGAAACATCCCGTAAAATTCCTGTTTGAGAACCCCCGCGAACTATGCCGGACTCATTCGTCGAAATCTCCGTGCCTCCGACAACTTCCCTCCCCTTTAACCGCCTTTCCCTTCCTCTGCAGGAGATGGTGGACGGCATCTTCAGCGTGCTGAGTGCCATCCTCTGGCTGGGCAACCTCCAGTTCCAGGACTCGGAGGACGAGAGGAGCTCGCTCACGCCGGCCGACGAGGAGATCCTCATGACGGTGGCCACTCTGCTGGGCTTCCAGCCCGAAGACCTCACCTACGTGGCGCTGCACCGCCAGATCATCGTCAGGGGAAACGTCACCGAGATTCCGCTCAAGTACCACGAGGTGGGCGGCGCTGCGAAATGGTGAAAGTACGAGCAGGGAACCGGAGAAACACGTGTCCAGCAACGAGTGCCTCTGCCACCGCAGTATTGGTGAAAAAATCCGACCACCACGCCCCGAGTGGCTAACTCTAGAACTACACTCGTGGGGACGACGACAGTGATGCAGCGTCTGGCTGGGGCCCACGTTCTCCCGTCACCCGAGGAGGGGTCTCGTTTGCGGCCGTTCCGGCCTGTCGCGTCGTGCCAACGTCACTTTGTTTATTGTGAACGCTTTTTACCTTACACCATACCCCGTGCTCTATCATAATACGACGTAAAGGTCAAAACTGAGCTCTGTAGAAAACAAACAGGACAGAGCGCCCCCTATAGTCCGATTTCCTCGCCAATATCTGCTCTACCGCACAAACGGATCTAATCCACTTTTGATGAATTGCAAAAATCTGCTTTTCGTGCTACGACACTGTAATTTGCCCCGAAGGTGAGGCTGTGTGTTGGAATCTCTCCAGCTGAAGATATTGAAGGAAACACTTGCCTCAGTCAAAAGTTCAAATAAAAACAAAAATGTAACCAAAATGCTCCAATGGCTTCTAAATGACTTTAGCTTTTTCAAAACCAAAATGATAACAAAACATTCTTGAGGGCCATTAAGACATTTGATTAGATAAAAAAGGGGAATGGCAGCAGAATTATTTTCTTTCTTACCTTTATTATTTCTGTAAAATGAAATGTGCAATTGACCCACAAGGGCATTTTTTACTTTGACCTAACTCTGTACTGAGCCATTGGAAAATTATGTTTATCTTGTTTGTAACTTCTGATCATATTTCCTTCAATACATATTTCACGAAACAAATCCACGAGCTAGCCTCACTTTCACAGTGAATTACAATGTCACGCTTGCAAAGCTGACGTTTGAGTTTTATTTAGAGTAGGTTAGATCTAGCAGACTCTTACAGTAGAGCCCAATGCAGCCTGCTTGTGGCCCTGCTTTTTGATTATGCAGCAGCCCTAAACTGTTGGTCTCCATTGCCGTGTGTGCGCCAAAGTTTTATCAAAGGCAGAAAGCTTGCACTGGAGACGCAGCATATCTACTGAGCTCTTTACATGTCACAGATTATAGATCGGGTGGGTGCTTATCGCGACTTGGATGCATGCTCGACACGTAATGGTGGTAATTGAATCCTGCCAATGATACAAAACTTTAATGTCCTGCCCCCAGGCACAGCAGAACCGTCACGCCATGGCGAAGGCCCTCTACTCGAGGACCTTTGCCTGGATCGTCAACTACATCAACATGTGCACCAGCCCTGGCAGAGACAGCAACCGCTTCCTGGGTGTCCTTGACATCTTCGGCTTTGAAAACTTCGAGGTATACAGCGCCTGGGAAGGCATGCAGCTTCCCCAACATTAAAAAAGCGCTGCTGTTTTTTTTGTTTGTTTTTCTGGATGCAGTAATAATGAGGGTATTATTTGTATTAAGGACAAAAAGAACGGAATATAGTGAGTGTTTGTGACCAGGGTGCAGTTTCATCTGTGCAACCTGCTGTGTTCCTAAAGTTTTATTTGTACCTACTATTATCCCGCAATGCATAAAAAATTAACAAAAGACATCTCTTCTTAGGAAACGGAAATTGGAAATTAGCAAATGGCGGCACCTATTATTGGGTATCCTTGGCTATCCTACTGGTGTCTGCACTCAAGTTTTTAATGAGCCGAATTCAATATTTTGATTTCACTCTCTTGCTCACATGTTTAGGGGGAAATGCACCAAACAAAATTTTTCTTAAGGACTACAGTCTACATGGCATTCTATCAGAACAGGTTCTAATATTCTCGTGCCTACGGGTAACTCCTGAAACTCTGTTTATAAAACACGATTAACTACACACTGACGTTTTCAGGTGAACAGCTTCGAGCAGCTGTGCATCAACTACACCAACGAGAAGCTGCACAAATTCTTCAATCACTATGTGTTTGCTCTGGAGCAAGAAATGGTGAGTGCCAACGTTTCTCACGGGGAAATACTGATGAATCACCCCTCGTCGAGTCCCTGGAAGCGTCTAGAGTAGGCAGTACTCCTCTTTTATTTTATTATGCTACTCGGCAAAATTGGCTTTTAGCCGAGAACCATAATGTTCCAATATGCCGAGCACAAGTTCGTCTGCTTCTTTTGCAGGCGTTGTGTTGACGTCAGAACGCGGAGCTCTGATTGGCTCTGACTGAGCGATACAACACGATGGACCTCAAAACAAGCTGCCTTGAGGTCTACCCACTTCTCTTCATTCAGAGCCAATCAGAGCTCGGCATTGTCACGTCAAAGCAACCCTGCAAAAGAAGCAGACGAACTTGCGCTTCGTGTTACATTGTACAAGTCACAACTGTGGCTCAAAATTGGGAGAAACAACTATACAACTACTGCATTTCTATGGCCTCCTGAAAGGTGCCATTAACCACCATGATGATTAGTATTATAGTTTCGCATGACAAACTTATTTGTCTTTGTGACCCCCGACATTGCAGCTATGTTTCTGAAAGTGTGGTTGTGTCATTGTCTTTCAGTACCGGCAAGAAGACATCCAGTACTCGCACATCCACTTCACGGACAACTCCGCCTGCTTGGAACTCATAGAAAAGGTATGTTTGCTCGTGCCCCTCATCACTGCAAATTACCGGCTGCTCGATTCAATGGGAGGAAGTGAGGCTCTTGAACTTTAAACCTAAAAAAGGGTTTGTATACCGCTAGACCATTAGAGTTGTGAGGCATGCTCCAAACGCCTCCCGATCGTTTCTACTCCCGACAGCCGCCCAAATGCATCCTCAAGCTCCTGGTCGAAGAATGCCGCATGCCAAAGGTTAGTTCCTACAGTTTTCTGGCACATGTATTTCATAGAACAGATATTTTCTTTTTAACGTACATACTATGGTTGCTTACAGTTTACGACAAGAATGCCGAAAAATGTATCTCGAAGCACGAAGCGTGAACGTAATGAACCACAGCCTGCGTTTCTAAAGCACAAAAGCCTTTTTGACGGAACCCCCAATCTCAAAATTTGTTTTGTCCGTCCGCACATTTCCCTGCAAATTTAGCAGAGAAATTGGCGTCGCGTGACCCAAACATCAATTCAATTTCACCGCTAAATTGGGTGGGACAATTGATGTCGCGCGACCTCTGTACCAAGTCAGTTTCCCCGCTAAATTGAACGGGGAACTTTGTAAAAATGTAGGTTTTTCATTCCCCAGAACGACTGTTTACTGATTTCTAAACAAGTTTAAACGATCGCTCCTCAAATACTGCATTTCATGCAATATAGGACTCTGAACATAAAGGTTGCTGTCAATTTTCTTTTGTAAGTTATCAGTAGCTGTAGTATGTACAATTTGTCACTGCTTCTTGTCCCTACATGGCTCTTTCTTCTTTTCTTTTCTTTCTCTTCCCTCGATCTGTTTTTAAACTACCTCTAAACCACGTCCTTGCGGCAGGGCACGGACATCAGCTTTGTGAGCAAGCTGCACCAGGAGCTGGAGAGCCACTGCTACTACGTGCGGGGCGACGACCGGCGCCGCTGGGAGCAGGAGTTTGGGATCCGCCACTACGCCGGCGCGGTGGTCTACACGACGCAGGGCTTCCTGGAGAAGAACAAGGACGTGCAGCAAGACCAGCTCTTCGAGATGATGCGCAAGTCCACCAATGCCTTCGTCAAGGACCTTGTCAAGTTCCAGGTGCGCCGTTGCTTCTCGAGCCGTTGGATGGATGGATGGATGGATGGATGTTAATGGCTATTCCCTTTGTAGCGAGCGGTAGCTTGCGCCACCTAGCCTAAGTCTAAAAAGACAAAAACGTGATTCCTCCTGCCCTTTTAAGACCAATTTTTCTCCCCCTAACTATCACCAGGCAGTGTGGGATATCGCCAGGATGACCTTCGGGGGATCGGGCCAAAAAAAACTAAAAAACATCTCCCCCCTGCCTCTTCCCCCCGGCGAGGGAGTCACCAATTTTCCTCTGGTCAAACCTTTTCGGCATTACCCCAGCATAGGACCCACTGGGAGACATTACCATGGTTGCTAACGGGATAGGAATGGCGTCTCTTTTGGATGCGTAGCCTTCGGCACGCACCCTTTGCGTTCTGCCGTTCATTTGCCCTTCATCATAGTTTTAGGCGTCAGCGAAAAAAAGTAACTGAACACGTTACTCGTTAATGCAGATAGAAGGAACACGGTACCGACCTGCATTACGTCAAAATAAAAAAGATGCGTTACCATTGCCGATAAAAAGTAATGCACGTTACTTTTAGGCTGCTTTTTATTTGTAAATTTACGGCGACAGCGTTTTTCGACTTTGGGACAAAGGGCGTGGGGGTCTTTCTGAATTGGGGCTTTTTCTGTGGGAAAAAGAGAGGGTAAAATTTGGAGGGTATGTGTGATGAGCTTAAGAATTCGTAACTTGGAGCCTAGAAACACGAAAAAAAATTTAAGCGCAATTCTTTTCGTCAAGTTTCGGAAAGAAGACGTAATGAGTGATGTAGCACGTTGCCCCTTACTTGAAATAAGTAACCATAAGTAGGTTACCCGGCACTTTTTTTTAAGTGTAATGAGCATGTGACTACATCGCCGATGAAAGTAATGCATTACCAGTTTACGTCGTAATACTTGTAACGCGTGACCGCCAACACTGCTGTGCAATCACTCTCAAAGCACACGAGACGCCGAAGCTTTATTAAAGGAAGGAAGCTCGTGTGGAGGCAAGTGGGACAACCAAAAGACCTCCCTGCCGTTCTCGCTCTGTCAGTGTCTATACGGGGCCTTTCCGAGCGCCCCGTATGAAATTGTACGAAACTAACCAACGAATTGAGTGCAATGAAACTTTTCACAAGGGTGCCTTTAGGCGGTGCATTTATCATACTCAAATTTCGTGAATAGATTTTAGGAAAGAAAGTTCAAGCCTAAAACATTTATTTTTTTCCCCTACGCACGAGGAGGAAAACGGCTAAAACCGTCTGGTGGATGCCACCGCTCACAGATGGCACAAAATACACAAAAAACGTGAAAGCTTCTTTTGAGATGAACACCCGAAAGCAGATCCAGCGGATCCTCTGACGGTTTTTACCGTTTTCATCCCTGTGCCTATGGAAAAAACAGCTCTTTTTGGGCTTAAATTTTTAAGTGCCTTTATAAAACACTGTTATGAAACATCTTTATGAAAGGGTTAAATTAACTCTGTTCATTTGTTTATTTATACAAGTATTGTTATGCCCAAATATAGCACTCATGAGTACCCTGTCTAGATGCTGTCAGTTGGCTAACTCTCATTAGCACTTCCTTGCTGAAAGGGAGTTTCCCCCCTCCTCTAATGTTCGTTAGGAACTTATTGAAGCACCAGCTGTCACGGATGTTGCGGCCGCTTTCTGAACTGTTGTTGTAGCTGAGACACGTTGCAGTGTGCCAAAAGACGGAGTTTCGGTCAGCTGAGGACGAGCGGTGAGGGAGAGGGGAACCTGTGTCCAGGGACGCCGGAACCGGGGGGTAGCGGGGGGGGGGGGCCGGAGCCCCACCCAAGTATACTTATGTGGGGGCTCGGCCCCGCTATAAGAAGGCTTGGAAGGAAGGGAGACGCCAGGTGCTTGTCACATCCACCAGGCACTCGTCACACGACGTAGTGAAAGGAAGAGAGGAACCCGCATTGGTAGTAACCGAAACTCGGATTGCAATATCTGCAAAAAATGTTTAGTACATAAATAATAAATGAAACATCAAAAACTAACTTTGCTTCAGCCCCCCCACTGAAAATATACTTCTGGCATCACTGCCTGCGTTGCAGTGACAGTTGAGCAACTGCGTCGATTGTGAAACGTCGTTTTGCAATCTAGCAGTGGGAACCCGAGAAATGGCTTTGGCGCGCAGAAACTCTCCAAAAACAATAAAAAAAATATTGTTTGCAGTCCTGAAGAACGGCAGTTAAGTTAAAGCAGCAGATGTATTCTTGTCTGGTTGAGGCTGGAGTTAAAGAAAGAGAGAGTCTCGTCTTTATTCCAAGATGTTGTCAGTAACATAGTCTATGGGTACCCGAGGGCCTTGACATGCTGAGCGCCAAAAGTGAAGTCCCCTAGCGTTGCCCCGTGCAATCACACTTGTGGCGAACCTGGTGGCGCCATCTGGACGCGGTGCCGCTCACGACAGTCCCGCTAACTGCGCTGTAGGATCTCCTGGAGGTGACCCTGTCCCGACTGGCAGCTGGTGGCACCACAATGACGAAGACAATGAACAAGAGCAAGCCCACCGTGGCAGACGCCTTCAGGCACCAACTCACGGCCCTGGTTGAACTGCTGCACTCCACCGTGCCATGGTGAGGGGTGGGACAATGCGGGCAGACAAACAGAGTCCCATAGCAGAGAGTTTCGCGTTTTGAAGCTGTGCCGTAAGTGGTGACGCGAGTCGTAGTACATTCAGAAACAAAACAAACATGATGTTTTCCAACTCGTGCACTGAGTGTGATTATTAAATTACCTTAAAATACAGGGTAAGCGGTCACTCAAAATCGGGAGATAATCTTTAACAACTAGGGGTGGGACGCTCGTTAAGTTCAAGAGCAAAAATGCAAAAGGAGGAATGGTAGGGTGGGCTTCACCACTTTGCACTGGGGTGCTTGGAGAAGTGGCTGCTTGGTTAGCTATAGTCGGTGACAGGTCAAGAAGGAAGTGGAAGCCCCTCCCACCTCTTTCCACTTTAATGGAGCGAACGCTGGAGAGGAGGCGACCTCCTTTCCACCGTTCGCTCCACTGAAGTGAAAAGGGGTGGGAGGAGATTCCACTTTGTTCTTGACCTGTCACCGACTATAGGTGGTCTCAGAAGTCTGGGGTGGGCACTTGAGATGTCCCTCGCTAGTTTTCAAACATTTAAAAAATAGCAGCTGTGCGCTTATTGGGACCTGGGCACATGCTCGGTATTTTATGGTAGTGGTGAATTTTGGCGGTACTTAACAGAGAGCATATGGTGCCTCAACATGATCTGCCAGAAGGGGTGCTTGAGGCTTGTCTTAAATTAATGAGGTTCGATCGAGAGTGTTTGTTCAGACCTAATGCCACTCTGTATCTTCGCAAGGTATGTGAGGTGCATCAAGCCCAACACCCACAAGACGGCCAACAACTACGACAACGAGCAAGTCCTCACCCAGCTGAGGTACCTCGGCATGTTGGACATCATCCGAATCCGACAACAGGCGAGTGTTTCTCATTTCAGAGTCTCGCCTCATCCCTGTCTCTCGTGGCGTGATTTAGACTAGCATCAGTGCTAACTTAGATGTTCTACAACCCACCTTTATGTTGACTTTCTCTGCAGTCTCTCTGCTTCAGTGAGCAGTAATATAATCTATGACGTTGTCAGCAACTTTGGACATCTTTTTGATTCAGATGCATGGTCACATAATTTTTCTACAAGAGTAAGAGGAAAAGGCTGGAAGTGGGGAGGGGTGTTTCTAAAGGCTGTTAGCGATGAAGTGATTGGATATGGCGAGGTGGAACCGGCTGGAACTACCTCCCCACCGCCACCACCTCGAACACGGACACCGACTTTTTCCAAAACTGCCATTGCTAGTCTATTTATTTACCCTAAAAACCCTTTCCGGCATTACACGGGGGGAGGGGGGGAATCATAGCCAAAGGTAGTGCATTTAGTGACAAAAAAATGATGACGTTGGCGCAACATATAACAAAAAAACTAAAAAAATGCTTACAGAAAACTAGGTAAGCAAAAACTATGTACATTGTTATACATTGGTTAGAGCATTGGTAAACATGTGTATACATTTCATATAATCCTTCCAATGTGTTAATTTTTGTTGCTATTGCTTTAACTCCTTTCTGGAATGCTTAGGCCTTGAGAGTACATAAATAAACATTGTGACGGACGCTGCTTGTGTTCGTTCTTATGTTCTTGGTCGCGAGTGAAACCAGGCTGGTACCTCTGCAGGGCTACCCGATCCACAGCGGCATCGACGACTTCCTGAGGCGGTACCGGTGCCTTGTGCGGCATTTGGTCGTTTTGCCGCCCGACCCCTTGAAGGGCTGCAGGCTGATTCTGGAGAAACTACAGATGCCAAAGATAGAGTGGCAGATTGGCAAAACCAAGGTGGGCTCCCAGACATACTGTTTGGGAAACGTTTATGATGCATTTCATTTAGGGAACATTGCAGCATTGTGCAAAAACTTGGAGGACGCTTAAGCTTCACCTTTGAAAGGGGAACGTGAGAGGGTTGTCGGGCCCCGTTCATAACCGCCTTCTCATTCGCTTCTCATGCTCTTCCTGCAGTGAGCAGGAAGTGTGGCGGACATGGTCTTGTCAGTAGCGTGTCTGGCTTGCAATTGAAGGGTCGTGGGTTTGAACACCGCCTAGAATTCTTCAAATTTTTCTTTAAGAAACAGTCTGGTTGGGACATGCGTGTTGGCAAATTAATTTTGTGCAAAACAAATTTTTTTTAGAGCAATATTGACGGCGCAAGATTTTTTTTTAAAATTCTGCGTGCAAAGTCTATGACGCCACGGAATGGTCATATACTTTTTCCACCTCATCAGATAGTCATATGCTCTCTCCACCTCAATATGATGGCCAAGCCGATCCACCTCTTCTCCTTGTGCCCGAAATGCTGACAGAGAAAGCAAGTGGAAAGGAGGTGACTACCAACTAAATAACATCTCTCGCATACTCTAAAAGAATTTTTTTTTGCATAAAATTAATTTTTTGACACGCGTGTCCAAACTAGATTTTAGTTTTTTTTTCTTTTCAGGGTTTTTTAAGGCCAGTCAATTACTTTATATAGTGAAATCATTGGAGACAAGTGGCAACCTTTAATTTGCATTACATGTCATGTTTTAATCACTTTAATTTCACACGTGACATCACGTGAGCGTGAGCGTAGTGGTTTGCTTGAAATTCCTACACAAAGTCATATGACTGACGTCATGACCCTATCGACCAATCAGGATTTCCCTGTCACAATGCTACTGGCGCAAATGTCGGATTTTTTGTTACACAAGCTTCTTAATGCTGTCGCGTTAATATTCAAAATTTCGAATAGTAATTTTTAATAATACACTATTCGATGTTCGCTGGGAGATCAATTGCGAGATTCAAACTTTTCCAAATGTTGGTCGCGGCGGGTTAGCCCCGTTGAGTGCGCTTCTTACCGAGCACTAGTGCACTGCGGAGAAGCAACACCTGCGGAAGCGTGCTTCGCGGGGTTGCTTCTCTGCAGTGCACCAGTGCTCGGTAAGAAGCACACTTAACGGGTTAACCCACCGCGCTCAACATTTGGAAAAGTTTGAATCTCGCAGTGGTGTGTTTAGGAGAAAAGCATACATTCAAAGCAGGATGGTGCACACGTGCACCTGGTGTATTTAGAAAGAAATGGGAACTTTGTGAATGTTGATATTTACACTGCAGTAAAATTTTCACAATTAAACTGTTGCTGGTATGCAAGAGTATATGTTAGGCAGAGATGTGCAACAACCTGGTTTCATCATTTGTGATTGTTTGTTAGAGCGCAGCTTTTAGGCGGTCGTTTTTGAGTTGAGCGGCGTCGCCGTCGGCTTCGGCATTACAGCGCGTTGCATTATGGGACAATTTTCCTAATGACGTCACATGTGACGTTACGTGTGACATCATGAGGGTAACATTTTTCTGCTAAATTTTGTGGGAAAATTTTTTGCTAAATTTGGCAGGGAATAAATTTAGCGGGGCATTTTCCATAATGATGTCACATATGACATCGCACGTGAATTTTCACGTCACGTTTGACGTCACACGGGGCCAAATTTTTCCACTAAATTTGGTGGGAAAGTTTTTCACTAACTTTAGCAGGACGTTTCCCATAATGACATCACGTCTGACGTCAAATGACGTCACACATGAATTTTCGCGTCTAGTGGGATGTCACATGTAATTGACGTGTAATGTCACATGTTAATTTAACAGGAAAAGTTTCCCGCTCAATTTAGCGGGAAATTTTCACGCTAAATTTAGCAGGGAAATTTTCGCAAAATTTAGCGAAAATTTTCCACTCAATGGGAGGGGATCAGGAGAGGAGGATGGGAGGGTAAGGAGGAGGGGGAGGGGCATACCCTCCCATTTGTACACTTCCCTCCTCCTCAGGAGCTGCGCTTTAATTCGGGATTGCAGAGAATTGTAAATGTCTTTAGTTTTTGAATGCATTAGCATTAGTACGTGCATGAAAGCGAAAAGCTGATGCCGTTCGTCTGCAGGCAAAACAGAGGAAAGGTAAGTGTGCCGGAGAGTAGTGAAGAACAGGGGCGAGAGGGAGGCAACGTCACAAGGCGGAAGCCAATGCATGCGTGGGAAACCGGTGCGCAGCAAAAGCAGTGTCGGGCAGCGGACACCTCTGCTAAGCGTGAAAGGCGGGCGAGCGATACAGGGGAGTGGAAGCAGTGTCTAGCTCAGCTGGGCAAAATGCAGTGCAACAAGGGGCAAGCCAACGTGGGTTTGCATGCAACAAAAACTGGGAAAAATTAAAGGAAGATTCATTGATGGATTTTGGGGAAATGCATTAGCGTGACCCTTGGGGAACGCCACAACCGTCCCCCTTTGGGAAGCGCTAACACACCCCGTAATGAGGCCAAAAAGAGGCGGCAAGAAATAGAGGAAGCAAAAGAGAAAGCCAAAGCAGAAAAGTGAAGGGCTCAGCGTTAGTGTTTCCAAAAGGGGGGCGTGTGTGGCATTTCCCAAGGGTCATGCTAATGCAATCTCTATGAAACCTCCAATGGATCTTCCTTTATTTTTATTTTTTTAAATTCAAGATTGAAGAAAGAATAATTGCATAATTTAGTGAGGTTTGTAAATCCACTTAATTAAGCATAGCTGGGCATCTCTATCATTTTAATTTTATGTCTAATCCGTCGTTGAGTTGCTAAATCAAGGCATAGAACTTTCTGAGATCACAGTCCATAAATGGATTAAAACTAGTTTTTAAATTGACAAATGGAAGCTTGGGAACAACATTCACAAGCTGAGCTGGGTTTTTGTTTAAGCATGGTGCAACAGTAGGGAAAGGCTTGGAGAAACTATGCAATATTCAGTTAGAAAATATTCAGGCAAAACCACTAGTCATTTCGAATTCGCTTCAAACTCAAAATCTGCTATTCGCACATGACTGATTGTTTCTGTGGAAGAGGGTGTACCTTAGCGGTCACCCATCTTTGGTGGCTGCTGTTGCAACTATTTAGCAGTCATTTTTTAACACCTCGGTGATTACCCAACCCAGGATAGGCAATGTAGGGACTGTCACTTTGCCAAGTAGCAGGATATTAAGTTTAGGGTGTTAAGTGTTGTGCATTGCTTAGAACAAAATTTTTTTGCAGCATACTACAATTCATTCAGTGATACGTTTGACAAAGTTATGTTGTTACGTAATCACACATTTTTGCTGTCTGCCGTTGGAAACTAGCCAGTCATTTTTTAACACTTTGGCATCTCCCTAGCTCAGGATAGCTAGTCTAGCCAGTCTAAAATGTTATTTTGTATGCGGCATACTATAGCACAATTTATGCAATGTTAAATTTTGAAAAACTCATACTATTTATGGAACACACCCTACATAAAATACATAATGTTTTTAAGAAACACGCAATTTATTGAGTCATGGTGTTCTTCTAGACTTCACGTTGCCAGCTTTTTGATAACAGAGAGCATCTGTGCTTGTATGTTCAGGTTCTTAACTTTTTGTTACCTTCTTCCGTGTCTCCCAGGTGTTTCTAAGAAGTTCCGTGTACGATCCCCTCGAAGAGGCACGGAGAAAACTGCTGCGTGAAATGTCGCTCATCATACAGAAAGTCTGGAGAGGTTGGAGGCAACGCAAGAGTAAGTTGGGGTGGACCCATTTCAGTGCCTGCACGGGTAGGCAATGAAACGTGCCATTAGCACATTATTGTCATTCGCTATTGAGGCGAGAATAATGTATTGTCTGTGAGCAATAAGACACTTTGTTTCATCTTCACAATAAAGAAGTGTAGGCAAAGATGTAGAAGCTAATTTTAGCGACCATAATGATAACTGAGGGGGCGATTTTACATTTTCTTACTCACTTGCCTTGTAAGGATATGTAATAGAGTCATCCTTATTAGGGAGGACAGCCCCAGCTTAGCACACTTCCATTAATAAGTGCTGACATGTTTTGTGACCCCGTTTTTTTCTCGACAGTTTTCCTGAGAGAGCGGTGGGCAGCCATCCGGATCCAGCAACACTTCCGTGGACATCGGCAGATGATCCGATTCCTGCGGATGCGCCGTGCTGCCATCACCATTCAGGTAGCCATTTGGCAAACTGATAGCTGGCTTTCTGCTTTGCTGCGCAGCACAGCAGTGAAAGTTACTTGCAGTTTTCTAAATATGCAGGCTGGTGGCTATGGCTAATGCGTTAATGGATGCTAGAAATTTTGTATGGATGCTTTAAATAATTTTGCAGGATATCTTTTTTTTTTTTACATATTGGAGTGATAAAAGTTTTTTTGAAATTGTAGTCAATCTAAAAGAGCACCTCTTTTGCTGCAAAGTTTACAGTACAATAGCGGTTGGTGGCACATGGTATTGTGTCGGTTATTTCAGAAACCTTCCGGTTTGTTCCGCTCATATTAGGAAATGTGCTCTCGTCTGTGCAGGTCCAGCTTTCATGGAATATAAATTTCATATACTCATGTTCACATTTTGATTTTGTGCTCTCAGAAATGATTCCCTTTTTTAAATGAATGCACCCTACAAAAAGTTTTTTTTACTTCACAGCCTCGTATATATCACAACCTCTTGGATAATTTATCAACTGCTCATCATGGCACAGACAGATGTCCATACCATATAAATTATACAATTTGAATGTTGATGCTATAATTTTCATGCAAATGGGAGTCAAGAAACTATAAAAACAAACACTGATTTAATGAAATCAACAAAAGGAGCAGCAGGGGCGAATGTTGGTGCACTAAAGTTTGGTTGTTGAAGTTGGTGGCGTAAGGCACTGAGGTTAATGCACTGAGGTTAATGCACTAAAGTTGTTGCACTAAAGTTGGGGCACTGAAGTTGATGCACTCAGGTTGGGGTGCCAAACTTAAAGTGTCAAAGTGTGGGCACCCAAGTTGAGGCAAAGTTGGTGCAACTCTTTTCTCTAGGCCTACGTTCAAGGCACATTCGCCCGCAAAGTGGCAGCTGCCCTGCGGCAGATGCGCCAAAGTGTGGGCACCCAAGTTGAGGCAAAGTTGGTGCAACTCTTTTCTCTAGGCCTACGTTCGAGGCACATTCGCCCGCGAAGTGGCGGCTGCCCTGCGGCAGATGCGCCGTGTTGAGGCGGAGATGCGTCGCAAGGAAGAGGAGGAAGAGGAACGCCTGAGGGTGGAGGCCGAGAGGGCAGAGGCCCAGGACGCCGCAGATGCACGTGACGTTGCCTCCGCAGAGGACCTCATGCGGTATGCCATCTTGCAACTTGTCCGTTGTTTCCTTTTTGCTGCCCTTTCAGGTCTGTGTCTTTGGGTTCCTGACAAAGGTTTAGGGTTTTATACGAATTCTTCGGGAGCATGTCGGTGGGAGTTGGGAAAAAAAAGATGCAATATACATAAAACAAGCGACAACACGAGCACATCTTTCTACTAGCGGCAGACATAATAGTAGGGTAAATAGCAGCAAACATGATTATGTTTTATGCTAATTAAAAGACGTGCCTGTGTCACCTGTTGTTTTACGTGTGTTTTTTTTCCTGAAACAATAACTTGCAAATTGAGTATACACTGCTCCTTGTTATATTATGTATAGACCCGTAGGAATTACTTATTAGAAATGGAGAGACTAGTAATCTATGGCAGAGGACCAGGACTTTGAGATGGCACTGCATAAAATACCTGACACAGTTTGTAATGCACTCTTTTATTTGGTAATTTCTTTGGTATTTTCATCTTATTAAAGTGTCTGTATTAATATTATCTGCATTCTACAACTTCGTTTTTCTATTTTCGTGTCTTTGCTTTGTGTGTTTACTACAAAGAGGTACTGCATGCATTAGATGTAACTATAGGAGTGCCCCCTGTGTCTGGGCAACGGTGTTCAACTTTTCTTATTAAATTTACTGTGATTTTTATATTACATTACATAGAAATCTTCCTGACTTCCTCGAGTCCAATAAAGAGTGTGTAATATTGTGTAACGACAAAAAATCTTTTACGCAGAGCACCAAGATACCCCATTTACAAACTCTGATGCGAGGTGGACGCAGCAGGCAGAAAAGGGCTCTTGTACAATCTTTTGATTATTTTACCGACTGTATGTTTTAATCGAAACGGAGCCAACAAACATCACGTCTCTACCGACTTTTAAAACAGATTACCTTAACGAATGACTAGTCTCCCAAATGCCACGTAAAATGTCAGCTGTTAGCTACTGCCATCGGCATCTAGCTGTGTAAAAGGGATTCTAGACAGATGCAGTAAACTATACCTGAAAAACACTCGCATCTTACGGTGTTTGCTTTCTTTGACCCAGCGTACAAACGAGGCAGGAATATGGGTAAGTGGGCTTTTGGCAGTAGGACCCATCTGCATTTTGTTTTGCGGATCGCTTGCTGGGCATCTTGTCCTACGAGTTTAACTCTTGTCAGGTGCCGGCACTTAGAATTCTCAGCATACTCTCTTTAAAGTGACATTGTTTCGAGGCTATTTTCGCAGTTGTGTACAATTGAGGTCATGAGGAAAAATTTTAATGTGGCCTCCCACGGTATTCGGGGTAAATAAATACTTACGTTCTATAAACAGGATGTGGTCGTAAGGACTGGCACGTTTGTCACTGCTCACAAAATTCTAATTCTAATCTTACATACTTGAAACTGGGCGTGCAAACATCGTTTTACACAAAAGCTTTATGTCTATTTTTTTAGAGCTGAACTACGAACTAGTGAAGTACTAAAAATTGTGCAAAAACGGTGACTGTGCATTTTCTATGTTCTACATCGAATGTCTGTTGTTTGCACACTGGTCTGTGAGCTTGCTCTCAGTTGTGATCATTGTTTGTATATTTCATTAAAATTATTACTTATCACAATTATCCTGCTTGTTGCCAGCCTTTACTGGGCATTCTTGGCTTTTGTGCATTCTGCACGCCACCCAGGCTCAGCAAGCTTAAAAACCAGTGACCAAATGACGAACAGGCTGGTATATGACATAGAAAATACACTGTCGCCATTTTTGCTTTATTTTTAATATTTCTCCACCTCTGAGTTCAACTCTAAAAAAATTAGACATCCAACTTCTCATAAAACAATGTTTGTGTGCCCTGTTTCAGGTGTCTACGCTTGGAATTCTAATTTAGCAAGGCGTGCCAAATGTGCTAATCCCTACGGCCGCACCCTGTTCATAAGCGGCGGTTGAATAAATTGCCTGACAATTATGGCCGCAACTTTGATTGAACATTGTCTGAAAAAAGTGGCTTTCATCTAAAATGTTGCTTCCCCTCGTATCACCGGTGTGTGGCAGGAGAACGTCGCACCGACGCTGTCAAGTTCGGTGTGACGTTTGTTCAACGGTTGCAATTTGGCTTCCCCAAATTGGAAGCATGTCACCAAATTGTACATGCCAAATCGCAAGTGTCACACCAGTCTATTGCTAATCCTACCAGTCTTGTTTAGTTGATTTGTCCAAAAACGAGTTGACCAAACTAGTCACTGTCCCATGGCATCCAGTGACGACATGGCTGGCTTGCTCAACTGCGAAAGGACAGTTTTGAGCTGACAGGATGCCCTTGCAAGCGAAACGCATAACGAGGTGTAGTCTCATGCACCCTTTGCACCATTCACTCATTGGTCATGCCATCGCTCACACCCCGATTCTCATTTTTGCTTATCATCCCTTATGCTCACACCCCGATTCACGTTTTTGCTTATCATCCCTTCTGCTTTATGTTCATCAGTGTCACCGATTGTCGCTTTTGTGGTGTCATGGAACACACTATGATCACTTGGCAACTTTATTCTACTCACGTTGACTTCCAAGAACTTTTTTCTTCCTGGGAAAGAGAGAATTTTGGGCTTTCTTTTTGATGAAATTGGGTTTGGATAAATGTGACAAATTATCAGTATTCTACACAGGTCTGGAGGGATAATGCAGAAAAGATGTAACTGTCACACTTTCAAAAATATAAAAAGTTTTAAAGTGGATCCAGGAGAGGTTTGACCAAGACATGCAGCATTGTACTGTGTTTGCAAGTTCCCGAACTAAGTGCAAATCTGTATAGTTTATAGGTTTGTTAATTCATTGGCCGAAATTTCATAGATTCTTTTTGTGGAGGTATCTACCTGTGAACAGTGCTCATCAGGCCATTTTTTACATCTTTGTTTTGAGAAAAATGAATTCTTAAAGGTACATTATTTCTGTGACTTGTGACCCTCAGTTTTTTGTGAACTCTAGGTTGTTAGTCACTTCATAATCTGAGCTTCCTGACTTAACTGTGGTCCACTTTTACCCAAAAAATGCCATAGGGAACTGGACGAATGTTTGAGAACCTCCTCCAATGAGAGAAAAATATCAGTTCATTTTCATGGGTGAAAATGTGTCGGCCACATTTCTTTACCTTTTATTGCGTTAAAAAGATAGGATTTCCAGGATAGACCAAATCTTAATACACAGTTCATACCACACCATATAATTGGTAGTTTTTCTGTTTTGTGCTGAAATCGATGGGAATATTAGTGAGAAGTGTTACCTTCATATATTGGATTTTTTTTTTCTTGTATTGGTCTGCAAACCCAGAACCCATGGTATATAATTAGCGGATGAAGGAAAAAAAATTAACAGCAGGTAAACATTTGGCTGGAGAAAGTAGAGTGAATGTTAAAATCTTTGGCCTGTCCTGGAACCCTGGAAATCATGCCCCTCACTCCTCATCCTTCATTTATCAGCTGGAGCGTAGAACATTGCACGTTTGGCATCCTGCGAGGGGATGACTTAGGACACAGGAGATTTAAATGTAGAATATCTGTAAGGGTTGAGATCCCCGACGACGGTGTGACGTGACATCCCGAAAAACCTCACACCACAAAAGACTGTCATGAACAACTGTCACAAAAATGGCGAGGCATAAATCTCGCTAGGTTTCGTGTTCATCTGATGTCGTCAGCATGATGGTCATCACATGACACCGTGACTTCGCATGACATTGGGACATCAACTGACATTATGACATCACATGAACTGACATCATGTAGCATGACATGGCCACGTGAGATCCTAAGGTCATGTCACATGACATGGTAATGGGCTTAGCTGTGCTTTTATGTGACCTCAAGTCATGTGGCACAGTGTTTGTGTTGCTCTTACCCAGCTCAGCTCAAAACGCTATCTATTTCCAGACTTTATTTGTAAGATAAAGGTGTACATTAATTCCTCTTTGCCGCGGCATGCCTAGGACGGCCAAGGAGGAGCTGGCGGCCATCTCCACCCTGGTCGAGAAGAGTGTGCTCCGACGCATTCCGGCGGGCTCTGGCGGCGCGGGGGAGCCCGCCCCTCAGGCGGAGTGCCTGGACCTGGACGAGATGTTCTCGTTCCTGAGTGAGGTGAACGACCCCCACGCTCAGGCACAGGAGTTCGTGACCGGCATCACCCAGGAGGTCGACTCCATCATGCAGGAGGCCGAGGCACACGAGGTGCTCACTTGTCTCTCTCTCTGCGCTTTAAACATGCTGTGCTTTATGACAGAACCCCCTACTCCTTGAGATTTGTCCATCTGTCTGTGCATATACCTTATGACAATTAACGCATGTCAGAACAACTGGTCAGTTGGTTGTCGTTGGGTGTCAAGTGGTGGCATAACCTGGCATCCTGTTATGTGAGTACATCGCATTGATGTCACGTGACACTTTGAGTGAATACTGTGACATTGAATGACCTCGTCGTGCAACGTCAGTGTCACGTGAAGTGACATCACATGACACATCACTCGACACCGTAACATTAGCGTTCTCGCTTACCACCCCCATACCTTCGAGCTCCCCATGACACAAAAATTCTCGGCGTCCCCGCAGGCGTGCTCGCTGGCCTCGACGGACCTCTCTGCATCGACGGGCGACCTGCACCACATGCACCAGGAAGGCGACGTGGACGTGGCGATGAGCCCGAGCCCCGTGGTGTCTCCCTCTCCGCCGCCGCCGCCCTCCCCCAGCTTCATCCCGGGCCGCAGGCCTCGCAGCCCGGCCCTGGCAACGCCCCTGGCAGAGCTCAACGGACCTTCGATGGAGGTGGGCCCCCTCGACTCCCACCAGAAAGAACAGGAGTACAGAATCAAACCTCGAAATATCCTCGCAACGTTTCGAAACGGGTGAAATATGACCCATGATATCCGTAAATGATAATCACATTCTTGTATTTTCAACAAATAGCTATATATTTTAATGCGAAATCATTAACTGGTCCCATGGAGTGAAGCCGCCGTTGTCTAGCAGCGGGACGGTACCTAAATTCCCATTGGCTGCTACGCATCATGTGGCTTCATAGCAACGGCGTCATTGTTGCAAAGGAGGCAGCCGAACTGCTGGCGGCGCAAGGGGAGGGGAAATTCGGGTATGCACCGGCCTGACATTAGGCAAACATTAGGCCTAACGTTAGGCCGATTGTTACGCTTTGAGGTCTAACGTCGTCAACCAGTATGCGCAGTGTTTGACGTGAGGGGGGACGTGGGTATGCGCTGGCTCGTTGTTAGGCCTAACATTACGCTTTGAGGTGTAACGTCGGCCGGTACCCGCAGATAGGGCGATGATGATGATGAAAGGACACACGATTTCAGCATGCACCGTGCCGAGTTCTGCACTTCCGCCGCTGCCTCACCCAGTGGCACGACAGTGACCAGCGAGCCAGGGCGGTCTGCGTGTTGCACCGCCACACTCCCTGCTGGGACTGTGGCCGTTTCTGCTCGTCTTGGCGCCGAGAATGCTTTCACTGTAACAACTCGTAAGAAGTGCTGATGTGCCCTCAAAATATTTTTCGTTCCAACTGACAGATTCTAGTGAGCGCTTCAACATCAGCCATTGAGGCGGCGCAATGTGTCTCGGGATAATTTCCCCTGACGTCTCGCTGACTATGTCACGGTCCCATGAACGGCGAAGGGTACCGTAATTACGATCGTCGTCACTAGGTGGCACCAGCTTTATCATCAATGCATATTACAATCCTGCCAAGTGGGAATACCCCAGGTATGGTATACCAGAACTGAGAGGTGCCAGCGCCGCTCATCCCTGGGCACCTCTGTTGGAAACACCGAGTTGTGGCGCTGCTACTAGTGGGATCGTGACGTCAGACGTTGCAGCAATGCTCGACCCCTTGACTACTAGGTGGTACTGAGAAATCGTTTTATTCGTTTCGAAACTGCTTTTCTTGTGTTTAGGGACGAAAGACTGGTGTTTCTGAGTTGCTATTGTAAAAGAGACAGTGTCTACACAAAGAAATAGGCGCTAAAATTTCGCTTCCATACCCATTTAACGATCGCAACCTTCGCCTTACCAACTGAGGGACATAGCGCTTTTGGTACACGAAATGGTATTTTACTTGAGTGCCTCAGCATCCTATGTCAAAAATGCGCTTTGAAAGGGACAGTTGCCACAGAGTTGGCGAGCTGCCAAGTTGATATTGCCTCTCGGTCCAGCTGCATTGTGACTACGGTGTCTGGAATGTGCCTCTGACCGGTGCATTTTATTCCTCCCACGCATCTAAAGCGGTCTCGAAGTGGCAACAAATAGCGTCACAAAAGCCAGCGTCGCACCATCAGACGTCCCAGTCCCGGTGGTTGGGCGTAGGAGTTCCAGGAAAAAAAGCGCGTAAGAATGCAAGCATCGCCGTCGTCGCAGCACCCTGGCTCCTGGCTGCAGAGTCTTCTGTGGATTGTTAAGCTGGAGAGCGACCTGGAGCAGAGCAGGCATCTGCTACATGCACCACCGCTGCCATGACGCCACCAGGATCCAATTGCTGACACTTTTACGACCGCATCAAACGGAAACCAAGGGGCCACTTTTTCGGACGATTCAAACACAGCATTCGAAGACACGTTCCGGGCACCTTAGTCGTGGCATGTTGGCATGGCGTCTTTGTGAAAAAATAGTGATAACAAAAAAAAGGAATGGGAGTGGGAGAGGATGATGAGGCCGGCTAGAGCAAGGCACGTGTCAACGCTCCTCTAGCTGCAGCTGCGTCGCACGCAGTGCAGGTGATGCTCGTGTCCTAGCTCGGTGTGGCGGCGACGTTTTTAATGGTTACAACGTCTTTTTTAAGTAAACCGGATTATAATTAGGAACGTTTACGGCACTTGCATTTGATAGCGTAGGTGCAACGCTTCTCCCGCTGCAGCGGTGCCCTGCGGGAAAGCGGCCTGACAAAACTTCATGCGCTTCAACGGCATAGTTGCTCCTTATAGACGGATAGAAGTGTGAGCAGAGAGAATTTGGAACAACACGTTGGTGCTTTTTGAGGTGGAGCTTGATAACCATAGTAATGGACAGGAGATGCAAAACACAAGGATTAAGACAGGTCTGTTGTTCTGTACAGTTGTGAGCAGCATAGCACATTGAACCCAAGATGTGGTACAGGCATACCAAAGTAGTTTGAGCGATCGAACCCACGTGGGCCTTCTGGTGAGCCGCCCATTTTGCGGTGCTCGAGTGCTTTTCGTAAGAGCCTACAACTCTGGGGTAGTCTCATAGAAATCGGGAAGTTTGTGGGCCGCCCTTCTCCTGTGGCTAATTTACGCAGTTGCTTGCATCTGTCTACACAGTCCCCTCTAGCTCTGTGGTGTGTGTGTCGGTGAAAGTATTTTGGTACACTGGTAACTCGAAGAATTCTTAATCTTGGTATCTTTCTTGGAAGCTTGCTACGTCCTGAATTCCTACCGGTCGGGGTTGGTTTCAGGATCCCGGCGTGCGGCTGAGGCGCCCCAATCAACGGCGGCAGCCTGCAAGCCAGACAGAGTCCGAAGATGCCGAAAGGGAGCTCAGGTATGAGCTGCACTTTGAATTGCGCATAGGAAGATGAGAGTTACATGGAGTTTTTCTACATGCACTACTCTCACAAGTAAGCTTAAACTGACTAGTAGTTATTTTACGAAATTCTTCCTGTTCTTTGTTGATGTCATAGCCACTTTTTCTTTTTTGATCTGTCCTTTTTTACTACTCTGCGTGCTGGATTCAATATGCATTTTTAATTATTATTGATTTGGGTTATTATTTATTTGTATTACTATTATTTATTATTACTTATTATTATTTATTATTAATATTAATATTGACTCGTATTTATTTATTATTTTTATTATTAAAATATATGATCATTACAATATTACTTATTAATTATAAAAACAATTAAAAAAAATACAAAAAGGAATATTGGCAAGGCTCTTGTAAGTTGATTATTTCCTGAATATAGTGTACGGATTCATGCTCTGGACGATTATTTCGTTTGATGCACACAGTTCTACACCGTGATGGAGCAGCAGAGCAAAGACTCCACCCCATCTGCTTGCTAAAATTGTGTAAATTGCTTTACGCAATGTTCTGGGCAGTACTCCACAAATTTACTCAACAAAAATTTATGTCTCTTTCCCAGATCTTTGGGAAACTCAACAAACTTTTTTAACCCTGCTATAAACCCTAGAATCTATCTGTGTGGAGGCTTCACTAACTGACTTTCATGTTATGCATTCTAAAAAGTTATTTATTTTTTTTTTGCAAGACTGGTCTAGTAGGATTATCATGAGATTGCACAATTTGGCCGTGTTGAATTCACACAGTGCACCAGTTCATACGTTCGGTCACGCTCAACATGGAACACACACTGTGCGTGAGTTCGCACATCTGATTGCACTCAACGCGAACTTGCACATTGTGTGAGTTCACACATTAGATTACACTCAACACAAGCTCACACACTGTGCGACTTCGCACGTTTAATTACGCCCAACATAAGCTCACACAGCATGCAAGTTTGTACGTACGATTACACTCCACATGAACCCACACAGTGTGTGAGTTCACACATTCGATTGCACTCAACAAAAGCTCACAGAATCTGGAAGTTTGCACATTCGATTAAGCTCAATGCAAACCCCCCCGCCCCCCCCGTTTTCTCAGCCTAAATTTGTAGACATTCTTGGTTTTCACCTCGACCAAGACAGTCGGGCGGCGACTTGGTTTCAGCGTACCATCAGCACCTCGAAACAGCTGAACCACCTGTTAAACAGGGTAGCCCACCGCTCCCGCGGAATGCACGAACATGATCTCCGTATCTTTGCTAGGGCCTTCGTGGTGTCCCGCATTATGTACGGCTACCCGTACTACCACCTTACCCGCACCCAAAAACTCAGGCTCGAAATAGTTAATCGGGAACTGCAACGAATTGTCACCGGCCTTCCGAGATACACACGAATCGATGCGCTCACCAGCTGCAGCCAGATGAACAGCCTTGACGACCTGGCCTCCACCCAGATCGCAACTCAAGAAACTCGACTCCGAGCCACTCTAGCGGGGCGCTTCACGCTGCGTAAGCTAGGTTACAACATCGACCACCTCCTACCTTTACCCACCCCACCCCCGCCATGGGAGCTCTGCCCTCTCACAGCACCCCGTCCCCTCCCTCGGAACATGGGTGAAAAAGCGCAAGCCCGCCGCAGCGACTTTGCTCGCCGACATCTCCACTCTCTCCTTGTTCGCTCTTCATCGGCTCTAGTTTTCTACGCGGACGCGGCTGTGGACAATAACTCCACGCCAATCTTCAGCACAGCATGGTGCGATGTCGACGGTCATCGACGCTGTACACAAGTTTTCATGACCCCCTGCTCCTCTAGTCACGCTGAACTTTGTGCTATACTGCACTGCTTAACCTCCGTTAGCACTTTAACCCTGGTACCCTCCTCCAGAATCGTAATATATACAGATTCTCAAGAAGCCATCCGTGCTCTCCGCCACTCATCTCCATCATCTGCCATCGCTATTCAGATTCATCAGGCAGCCATTTCTATCCGGACAGCCAGCCACCATCCCCTCATCGACTGGGTGCCCGCCCACAGCGGCATTCCCGGCAATGAAAGGGCTCACCGACTTGCGCGCGCTAAACTTCTCTCCGCGTGAGCCGGGGCCCCTACTTTTCCTACGCCACCGGAGCTCACACCTGGCTCCTTTCACGATTCACACGAAGCCCGGCAGGAGCACGCCAGCCGATGGCGTCATTACCTGACTACTCAGGCTAACCCCCTTGACTTCCCCTCTCTTTCCCACCTTCCTCTCACTCGCCACGAGACCTCCCTTCTACAGCAAGCCAGGTCAGGAGCGCTCCTCGCTCCCTCCCTGCTTGCAAAGATGTATCCCCAGGTCCACATCAACCCTCAGTGTACCCACTGCCACATTCCTGCTAGTCTCCCCCATCTTTTGTGGGACTGCCCGCTCCACTCAACAGCCCGCGTTCGCGCGCTCTCAACCCTCTCACCTCCCCCCTCCACTCTTACTGAGTGGCTCAACCCCCCATCCGCTCCTGACCCTGGTCGTGTCCTGGCGGCATTCCAGGCGATCCTCCGATATTTAGAGGATCCGCAGGCGCCCCCCCTCGGCTCCAGGCTGCTCAAGCAATACGAGCCAATCATCGCCGCCGCCCGACGTCTCTCTGCCCCTGGTAACACCAGGGCCACATAAGACGACGAGATAAAAGACCATACAGCAGAGCGCATAGGGCGCTCATTCATTTGGTCTGTAAATAAAGACGTTTGAAAGAAAAAAAAAAGTAGACATACAGAATTCAAGAGAGGAGGTTTCGGGGGTCAGGACATCCAGACCTCCCCTCTGAATCCGCCACTGTGTGTGAGTTCACACATTCGATTTTTAAGCTCAACACAAACTCGCAGAATGTGCAAGTTCACACATTCGGTTACGCTCAGCACATTTGATTACCCTCGACAAAAATTCGTACCGTGCCCAAACTTGGGTCAAACTTAACCGAGCTTGCTCTCTACGTCCCCGCAGGCGTCGCCACCGGGTGGAGAAGAAGCTCATCGAGATGGAGGCTGCGCAAGAGGATGTGGACGAGGAACAGCAACAGCAGCACCACGACATGATTGAGTTTGCGGAGCGCCACTTCAACGCGCACCTGCGTGACTTTGGGGGCGGCCCCATGATGCGCACTCTCACCCGGCGAAGGAAGTCTTCGGGAGAGCTGCTGCCCAAGTACGAGATGGTGACCTTCACCCGGAACAGCGCCATCCCCACGTCCCACGTCCACATGTACGACCCGGAGAACGTCACCATCGCTTGCACCATCTTCAAGGTGCCTCTTCTTTGAGCCATTCTTTTGGGACACATATTTCAACTAACTATAAGATTATTTGCGACTATTTTAAATTAAATGCATCCACAACTATATATATATAGACCCTTTCAGGCAAAATTTCATGGGTGCCGCCATCTTGACGTCACGTGACCCTGCCGCCATAGCCGCCCTTCAGTTTCTCGCCATTCCTCCGCGTTGTGTGCTGCACCGGCCGCTACCAGAGCCTTGTTTTCGCATTCTTTTACGGTCCGCGTTGAAATCGTGTGTTTTCTTCAAGGCTTTTCGATATTTCGGGCTTTCATTTAATCATTTGATATCTATATTTCGACATAGCTCTTGTATTTTCTTATTTGTGAAATGAAGTCGGACAGCGAATGGATCGACGATACAAGATTATGGCATCAGAGACCATGTAAGTTCATCCCATTCTAACGTCTTTTCTCGCTAATAAAGAACAGTCAACTCCATTGCGACATATGCAAATTTCAACTGACGCAGTAAGGTTGTGCTTCTCGCTGCATGTGCGCGCTCGTTTCCGTAAAGCTGACCCACATTTAAGTGATTTTGCGTGCGACGAGATGAGCGACTGCGACAACGACGAGAGTCAGTGACGAAGGTTTCTCATTGTCGCCTGTTGCATCGCTCGGTTTCTTGGGTTTTTAGAAAACGTCGCTCACCTTCTTGGTCGCTTGCTCCCGTCGCTTCCATGCGGTTTGCCTCGTCGCGCGACTGCCCGAGCGACAGCGAAGCGGGTTACCGTCGCTTGTCTCTTTGCTCGCCGAATCGCATGCATGCGGTTTATACTTATATCGAGGCGCCAATGGTTCAATGCTGTGTGCATGGAAATTAATTGAGTATAAACCGCATGTAAGCGATTTGGCGAGCGACCATATAAGCGACAGCGACCTCCTTCGCTGTCGCTCAGTCAGTCGCGCGACGAGGCAAACCGCATGGAAGCGACAGGAGCAAGCGACCAAGACGGTGAGCGACGTTTTCTAGAAATCTCAAAACCGAGCGATGCGACGGGCGACGGTGAGAAATCTCCGTCGCTCTTTTCGTCGCACGCTAAATCGCTTACATGAGGGTCGGCTTTTAGGGAAACGAGCGCGCACATGCAGCGAGAAGCACGACTGTGATAGCCTTACTGCGTCAGTTGCAATTTACATATGTCACAATAGTGTTGACTGCCCTTTATTAGCGACAAAAACGTAAGAATGGGATGAACTTACATGGTCATTGAAGCCTCATAATCTGTCCGATTCCATTCCATAAATAAGAAAATACAAGAGCTATGTCGAAATATAAATATCAAATGATTAAATGAAAGTCCTAAATAACGACAAGACCTAAAGAAAATACAAGATTTCAACGTGGAACGTATAAGAACACGAAAACGAAGCTCCGGCAGTGGCCTGCGCAGCACACAACGCAGAGCAACGGCGAGAAACTGAAGGTCGGCTATGGCGGCACGGAAAGCGCGCGAAGGGCGCGCCGACTGGTGGCAGCTCGAGTAACTGACTCGCTGAAAGCGTCTATATATATATATATAAAAATTGTGTACACCACAATTGGTATGTTTCAAGTGTCCTAATTTTTATTGAGAATTTGCGAATGTGGTTAGAGTCCGTACGCTGATGACACCCCTGGTGCAGGACCTGTGCAAGTACCTGCGCGGCGACGGCAAGCCCGAGGGCGACGTGCACGCCATCCAGAGCATCATTGGCTACGGCATCGAGAGGGAGGAGCTCCGGGACGAGATCTTTGTGCAGCTGGTCCGCCAGTCCACCAACAACCCGAGCCGGGAGGCCTGCGTCCGGGCCTGGCTCCTCATCGCCCTCTGCGTCGTCTCCTTCAGACCTTCCAAGGCGTTCTCAAAGGTCAGTGGTGGCGTGATCCTCGTCTTGCTCGGCTACAAAGTGTTAACAGTGGAAGGGCTCGTCGAGTTGCGCTTGTGGCCTCATCTGTCGATAGTTTCGGCAAGCCCTTGATAACTGTCATTTGCTTTCGAGCAAGTACTCGCTGCACCTATCGGTTACCTGTCAACTTCCGCATGACACATTCCCAATTGAAAGCATGTTAATGACACAGGCCTCAGGGGTAGAAGTGGGCTTGACCAACCAGGGTAAATAATATTGAACTCCCAGTGATGTGATTGCTGCGCCAATTGCGCCAAACTGCGCCAAGGTTAACCCTGCTACATCCTGCTACATTTTGCCGAAATATGGGTGATCTGCGCCAAGCCTGCGCCAAAAGACCAATTTTGGTGGTCTTTCAAAACCGAAACTAAACTGAGTACCGTAATTGAGCATGCGTGAGCTAGGTGGCGCAAGCGGACGCCCAACAAAGAGTACCTTGTATCAATCGCCCATCTGGTTTTGCATAGTTTTTCCCGCCACCTCTTGTTTCACGCTCTCGTCATTCATGTGTGTCGTCTCGCGTCTTTTTAAAACAAATTTCAACGATAGACGCGGGCGTGTGTTGACGCTTCAGTGCTTCAGTCGTCGTACAAAGCGCTCCAAGTACTTTTTGACCCTGACACGCGATGTCTCGTTTTGACCTGACTCGCTCAGGTTCTTTTTTTTTGTGTGCGTTTAGCTTGTACCTCGCCTGCCGGCCTGGCAAGGACGTGCCGCTGGACTGTTTTTTGTAGTATTTTGCATACAATTTTGGGAACCAGTTGGTGACGGAGCGGAGTGGCATGGTGTCTGTTTCTATCGAACAGCCATCTCCGCTCGCGCAACGAAACACGTGCAAATGCAAGCCTGCCGAAGTTGCCCTCATGTGCATGCGGACATGACTGCACGACAGAGGCACCAGCCGAGACGCTTGCAACCCATTGTTTTACGTTTTCTTACTTTTGGCGAAAATCTGGCACGTCGGGAATCAGTAAAACGGTGGCAAGCGATTTTTCGGAATTGCTCGGCAATGCCCACAGCACTGTGCACTTGTGGGATGTCTCAATGTCTCTTTGGAGACATTGAAAGTGGGAGTTCATTACTAGCCAAAGGCAAAGCGAGGCTTGCAACAGCCTTGGAAAAAGTTCTGAAAAGCAAAAAGAAAAGCACCCGCTAGTCTTAATGCACCTTTTCTTGTATACAATTTCGCATTGCACTGCAGTAGTTACGTGTTTCATCAGTTGGAGACAACTTTCATTTATTATATAACTATATTTCATTTTCAAATCAATTTTAATATGTGCAGTTTGATCCTTACTTATCTATAGCGGGTACATATATTTATATCATTTAACTGAAGCATTGCAAAATCTGTCATGTCATTGGCATTTCAGTAACATGTTGAAAGACTCCCAGGTGGTCTAACTTGACCATAATTTGTTTATTGCGGCGAGCAAAGTGGCCTTCGCTCGTTCAGCACTTAAAACGAATATGTTTATTTGTTTATTTTTCTAAGAATATCTGCTCCAAAAGCCGCTTTTGCTGCTCCAAAACACCGTTCTGGCTGCTCCAAAAGGTGCTCCAAAACGGCTTAGGCCAATCACATCACTGAACTCCTGCCCATCTATTCTACTGCATGCTTGGTTAGTTGAGAATAAATGGTTTCAAATGGTAAACCGCTGGTTTAGGAAAGGCAGTTAAATGGAAGGTGTACTTTGATTTGCACTGATTCTTACATTTTTTTTCATGCAGTATCTTTACTGCTATCTGAAGAAGAGCGTCCTGGAGGACTCGGAGATTGCGGCCTATGCCCAGTATTGTCTCATGAACCTGAACAACACCAATGCAACCAATCGGAAGATGCCGCCGTCCACACTCGAAGTCAACGTGAGTTTCATCCCTGCAGTTAATCGACATCCTAACAGGAAAGTAGAGCCTCGCTATGGTAAAGTCAGTTTTTACGGAAAAAACTATTCACTAAATATATTCTCACTTGATATCAGTACCTAAAATTTCTGTGCCAGTACTGAAACCATAACATTAGCTTTAGGGATGGGCGAATATTCGGTAATTACGAATAGCCAATCGAATTCTGTTCTATTCGGCATTTGCTTCGAATCGAATTTAAGTATTCAACAATATTGAATTATTCGCCAATACTGAATTATTCGACAATACAGAATTATTCAACCTTTCTAAATACAGTCAAACCCGACTATATCGAACCCGTTCACATCGAATTATTCCTTATATCGAACACTTTTTGTGTACAGTAATGTTGCAGAGGCAAAAACCAGGGTTTCATCGAACAAAAATAGCAGCCGCTACCGATATATCGAACTGTCAAGAGCGCCGTTTTGCTCTCCAAGCTGGCTTTCCCCTGACGCGAGCGGCCGCATTGGGGGAAAGCCACCCTGCAAAGCCCGCTGGCTTTTTTTTTTTTTTGGGGGGGGCGGCCGCGTCGATTGTTTGGATGAAAAGAAAAAAAACAGCTTTTGCGGAGGGAGCGGAAAGAGGGTACTCCTTGCTCTGTCCGCAAAAGAGAATATTATTTTTTCTTCCAAACAATTAACGCAACTGCTAAAAAAAAATAAAAAAAGTTAGCTTGCTTTGTTAGTTGGCTTCCCCCAACGCAGCCACCTGTCTTGGGGGAAAGCCAACTTGCAGAGCAAAACGGCTCTCTGCAGGAGAAGGTGCTCCTGCTCGGACATACTCTGTGCTCTCGGCATAGTTCGGCGCTAATGCGCGAATATAGAAGGCAGCGGCCTTGACATTTCGGAGTCCGTCAATAGCGTAGAAAAATATTGTTATCCCGGATGCAATGAAGAAAAAGCAGCAGAAGATGCAAGACTACTTCATTGTGTAATATTTCAGCAGAAAGTGGATTTTTGAGAGTGTAATTTATTAAAACTTTTATATCGAATTACCCACTATATCGATCTAGTAGACCTTTTTTTCCGAATTCGAAATAAATGGGTTTGACTTACACTGGCTTGAATTTTCATCCAGGTGGCGCAAGCTTCTGACCATTTCAGCTCCCGAACTTAATACACTTGAAATTAACAATTACAGTACTTCTAATACCAAATAAAGGCAAATATAAAACTACATTTTAAGCATATCTTGTGGTATTTGTTGCTTATACTATTCGAAGTATTCGATTCGAAATTATTCGGCCAAAATCACTATTCGCTTTGAATTCAATTCGGACCCAAAATCCTCTATTCGCCCATGCCTAATTAGCTTTTCTTCGTGATTTTTATATTGTGATTTTGTATTATTTGTTTCTACAGAGAGCTTCTACCGTAACCCGAGATTATTATTGTCATTTCCGCAGTTGCCTAGCACACTGAGATTAACTTGAAAGTACTTATTGCATCCATCATTTGCGAATCCGTTGAATGTTGCGACTTCTAGTATTGACACAGCATTAGACACTGTATAGGAAAATCGTTAGGGAAGATTTGAAACCTGGTTGCATGTGTACAAAACTCTGGGCATGCCATTTGTCAGTGATCAACTAGTGCAGGGGCTGTCATACTTTTCGGTCTCGAGGAACCCTTATCTTACCTGATTAAAAGCTGAAGAACGCCTCCCAACCTTGGGATGGGTGCGACAAAGCAATGTAAACCTACATTGCTTTGTACAAGCCTAGAGACCTTGTAAACAACTAATCAAAATGCTTGACTCATAGCTATGCATTAATGGATGACTCAGATCTGCTAAAATAGTGCTGATACTGGAAAAACACTTTCGATAAATATAGATAGATAGATAGATATTTCTTTGTATGTTTAAGTACAGCCCACATAGAAGGCGTTGCCACCTGTGCATATGTGCCTATACGTCCGTCTAGATGTATGCTTTACTTTACTTAGAGGCAGGGAGAGTCAAGGAAATTTGGGAACTTGAGGAACCTATGAAAGTACTCTGCTTGGGAACCCTTGAGTTCCTAGAAACCCGGTTCGAGAACCCATGAACTAGGAAGTGGTCATAAATTTATCTTGACTCTACCCTCGGTGCTGTTAAGGCTAGAGTGTTTCACTACAGGGGAATATCCTTAAAAAGGGGCAGTCAAGGGGATTTTGAGATTGTCTTTTTATTGTCATGACTCACTCTACAGGCTCTAAGCATTCTAAAAAACTCGAAATCACATTCAACAGCGGCCAATTTTCCTATTAAAAGACCAATCAAAGATTGTGCCGCGCCCCTCTTTCTGTGCTGTGGCGCAGAACACCAGGGGGCACCACCGGATGGGAAGGCAGCAGGGGAGGGCCACGCGACAGCCAATCACGAGTGATAGCTCCCCGCCGGATTGATTTTTCAAAGCACGCGTATTCGAAAATTCAGTTTGCTGGGAAGCCTTCACCTGTGATTGGCTATCGCGTGCCCTCCCCGCTGCTTTCCCGCCTGGTGGCACCCCCTGGTGTTCTGCGCCACAACACAGAAAGAGGGGCGCGGCATGATCATTGATTGGATTTTTAATAGGGAAATTGGCCAACTTTGAATGTAATATCAGGTTTTTTAGGATGCTTAGAGCCCATAGATTGAGTTATGCCGGTAAATAGACAATCTCAGAATCCACTTGAGGGCCCCTTTAATTCAAACTAACATGTGGGTCCTATCCTATGTGTTTCTAGGGAGGAAACTCCCAGTAATTCAAAACTTGCATTATTTAAGCAAAGTTTGTTGTCTCTCTCGGATTCAAATGAACCAAATTCCACCGTAGTTTGAGGCTGAAACACGGCGTCTCCCTCGTGGCAGGCGGTGCGGCTGCGTGAGAACCTGGTCTGCCGCTTCTACTTCATGGACGGGCGGACCAAGGCCATTGACATCCACCCTTCGATCACGGCCGAAGAGGCCATGCGTACCCTCGCCACCAAGATCGGCCTCCGATCCCTCGAAGGCTGGGCACTGTACGAGGTATGCCGTCCGACGGCCACCCCGATACTTTAGGCGGTGCTTACGGAGTATTTGCACGACAGATCTTCATATCCAGAGAAAACTGAGTATGTCATAGATCTGCAAGGAGAAAAGGCCACTAGAAGGAGGAGGCAGTGCAAAAAATCTGAGCAAGCATTTGCACGACAGACTCGCACATTGTTGAGTCAGCAGGGCCTCACTTTTCGAGACCGAGCTTTCGAGACCGAGCTTGTGGATGGGCTCATTGAACAAAAGGCAGAGAGAGATTAAAAAAAAAAGTGTGCCGCTTCTTAATGCTGCTGGCCCTAATCCTTCCCCAATATGACGAAATCTGTCGCTCCGAGAGGACGACGAATATTCTTTAGGCTGGTTGAAAATTCTCCGCAGCTCCCCGCGGGCTCGGGGTATTAGTGATCCTTCGTGAAGCGGCGCACGTGACCTCAAAGCTCGATTTCGTTTAATCCCCTTCTTCCGGAAAAGCTTTTTCGTGCGACCACACCATTACTGAGACATGCGCGCATGCAACAACTGTGCTCATCTATCACTACTAAACGGGGCTTTAAGAAAACTCTGGCTCCACTGGCACACTTTTCAAAAGCAGTTAGAATCTCGCTGATAATTCAGTTTGCTGCTTTTGCCAACACTAGCTGGGGTACCGCGAATCAAATCGTTTTTTCTATTGCAGAGCACCCCTGACCATGAGCATGTGATCAAAGGATATGAGTACCTCGCAGATATCATCTATCAGTGGGAAACGTGAGTTGATTGCACTACACTTTATCTTTCTGTTTTACATTGAATTCAGTTTGGGATAGACGGCCGTTTACTTCACAACCGAAAGAAACTGATTGATGATAAATTCTTAACCAAGTTTAAATAGTGCCAACTTGTAGTATAAAATTGAGGAATAGAAAAAAAGATATAAGGAAAAAGATGCAGATGAATGTGCTTCAAATTCAGCGTGGCATTATTCAATTAATTCATTTTCAATTTAAAGTTCTGCATGTCGGAAGTTTTCCAGCGATGTTTGTAATACATTGTTTTATATGTTTGTGGCTTGAAATGACAGAAAAGTTGCACAAGGAGAACTGGACCCCTAGTCAGAACAGATATTGAGAGCAGTGGCATCACTAGAGGGGCGGGGGAGGCGAGTGGGGGGGCGGGGCAGGGACAGATTGCCCCAGGTTCGGCGCTCAGGGGGGTGCAGCTTGGCAGTGAAAGCGAGGGGGGCAATAAGAGTTGGGGATGGGAGGGAGGGGTATTTGTGTCGAGGTGGGCTAGCGCCGCTGACCCTAGTGTTGCCTTGATTGAGAGGACAAACTTCTTCGTTGTTGAGGGCCTCCCTTTACTTGTCAACAGCCAATAACTGCTTAGATCCTGGGTGATTGATTGCCGAGTGCGGTAATGTACTGCAGCTTGGAGCACATGGAGCAAAAGCTCACGCTGCAGAACCCAGCGATCTTGGGCTCAATCCCACTGCACTACGCACGTTAAGGTCAGCAGTCGTACTGCAGTGGTTAAATTTCTCATGTACAGCAGAGACACCAGATGCCGATTGGGGCTGACTAACTTCTGGCTCTCTAAACATTTGCACAACTTGATTATTGTAGACCCTCAACGCTCTCACGCTCATGCTGCACAGGTGTCGCCGTAGCTCAGCAACGCTGACGAAGTACACCACCATCTCCAAGCGGGGTCCGACAAAGGCGCTGGGAGGCGGAGAGTGCCGCTTTGTGTTCCGCAAGCGGCTCTTCAAGTTTGTCCGCGAAATCCCCCAGGATCCCGTGGAAGTGAGCCTGCTCTATGCGCAGGCGGTCCACGACGTTGTGAAGGTACCCTCTCCTGTCTCAGTCCATCCTTGAACGCATCGGGTACCGTAGACGTTAAGGCTGGTTCGCTCCCTTGCGACTGCTTACAGCCGTGTGCTTTAAGACGTCTTAAAATCTCTGACGACGGCAGAACACACTGGCGTCATCTATCGGGAAACGATGGAACACTCGCAAATTCGGTATCATGTTGCGGGTGGAAAAGAATTGACAAATTTAGAACTAAGAATAAAGGTTTAATTGGCGAACTTGTGCCAGAAACAAAAGAAAGAACAAGCGCCGAGAAAGCAGAAGCAAGCGTCAAGGTGTCAGCGTGACGGTTGGCAGTTCCACTTTAGCAGAGCGTTTGCTCTGCTAAAGTGGAAAGAGTGGAGGGCTTTGGGAGAGGAGGCTGTCCTAACTTAACCTTATAGCTGGAAAATGCAGGACCAATGAAAGAGCAGTTTGGGCTCTTGTAGTCGGGAATGGCTAGTCCATGCAGTACTCTTCAATGCACATTTCTTGTGAACCATTTTACCATCCAGTTACCTCTGAATGGAAATACAAATGGAAATGCATTAATCCCTGGTTAACTCTAACTCGGCTCTCTCGAAATATTGGTTAAGCTGAAAGATTTCCTTCCCATGGAATGAACTCCTATAGGTACGATGCATTCACTCGTCGCTTATCTCGGAAAGCTTTCAGGACCGACGTTGAGGTGTATGCACTGAGCAACCTGCGTTTCAAGAGTGTTTGTTGTCTTACTTTTCTTTCTTTTTTTTTTCTAACTGGCTTGGCAGTTGGTGCTGCTGTTTCTCTGTTCCTCACGCTCAACGCTATCTTCCACTCTTCGTCTTATTCTTTCGTTCAGTTTTTGGGGGTTCTTTTGGTTTTTCTGTTTGCTTTTGTGTTCTTGCTTTCTGGTCTCGCTGTTTCATCATATGTGTGTTGCTTGTTGATAATTTTGTTGTGGTCATTTTGTTCTCCCCACGGCATTGCGTGAGTGTCAAGCCAGTTGATGCAATCGTTGGAAGGGTTTCATTTGCACAATGCACGACTAGTGCAATGAAAATTCAGTACTTTTCTTATCTCGAAACTCCCCTTATCTCGAATTTTTATCTGGTTTTATGATTTTGATTTAGCGAGGGTTTACTGTCCCCTGAATCATCTTTCTCCTGCAGGCTGATAGCTTCCCGGTGGTGGAGAGAGTTGCCCTTCAGTTGGCGGGTCTCCAAGCCCAGGTTTCTGTAGGGGAGCCATCTGAAACTGAGGAACTCGACAGGTACGTCATTCACTGTCTATGCAAATCTAAAACCATCTCCTCAACAAATATGTTAAGGCATAGGACAAACTTGACATTCACCAAATTGTGCAAGCCGTCGAGCACGTCGGCTTTCCCGCCTCGCACCCGCGCATCGTGACCGAGACGACGAGGGGTTGTTTCCAGTTTCTTTCCGGCGTCACCAGCACGCATTGGCTTTCTCACTTTGTACAGGCGCAACGAGAGAAGACGACTCGACGGGGGATTTCCGCTGCCATCGTCGCCTCCACTGTCTTGGCTTTCACACTTTCAAGCCGCGCAATGTGGCGAAGGTGATCCGACGGGGTACTTTTCGTTAACGCAATGTTACCCACACGTCTCGTCCTTTCCGCCCTGCACCCGTCTGTTGCAGCGAAGACGACACAATGTGAATTTGCGTGTGGCTTCCGGTTGTGCAATGCCGCTCGTCGTCCTCCTGCAGGTACAGGGACGTGGAGAACTACATTGCTGAGCGCATCCGGGACACGAGGCCGGAGAACGAGTGGATCCAGGCCCTGTGCACCGCTCACAGGGTGAGTCTGTCTTCACGTGCTGCAGTGCAAAGGGTCACTGACGAGAGGGTATAGACACCAGCGGGATGGGAATGGCAAGGAAGACTCTCAGCTGTCCTGCCTTCAGCTCGACCATCCTACTTCCGGTAACGCTTGGGCATCCCCTGAGCCTTGAGTGTGCATCGCATCCAAAGCGTGCGCTGGAGTCCGGCGATCCGAAAGAGCTGCCCTGCCATTCTTATCCTGTCGGTAATTATAACGTTCCAGCAAACGCGTATGGAAGAAAGAAATGGGCAATGCTTTGGTCATACACCTGACAAAATCGTCGTACTTAGGATATGTTTTTGGGTGGAAAAATCTCTGTGCAGTTGTACGTGTGTACGAAGACTTACGCTGCAAATTCCGACAAAAGCCCCGTTGGTGACCTCTTATGTCAGCCAATAGGAGTGAGGCGCTGCCCACAGGGGAGTCGTGCTGCATCGGTAACTTCAAAGGCTACCAAACTTTGAGATGTACGTTGAGTCAACGTGATCCGGTAAATTTGTCAGGCAAGACATTGCCCGCCAAATTTAGTGAACGATGCATGATCACGTCACTGTGTCACGTGACCACCATTATGCTGACGATGTTACGATGAATTAGTATGCATTAATGTATGTGTGGTGCTTTTTCATAATGCTTTTAATGCAAAAGCATTAACTGTCCCATGGAGCAATGTCTAGCCGTTGTCTGTAGCAGCAAGAAACGGCACCTAAATACCGTATATTGCCGCATATAAGTCGACCTTTTTTTCAGGAAATGGGTATCTCAAATTAGGGGGGTCGACTTATACGCAGAGTCGACTTATACGCGGGGCCTAAAAACGCGTCTAGACGAACGACAGATCCTAGGGACTTTTTTTCCTCACAAGGGACTAGTTTCATGGTGCTCGAGAGCCAGCTAAGCCATTACCTGCATAAACTTGTTCTAAAAACAAAAATATAATATTTTTAAATCTTAATTTTACTTTATAACACCTTTAGTCGCATGAAACTATTAAAGTTGTATCAGGAAAGCGTTTGCGGTTGAATCATAAACTTATCTAGGGACTCCGTGGAGGAAACATAGGGACTAGTACCTAGGTACACAAGCAAAAGCACGCGACCGCGGCCATGTCAGACCCTTGTTTGTCACATGTCTGTTCAGTAGCCTTCACGAAGTGGAAGAAAATGCCGCATCAAGCTAGGCGTCAGTACAGCGCGGCGTTCAAGAGGAAGGTTATTTTGTTCGCTGAGGCGGCGAACAACGTCGCGGCGGAGCGTCACTTCGGTGTCTCAGAGAAGTGCGTGTGGGGATGGAGACAACAAAGGCAGGAACTTTTTGCTTGCGCGGGTGCGCGTCGGTCCTTTTGGGGCCCCAAACAAGGCCAGTACCCTGCGGTCGAGGAGGTTGCTCTGCGATGGGTCACGGAGCAGCGGAGCAGAAGCCTCAGCGTCTCGTACGACGACATAGAAAGCAAGGCGCGCGCTGTTGCCAACAAAATGAAAATTGGACGGAGCGAGTTCAAGATTTATAAAAAAATGGATCACGAACTTTATGAGGCGATGTGGCCTGAGTTTAAGAAGAAAAACAACAGTTTGCCAGCGGCTGCCCGACGCCTACGAAGAGAAATCGTGGGCATTTCATCGATACGTAACAGAAGTAAGAACGAAGCACTCCCTCATGCTCGGCCAGATCGGCAACGCTGACCAGGCGCCGGTCTGGTTCGACATGCCGAGTAGGACGACTGTCACCGGCAAGGGAGAGCGCCAAGTTCCCGTCCTGACGACTGGGAACGAGCACAATCGTTTCACGGTCATGTTGTGCTGCACAGCAGACGGCCACAAGCTGCCTCCCTTTATCGTCTTCAAGCGGAAGACATTGCCAACTAAAGAAGTGTTTCCGCCGAAAGTTATTGTTCGAGTGAATGAGAAGGGCTTTTTTAATGAAGAGACCGTACTCGAGTGGTTTTGCCTCGTTTAATGCAGGCGCCCGGGTGCGCTCCTGAAACCCCGGAGCATGCTTGTGCTAGACTCGTTCCGCGCCCACATTACGGATCGCGTGAAGAAGGCGGTGGCGAATGCGGGTTGCGACCTGGCAATCATTCCAGGCAAGATGACATCGGCTCTCCAGCCCCTCGACGTGGTTTTAAACAAACCATTTAAAGATCGTGTTGGGGCATTTTACAATGAGTGGCTGAGCCGGGAGGACAACCCGACGACTCCGACAGGCCGAGTGAAGCGCGCGTCTTTAAGCACCGTGGCGACCTGGGTCAACGATGCCTGGTACGGATTACCGGATGACATGGTTTGCGAGGCCTTTTCGAAATGCTCAATATCGACGCCGCTTCAGCCGACTGAGCGCGCTGACCCGGACTCTAGCGACAGTGACTGCGTCGTAGTGTCGAGCGATGATGAGCAAACCACCGTTTACTTCTGCGTGTAAATATGCTTCCATGCCAATAAACAAATTTTTCTAATTTCCCTAACTCGTATGAGAAAAATTTTTTTTCGTGTCGTAGTCTGAAGAAATCGACTTATATTCGGGAGTCGACTTATATTCGGAGTCGACTTATAATCGGCAATATACGGTACCTATTGGCTGAGTGAAATGGCATTTAAAGTCCCATTAGCTCTAACACCTCATATTAAATGCTTCGTCATGGAAGCCAGCAGGGCCGCTCAAGGTCAAAGTGCAGGCGCGCCTCAGAAAAAATAAAACACTAAGAAAAGCACAACAATGCAGATGCATCATTGTGGAAGCCATGGAGCTTGTGGGCGCACCGTGCCTGTGCAGTGGGGGACCGTGATGTCACTGCCGGAGTGCCGTCCGAAACAGGAAGATGTGGCGTGCTGCTTGTAGGAATGCGCGGCGTGTAGGAATGCTTTCGCATTTCTACACGTAAGCAGTCTTAAGTGTCTTTGCCGAATTTGTTTGTAATATTGGAAGGTGCCTAGCCCTCCCCTATGACATATCAAATGTTGAAACCGAATTCTGTGCGAGGCATGCTATCTATAGCTCTTGGTTAATGTTTTACAAACGACTAACATCTAAATGCACTCTGTGTGGTACTGTTGGATCACGAATGCTCTCGTCTTTTTGCAGACTTATGGCAGTGGCAAGTCTGAGCTGGTGTGCAAGGTGTGGTACCTGTCAATCGTGATGCAGTACCCGCTGTACGGCACCACCCTCTTTCCTGTCACCTGCAGGGGCTACCTTACCTATGGTATGCTCTTTCTTCATTCTGACTTCGAAGTGACCAATACTAAGCTCTACATTGGCTTTGAATGGCGTCTGATATCTAATTTAATTAGTACCTATTTTCTCGACATAGCGCCAGATTATGATGTGAAGGCACTACCATGTTAATCATTTTGCTGCAGAGTTGCCTGCTTGCAAAGATAAGATAGTAAAATTAGAACCAGTGGATTTGTGCAGAAAGAAGCCAGATTTTGAGTTACAAGTTTTTTTGTGATTGTTGAGTGCTTGTGGGATGTGGTTCTGTAAATGGTTAGGCATGCATGCTTTTGTAAGAGATATCTTCCAATGAAAAAATACTCGCAATGTCTTTCAGTTTTCAATAAGAAACTCGGGATGTCTCCCAATGAAAAAAACATGAGCAGCTTGTGAGTAAAGTTTAGTATTTTAGTGACCTACCTTTGTACACAAACCGACCTTACGATGCGCAACTGTGTCTAGTCACTTCACTGGGACAAAAGTGGCCAGAAGTATGGGCAACATGTCTAAAGGGAGACTGAACTCTTTACAACAAACTAGCTTTAGACCTGCCAGGGAGCCTCAGTAAGTTTTAAAATGTAATCAAATTTGGAGCTCCATATATTCAGCTTGAAAAGGAGCTTCCCCAAAGCCAGAAATCGGCAGCTTAGGTTTCTCCAAGACATGTCTTCTTCAACTACTATTTTTTTCTCTCCCTTTCTAATGGCGTCCCTTGTTTGTACAAGTTTCGTATTAAGGAATCCGTACCAAGTCTCCAAAAGGAGGAGATGGTATCCTAAAGCTGGTGGATGAACAAGATAAGTAGTTCATAATTCGGTGGTTGTAATTCAGTAATGGACAGTACAAGTATGAAAAGCCCACCGTTTTCAAACCGGCAGAAAAATCTGTCGTCTTGAAAATCCGAAGTAATCGAATTTTCAATTAACCGGTTTTTGTCATGTAACAGCCCATTACTTTTCTTCTTGGGTAATCAAGTAATCTAATTGAAGACTTTTCAACCAAGAGTAATTGTAATAGTAATTGATTACTTTTCTCGAGCAACGTGTACTAGACCGTCTGCTTGAAACTGATTACTGCACGATCGCATCTAAGCGTTGTCGTTTGTCTTGCAGATCACCAGCTTCTGCTGGGCCTCAGCTGCGAGGGGGTGCTGCTGGTAAACGCCGACACTAAGGCGATCCTGAACGCCTACCGCTACTCTGACCTGGAGTCCGTGCTGGTGAACGAGGACGACCAGGTGCTCACGGTAACACTGTCCAAGAGCGTACCGGACCTGCACAAGTGCTACCTCTTTGAGACGCCCCAGCACCTCGAGGTCGCCGCCCTAGTGGCCAGCTACTGGCCGCCACTGGCTGCCCGCATGAAGCCTTCCTACGATCTCAACTACAGGGTAAGACGAAAGCCGCAAAATTGGAAATCTTGTTTACTTTTTACAGCGAAGCTGTTATTGGCTAGGATCGGGGGAAAATGCATCCTCACATGTCAACAGAAAACTCCCCATTGGTCGTGGCTAGTATGAATAGATAAAAATAAAAAGAGGGGGCAACCAGTTCCCCATTGGTTGTGTCAAGTATGAATAAATAAAAATAAAAAGAGGGGGCAGCCAGCGGGATTCAGCCTTCCTTGACATTATTAGATAGTGAGGTCCTGGTCTCTTGTTATCATCTTTTGGCATCGTCCTTGAGGTCGTCCTAGAAGTCGTCCTTGAGGTTGTCCAAGAGGTCATCCTAGGCGTCACGCTTGAGGTCGTCCTAGATGTCGTCCTTGAGGTTGTCCAAGAGGTCATCCTAGGCGTCGTGCTCGAGGTCATTCTAGAAGTCGTCCTTGAGGTCGTCCTATACTCTATTTCACCTTATGATTAGGGTGTGTACTTTCCGGTGTTTATTTGTGAGAAAAATCGGCGGATGTTTTTCGGTGCTTATTTATTTTCAGAACACCGGTGTATTTCGGCGGAACGTCTCACGACGAGGCTAAAATCGGTGAATATCGGTGAAAAAAAAGCGATTGATCACAGACAGAGTTCCAATTTTATTCACATAGTTCATACACTTCTCTAGGAAGCAACTATTTCTCACACTTGGTTATTATAGTAGATGCAAGCATACTTTCATGCTTGCATTACACGCAAGGAACGTGCTGCCGTCATGGCAGCACGTTGCTTGCGGTTCGCAACCCGCAATTATGAAAACGCTCCTGTACGACACGGACGTTGGCAGTGTCTTCCAGAAACCACAGCAACCTCTGAATACATGGCTTGCACCGACACCACTTGGCCAGATACAATGAGGAAAAGGCACGTGAGAGCCTACCCTCCACTGCGTTAATTTTTCCACAAAAGGGGGCCATGGGAGACACAATAGAGGAAAGGCGTATGAGAGCTTAGCTTCCACTGCATTCACTAGACGCTTGTGACCCCCAGAAAGGAGGGCGGACTGATGCCACCTGCAAGCCCTGTATAAACACTGGAAGAATGCAGGATCCACGAGATAACACGTTTGTTGAACCTCTACGGGGAAAGGGTTTCGCTAGGTCGGAAACTAGCAACGACCGGTGTTTTTTGGTTTTAACCAGGGCGAAAATATCCAACCACCGGTGTTTTTCGGTTTTAACCGATTTTATATTTTCGTCACCGACGGATGTTTATCGGTGTTTTTCGGTTAAAACCGGAAAATGCACACCCTACTTATGATGTACCGCGGGAATGGCTACAAGCGCAAGCTCCTTGCTCTAGGGCACGTCTCAGTGGCACAAGCTGCCCCGCACTAAGGGCAGCTGCCAACACTATGAGCACGCGCTTCTACCCTCCGCTGTGGCACAACATAAGGTGAAATGGAGCATAGATGTCCTCGAGGTCGTCCTAGAAGTCATCCTTGAGGTCGTCCTAGATTTCCTCGAGGTTATCCTAGAAGTCATCCGTGAGGCGTCTGAGAAGTCGTCCTCTAGGCGTTGTCCTAGAAGTCGTCCTCGAGGCCTTCGTAGAAGTCGTCTGAGAGGTCGTCCTAGGTGTCATCCTCGAGGTCATCCTAGAAGTCGTCCTTGAGGTTGTCCTAGATGTCGTCCTAGAGGTGGTCCTACGATAGAATACCGCGCATCTGCCCATTCCACATTAAGCGCCCATTCCCAAATTTCTAAGATCTGAGGAAATATGCACGTGCAAAATTAATGACCGGACAAGCGCCTGTCCCCCATTTTATTGCAATTATCTCTAAATTTTGAGTGGGCGCTTATTCGGTATTTTACGGTAGGCGTCGTCCTCTAGGCATCGTCCTTGAGGTCGTCTTAAAAGTCGTCCTTGAGGTCATCCCAGAAGTCATCCTTGAGGTCATCCTAGACGTCGTCCTCTAGGCATCGTCCTTGAGGTCGTCCTTGAGGTCATTTTAGACGTCGCGTCTAGGAATTATACTCGAGGTTCACATAAAAATGGAGGACCAGGTTCGCTGGTCCTCCATCTTCAGCTTCACATGTAGTGGATGAGCCCTACAATTTTTTTTATGTAGAATGCATTTTTTTATTCAAAGGGTATTTTGAAAGGAGGTGTAACATCGCACATGAGATGTAATGTCATGGGTAGATGTCACAGAGATGTAGCATCACAGACAGGTGTAATGTCAGACACATGTAGGATTATAGGCAGATGTAATGTCACAAGATGTAGTGTTAGAGGAAATGTACTATCACAGGAATACGTAATATCACAGGATTATGTAATATCACAGGAATATGTAGTCACAGACAGTTGTAATGTCGGAGACTTCTAACATCGGAGGCAAATGTTGTCAGAGGCAAATGTACTGTCAGAGACAGATGTAATGTTGCTATCAGGTGTAACGTCACTGGCAGGTGTAACGTCACAAACAGATGTAATGATGGAGACAGGCGTAACATTGGAAGCAGATGTAATATGACAGGCGGATGTAGCATTACAGACAGGTGAAATGCCACAGACAGATAAAATGTCACGGGCAGATGTAACATCACCGACAGATATAACGTTGCAGGCAAATGTAACATCACAGAGAGATCTAGCATCACAGACAGCTGTAACGTCAGACACATGTAATGTATGGGCAGATGTAATGTCACCGGAAGATGCAGTGTCATAGACTGTTGTAACATCGCAGACAGACGTAACACCAGAGACGAGTGTAGCACCACGAGCGGGTGTAATGTCACTGGAAGGCATAACATCACTGGCAAGTGTAATGCTCAAGACAGATGTAATGAGGTGGACAGGTATATAACATTGGAGGCAAATGTAATGTCATCAACAAATGTAATGCCACAGACAGATGTGTTATCATGGGCATGAAACATCACAGACACATAAACGTTGCAGGCAGATGTAACATTACAGACAGATGTAATGTTTGACCTATGTATTGTTGCGAGAGCAGCAACATCACAGATGGAGCATTAACTTTTTTCGCACTACATTTAGCGAGGAAGTTGGCCACGTCATGTGACGTGACCACATGATATGACATCGCAGTTTTATCATTCACAGGAGCTTGGCTGAAACCTAAGCATTTCCTTTACAGAATAGATCAGAACTCATTTGTAGTAAAAACTGGTATAGCAAGGATATGAAAATAGTGACAGGCCAAATGTTTCTCCCACCCCAGTGCCGTCTGGCATTTGAGGACCGCGTGAAACTCCACCAAGAGGTGATGAACTGCCGGCGAACCCTGGTGGACAGCGGACTCCTCAACAAGCCAGAGGCCGCAACCCTAGGGCTCTTTAAGAGCACCCTCCGCAAGTGAGTCGCAACTCCTCCAGTGAGGTGCCCAATAAAACAATACTGTTGTATGGATTCTGTCAGTTTCCTCTAAAGCATTCTTTCTAGGAAAATTTCAAATCAATTAATTTCTGAACAAATAATTTGCAATGTAGTTCCTTCCAATTTTTTTTTTTTTTTTAACAAGAAAACAGTTGGCATTTTGGCAAACTGGCAGACGTATTCCACGATATAAATTAACCTTAAACTGAGGAGTAAAATTAAAATTAAATTTTTTAGTAGAGGGTACAAAACGTTGATTTACATAGGGGCACAATGCCACTTATATCAAAAGTAGAAGATTTACTTATGTTAAAGAAGGTGGCGACTGAACTTTATTTTTTGTGAAAGATAGTCCATGGACACACTACATCCACTCATTGCTTTGGTTGATGGTTGTCTTCATGCTTGGCTTTCAATCGCACGGCATGCAGTGGAAAAGGGCATTAAAAGATGGAGGGCGTCATTGTTGTTCAGTGCTCTTGTAGTCATGTGCAAATTTTGAATTTTGAGTTCGAAGCGAATAAATAGGGTTTTGGCCGAAGAGTATTTTTAATTGAATATTAAATAGTTTCTCCAAGCTCTTCACTGCTTCAACATACTTAAACAAAAACCCAGCTGAACTTGTGAAAGTTGTTTTGGCAAGGTTCCCCTTGTCCATTTCTAAGCTAAGTTAATTTTAAGCCAACTGTATTTATTGACTGTGACCTCTGAAAGTGCAATGCTTACATTGGGATGGCCAGTAAACACATTGAACATAGAATGAAACCGATAGAGATGTCCAGCTATATTCAATTGAAGGAATTTATAAATATTACTGCTGTGCGCGAATATATTTTCTTAAGTCACGTGTATTCGGGCATCTCTGCTTAACATGTATGCTCATGCATGCCAGTTGAATGTTTCAAGTTTTGCTTCAATGAAGGTACCAGTGGTGTGACTAGGATCAGCGGCACCAAGACGGTGACCTGCCGTGAACCCCCCCTTCACCCTCGTGGCCCGCCGCAACACCCCCACCCCTCTTTTCACTGCCCAACTGCACCCCCGAGCGCCGCACCCGGGGCAATTCCCCCCCCCCCCCCCCGTCCCCCTAGTGATGCCACTGGTAGACACTACCATTCACAAAGTTTCCGTTTCTTTTTAAATACACCAGCCGCGCACATGCACCGTCTTGCTTTGGAAATTAACTTTCCTCCGAAGCATGCAGCTGCTATACTTTTGCTTTTCAAAGTGTTGATTGCGGTGGGTTAGCCCCCTTTTAGTGCGCTTCTTACCAAGCACTTGCGCACTGCAGAGAAGCCACACCCGCAGAAGCGAGCTCCACGCGTGTTGCTTCCCCGCAGTGCACCGGTGCTGGGTTAGAAGCGCACTCAATGGGGCTAACTAGCCGCAATCAACACTTTGAAAAATATGAATATCACAGTTCATCTCGAAGCAAATATCGAATTGTGTATTGTTCGAAAGTATTGTTAGAAAATTTGAATATTCGCGCAACGCTACTCTTTTGAGAAGTATCTGTTAGGTGAGTTGCATGGAGATGAACCCGTAGTGGTTGTGACAATTCAGGCTGAACCGTAATCACCTGGACACTCTCAGGAGTAGAGCTTAGAGGGTTTGTTGCATTGGCAGATGGTTAACTTACTTTGTGCTCTCACATGTCATACACTGAAATGTTCTGAGAGGTTGATCTGTTGCTCTGGCCGTATGGAGACGAGGGACCTTGTTGATGCGTATGGTGATTGCAATCATTCAGGCTCAACCGCAACCGCATGGAGAAGCTTCGACAAGAGTACGGGTCAGAGGGCTACAAGTCATACCAGCACACATACTGGGCATTCAGCAAGAGCGCCATCGGACAGAGTTTCCTGGTGATGGCCGAGCCCCAGGTGGAGACGACCGCCTGCAAGCTCTTCACCTCCATCCTCATCTTCTCGGGACTGCTGGAGGAAGGTATGTGCCTCACCGGAAATCATAATCAGAAACCGTTTTTGACTTAAGATAACTCGGGCCTTGGCAGGGGAGCAAGTTCATGGAACCGACGCAATGAAAAAGTGTGAGAAAACATGGAGCTGTGTTTCTGCAGCGCTTCGCTGCCGACCTAACTTCGAAATGCAACATCATTGCTCGTCTTCTATGAGGGCTATTATCCGCCGATTAAATTGCGACTAAATTAAAATGACCTTAACATCAGGCTGTCATGTGACATCAGGATGTCACCCACACACAGTATGTGCTCAGCTCATTCCCAACACATTCTGGGTGTCTCAGAGTTTATCAGACATGATCGAGACATGCCTAAATTTATTTATATTTTTTCGCGTGACTTGCACGGTGCAGAGGACACAGAGTGGCACGGCCAGCGTGACCTGATTCAGCTGGCGCAGTCGGTGATGGAGTGCTGCATGGTGCGGGAGGTCCTCCTCAACGAGCTCTTTGTGCAACTCATCAAGCAGACCACCGACCACCCCGGTGAGTGGTCGTCGCCCCCACTTCACTCTCGGCGAAGACGGCTCACTACCTTGCAGCGAACGACAATGTGGGCGAATGAGAGAGGGCGGTGTAGAGGTGGACACCATAACTGGTGAGGTCCTGCCAGTCCTCATGCGCTAAAGTTGAACCAACAAGGAAAGAGTGGGTCTATTTTGGAAAGAACAAAAGTATGCACATTTTTATTTCTTTCACTGCCAATCCTTATTGGCTTTGGCAGGTGTTGGGACAGAGAAAAACTATGCAACATATGGCACATGTCATTACAACAGAAAAAAAAAATACTTATTGCATATTTCTAGAAGCAGGAATCACATATCAATTCATAAATTGACAAAGTATGTATTTTCCGGTGTATAAGACGCATCTTTTTTCCAAAACTTTTGTGCGGTGCACCTTACACAACTGTGCGTCTTATAGGTATATTTTTTTTCTTTTTGGCAAATTCTGAAAGAACTTTTGTTGATGCTGATTAGTCTTTTTTTAACTATTTTGACGTCTTGTACGCAGGTGCGTCTTATATACAAATATCTATTTAGAAACTTGCAAAACGTGGCGGTTGCATCTTATACAATAACGCGTCTTATACTCTGGAAAAATACGGTAGTTGGTTTTTAACTGCACCAATAAACAATTCAATGCTTGCATAACTAAAAAGGTGCCTACAGTATTTAGGCTTTTCCAATCTTTTGTATCTGAGGGAAAAGATGAGTCTTTAAAACTTTTATTATTAAAAGACTACTCAGCAAACGTGTTGCTATGCCTATGTCTAGTGGCTCTTGCTTCTGATGGCTTAGCATTCTTGTTTTTATTAATTTTAAAGGCACCAATTAAAAGGGAAACATAAATTTCAGTTGACCCAGCTTTGCACGACCAGTAACGGTCACTAAACCAGCTTTTGTTTGAGTATTTCTGTTATTCACTGAAAGCAGCTGTATTGGTGATAAACAAATCTAACTGCCTTTCGCTTGATACTTTTTATGATAGTTACTTTCTTCCGTATGTGTGGGAACATCGAAGTAATTATATTTTGCAAATCTTAGTATGTTTGAAAGAAGCATAGCAGTGGCACTCTTGGCAACAATCAATCAGACAGTTCATGAAGCGACCATGCCTGTAGGCTTTTCTGCGCTGCAGTTGTGCAATGTGGTCAAGTATCACTATGCGGTGAAGGGTGGTGTTCCCACTGAATGGGCTAAGCTATGTTTTATGTGACACTGCAGCTATGCATATCCCGGCATTTCCTCTTTGGTTGTCCGCACTAGGAATTTTGACATCTTGTGAGTGAATTTCAATTTAACCGTAAATTCGACATGATGTTGCACAAAAAAGACAGTTTCCCAATTTCACGGAAGAAACTGGGGAAGCATTGCATCAAGCTTTGATTTCAGATAAAAGATGGATAATTTCTTTGGCCGTTTTAGAGCAGTAGCTGTCATAAGCTCTTTCCCCCACTGGAAATGGTGTCTGTTGTTGATGTTGTAGATTGCAATGCTGGCCATCCGTCGTCGATGTTGCCAAATCCACGAAAAAGATTGCCTCCCACCCCCGATAATCAAACCTGGGTCCGCTGCAAACAATGCGGAGGTGTTGCCACAGCGCTACGTCACAGCGTTGACAGCCCAATTTATACTTGAGGTTTTTGTAGTATCCAATGCCCACTGCACTTGCTCTCTTGAAAAGAAAAAATAACAGATAGCAAAATGCCGTCGTCACATTGTCAATGCCAAGAGCTCGTGCCGGAAGATGCGCTTTCACGTGCTCTGGAACAAAAAATAGACAAAAGCGTTCGGAACAAAATTGAACAAAACAAAAGCTTGCAGTGCAAAACAGATGTCTATTTTGTTCAGAACGCTTTTGTTTGTGCACCCCATGGTGTGTGAACGCGATGCCGGCGCCCAACGACTTTGTCGAGACGTGTCGCGGCTATTGCCGTTGTTGCGCTGTAACTTAACATGGGACTGCTCAATTTTTGTTCTATAGTATAGTGTAATGTCACTATAATTTTAGTGGTCCGTACATGGTTTTTTCATTTCGTAAATTTGTTGTTCTTACATTCAACCAACTCCTTAATTTTTTTTTAAGATATAATATGTTATAGTACATGGCTCACTCCCAGCCACTCCTCCTAGTACACTCTCGTAGCTGCAGAGTGCCACACAAGTACTGCATCGGCATTTAGCTGGAACACATCTCTTCACCAGTTGAACGCAAGTCCCGGACAAACATTCATGCAGTACATCCAATCCGTGCCCCATGTCGCCCTCCAGTAGGCTATGTAGAAAATTCGGCACTGCGTCCGACGTCATAAGGCTAGAGGAAAGAGAACAAACTCGTGACACGGAGGAAACAAGGAGACAGAAAACAGCGGGGTCAAAGCCCGAATGCACAGCCGTAGGGACACAAACACCACATTTCACTCCCGTTGGAGTGCTCGCTTTGGCAGGCGCGCTTTCTTCCAGAGACACTACACACGACGATGTTCACCACGTCGAGGAACAAAATGGCTCCAAGTTCCTCTGTGCGACATCGCCACAAAGCAACGCACAATGCACTCCTTTAGCGCCAACTTTAACATGATGGTGTTTCTGGTAGGGGACGGATAATTCCTGTTTTTTTTGTTTTTAGTCTTTCGTGGTAGTATAACATTACTGGAAATTCACATTGATAATGGTTATATTACAGGTTCTGTCACATAAATTTGTTGTTTTTATATTCGACTGACTCTACATTCTTCCTTTTTGTGAGCCTGACAAGTGTCACCACCCATCGCCATGTGTCACTAAAGTAGTCTAATAAGTGTCGCCATTTATCGTTATATATTTCATCTATTGTATTTACGTCCGATGCGTACCTTCCCTAAAATAATTCTTTTATGAACCTCTGTTCTGCCCATCGCAGACCCCAATAGCCGGGTGAATGTGCGCCACTGGCAGCTCCTGTCGCTGGCGTGCAGTGTGGCGGCTCCGACGGACCGCCGCATTCTCAATTACCTCCACGCCCACCTGCGCCACTGCGCCATGGACGTAGTCACCGAAGAGGGCCAGTTCGCCCAGTTCGCTCTCAAGGTCAGTCCGAAAATTCACCGATGGAGTCCTTCTCCAAGCTTCAAACTTGTAGGCAGCCAAAGACCGGAGATATTTTTACCTAAGCATTAAAATTGCAAGCATAGCTGTTTTAGCATTATTCCTTTGTGCAGGCAAATACCCAAATGTGCCGATTCTGCATTTCGTGTGTGCAGTGTCTGCCATATTGAATATCCTAATCTTTGCCTCGAGATTTTAAGTATATTAACAGGGAGCGAAAACTATACAGTAAAACCTCGTTATAACAAAGTTGAAGGAGCGATCTTAATTATTTCAATATAACCATTAGTTTGTTATAGCCAATGTCCATTTCTTCCCACTATTAGCAAGCAACGGGAATTATGATTGCTTTGTTATATCCATTAGTTTGTTATATCCCATTTTGTTATAACGAGGTTTTACTGTATTTTGATCGAAAGAACTAGCGGGGCCCTCTGGGCATTGCCGGTGAAAGCTAACTTTGAGAACCCGTGTCGTAAGGAGATGAGTGATTTAGCAGAAACTGAAGCATCAGGACGTCACCAGTTTCTGTGCTGCTTCTTTTTCCTGCCTTAGTCAGGATCTTGCCTACGTCTTTTGAATGAAGTACAGTCATTATCACCAACATCAAAAATCACCTTGTGTGGTAAAATTTCAGTAAATGACTGCCTAGACTTTAATCTTTTGCTTTGATAATGGTATTAGCCAGCTTGAACTTCGACACAATGTGACTGTTAACTTGACACAGCTGCTAACTGGATATGTTTGCTAATACGATATGATTGCTAACACAGTGCATTTGCTGGTGCAATGTGGTTTCTAACATAAAGTAACACAATATGGTTGCTAACATAATACGGTTGCTACTAACATGATGTAATTGATAACACAAAACGGTTACTAACATGGTACAGTTGCTAACAACTTAATTGATATTGGAATATTAGTGATGACAGATTATGGTTGCTAACGCAATATGGTTACTAAGGTGGCACACTTGCTAAGATGACACAATTGCTAACCTGCAGTGTCTGATGCGGACATTGGAGACCCGCGGCCGCAAATGGCCTCCGTCGCGCGACGAAGTATCGTGCACAACGAGGCGCCATCCTTGCCGGGCGCGGGTGCACTTCCTCGACGGACAGGTGCAGAACATCGACTTCGACCCCTGTGTGTCAGCAGCGGAGGTGAGTTTCACCTTATCAAGATCTTCGCAAAGTTGAATGGGCTATGAGACACCTTTCTAATGTTCGAATGAATACTTCGATAAAAGTGACAAGGCTCTGCACTGACACTTTTTATTGCGGCATTGTAGACATGTGTGAATAGTGGATTTTGAGTTCAAAGCGAATAGTGGTCTTGGCCGAATAGTTTTGAGTCAAATAGTTTCTTCGAGCCTTTAACTACCGTGCACCAAGCTTGAACTAAAATTCAGCTGAACTTGTAAAGGTTGTTCTCAACCTTCCACTTGTCCACTCCTAAGCTCAGTTAATTTTAATACAACTATATTTATGAATTGTGACCTGATTTGTCATAGATATCCTAAATGGGGGAATTTAAAATGTGCTTGTTGTATCAAATATTTTTTATCCAATTTCAAATTTGACACAAAAATACCAGCACGAATGACGAATGTGAGTTGTCGAGACATCGCTGCCTGACATGGCATAATCGCCGTGAGTTAGCCCCGTTGAGTGCACTTCTCACCGAGCACATGTGCGTTGCAGGGAAGCAGTTTAAACGAAGCCCACAAGCTCTGCGGGTATTACTTTCCCGCAGTTCATAAATGCTCAATGAGAAGTGCACTTAACGAGGCTCACTCGCCGCGATCAACACTTCGAACAGTATAAATAACGCATTTCATGTTAAAGTGAACATCGAATAGCGTAGTATTCTAAACTACTATTCGAATATTTGCACAAACCTACAGGATCGAATTCTTACTGAAGCTAACTCCGATCTATCCTTAAAAAAGTGAGTGAAGCAAGCACTTGTGCTGCGAGTTTTACTGGCCACACAGCACGACTGTAAAAGAAAAAACAGCAAAGAAAAGAAATCAGAACCGAAAGAGAGGACTTTGAGTTGCTTCGAGAAAGCTTCATCAGTTGCAAAAACTTTGAAGCTACAACGAGAATAAAATACAATACAAAAAGAGGCTGTGGTATCGGTGACACGGTGCCATATGCCTGGGAAGCTGAAACTGGAGTTAGCGTCTGCTGCGTTCCTCAAAAACACAATTTTTGCATATGACTGTTTTGTCGATGGATAGAAATAAAACTGCCAATTTTTTTATTAGTAGTCTCCAGCTATCAGTCTAAAAATTGTAGTGCAGTTGAGTGTTGGCATTGTTGAATTCTAGCTTGAAAGGTCCCAAGTAATGGGCCGCATCTAATTTTGTGTGTTCTATAAATTGGCAGGTTCTCGAGATGGTGAAAGGACGGATCAACCTCAGGCCCAATGCTGAAGGTTACGCCATCTATGAGGTCATTGGCCCCACTGGTGAGTCGACTGCATAATTTTGGTAGCTGCAATGAAAGCAGTTTATTTCTTGTGTTTTTAAGCTGCACAGCGGCTTAAATATGAAGACAAAATCAGTGCAACGACCTCCTAAGGCAAGCACTAGTGAAGAGATGCGAGTAATTGCTTCTTATAAAAGATGTTGAAAGAATTTTATCATCACGGTGTGTCTATTTTCTGTGGTGATGTTGGCATAGAGCCATGGAATGCAGGCATTCTATCTTCTTCTGACATGCATATTATTTTGGCATTCAGTTGTATTGTTGGCTTTTCCTGGCAAAGTAATATGATAAGAATTTGCCTGAAAAGTACAGAATCTCTTTATTCTCAGTATACCCGTAATGTATATATATAATACTTTTCAATAATGTGTTAGTGCACTTTGTTTCCTATATTAGGTCTCATAAGAGCTAGCTAGTCTTCACTTTGCATTCGCTACTGAAACTAGCATATATTTACTGAAGCCTTCTGCTTGCACATTCTCAACTCCCAATTTCATAGTTAAGCGTAGTCACACTTTTTTTCTATTGCCGACCCATAATGCATTGCCTGTCTGGCGGCAGAGCGAGCCATGCTGGGAGAAGAGAAGCTGGCAGACGCCATGTCCAAGTGGGAACGCTGGTCGCAGGGCCAACAAGCTGCCAGCAAGGGAAGCAAGCAACAGTACTTCCTCTTTAAGGCAAGGCTCAACAATCCCACCCCTATGTTGTCCGACGGACGCAGTGTTCTGCAACAAGAATGATGTTTTGCGACAGTAAGAAGGTTCTGCAACAATAACGGCATTCTGGATCAAGGATGGTGGGAGGCTGCTTGTCAAGAACAAGGTCACGTTGGGTTCAGCTTGCAGACACTTCTTCGCATGTCACAACCCGCGCTTCACTGAAGAGAGGCGCTTTTTGGTCATATCTTTTATGAACAGCTAGTCTAGCATTTTTGCTCGAGTGCTTAGGCAGCCGTCGTTCAAGCCAAAATAAGTTCTCAAGATTACGATGTCCCATATCTCTGCTCTTTTTGGTACATTTATATACATATACTGTATATACTAAATATGGTATGTCCTACCTGATTATGCTGACGTACCGCTGTTCCCTCGTTTAAACCTGAGTAGCTGTGTGAGCGCCAATCGACACAACCAATCTAACTACCTTAATATCCCGAGTCATCGCCCGTGCCCGAGTCATCGCCCACCCAACTTTTTGGGCAAATACTGATTTACAGAAAAACACAGAGTGATCGCCCACCCCTAAAAACACCCCAACGCAGACTCCGTGATCCGCGAACATTCATAATACCTGAATGACACAGCCGCAGACTTTACGGTTGAGGGACGTCCGTGACAAAGTAAAATGAAGTGAAGGGCACCTCACTTTGTTTACGCATTTCCTCCCCGATTTCCGCGACCCCGGAGTCTGGATACATTCATGCAAAAGGAAAACGATGGAGATAACAAAAATGAAACTTTGTTTTATTATAAAAACATTTGTTGAGACAAAAATAATCAGAAAGATAGCACGAGCAGTAACCCATTCATAGATTGCGAGGTCAGCGAACGCCCCATATCGTGGAAGGTAACCGCGGAGTGTAAGGACAGAGATGGTAAGGTCAAAGTCCGTCTCCACCGATATAAGGTCACCACGAACCCGTTTCTTCTCCCGGCACGTTGCGACCACAGCTAATAAGGTTCTGCGATGTTTCAGACAGAGCCAGCGGGTAAATAAAGATTTCATTGAATGCCACAGATGGACGCTCTTGAAGCGTCCCATTTCGAGCTCCGTGTTCGTGGCGCCTTCCACACCATGCAGCAACGCCACCTCAACACGCGTTGGGTAGCACGCCGCGCACGGACGCATGCGTGTATGCACCAAACAAGGAAGTTGCACAAGAGCCTGCTACTTGTTACTGACAAGGCGCCCGACTTGGCACGATGCTAAAGTATTTTCCAACGCGCTTGCTCGGTTTTTCTATTTTCTTGTTGACTAAATTTTTTACTTAATTTATTTTTAAATCTACAAATAAGCAAAGGTCAGGGAGGCTAACGAAAGGAACATAGCGGTTTTAGAAACGTGCTTTCACGGAACAAGCGTTTGCGCTGCATGCCAATCGGCGGTGTTCATCGCGCATATAAAAATAACGGACTTCGTAATAGTAAAACATTCTTTCGTGAGGATATCTTCTATAAAGCAATGAAACTAATTCGAGTTTTTAGTTTATTGTATTTCCTGTGCAGCCACGCCAAATACATACTAAAAATTTTGTGTTTATTTTTTAGCTTTTTCTAAACTTTTTGCGCTTACCCACCGAGACATGGCCCACCCCACTTTTTTATGAGTTTCAGGCGGCAATGAGTTGGGATATTACGGTAAGCTATAATCTCGATTCTGACTGATGTCTACAGAAACACCTGCTGCTGGATGCATACATGGACCTCACGGATCAGGTGGAGGAAGAACTGCTGTTCCATCAGCTTGTCTACAACATACGCCTGGATCGGTTTCCGGTCACTGAGCAGGAAGCGGTGCGTTGTGCTTCTTGCATTTTTTGACATTTTTTTTTTGGCTAAGCAACGAAGACAAGGTGACAAAATCTTCATCATGGTTCATTCAGGGTCAACTGTAAGCTTGAACAGTGATTGCTAAGTTTATCTTTGCATAATTTGTGTCATATAAATCTACGCTTGACATACCTCGTAATTTTTTTAATATCTGGTGCACAAAGAGTAGCTACTTATTGAGCTCAATGTAAATGCTTCAAAATGAAAATTGTTGGAGCAACCCTTTTGTTGGCATACAGTACGTGTCCACAGACAGTTAACCGGACTAGTAGTTTGAAGTTTCCTTTCAGTGTTTCCACTGATAGAAAATTGCAACCATAGAAATTTCTCTGAAACATTTGATTATTTACTGGCTTACGACTCTTTCCACCTGATGGCAATAGTACTTACTGACACCGTCCCTGTTTGTCTTCGTGGACCCAGGTTTCTTCTAGCAATCCCAATTTGAGTGTGTTGTTTTTTCTCTCCGTTGTTATTATGCAGGTCACCTTGTGTGCCCTCAAGGCTCAGCTGGACTATGGAGACTACCAAGAGGCAATTGTTGACTATAGGCAAGTGCAGTCTGTGTATTAGATCATTGTGTATTATGGCTTTTGCATAGTTTTTGTCAAGGTAATGCCAGTCCTCATAGATCAAATTATGTCCTGGCACCCCACTACGTTTTTCGCAGGATTATTAATAATTAAAAGATCTGGAGATTTTATTAACTGATGTTAAATGTTAATTTTCTGCTGACCATTTGAAATTGTAAGATGCTGCACGATTCGTTGGTAATGCTGCCTTACGTTCAATATATGTTTTAAATTAAATCATTGTATTGTTGTGAATTCGGCAGTTTTTGTTGTTTGTTTGGTGCGTTGTGTGCTGTTCCATGCTACATTTGCGATATCAGGGTGATCTCTTACGTCTACTGTGATGCACAGTGGGCGATGTAGGAATTAAATAAATAAGATGTCATGGCACTTCAGACTGTTTGACACTTTAAGTCCCGCAACTTGTGAGGCACTAAGACTTAAAGCAAACACCCAGGTGGCACATACTTCAACTTTCCTTGGTCCTGTCGCATGCGGCAGCGTGTCTTTAACTGATAACCGTTTCTCTGTACCCCTCTGTTTCCCCGTGCAGAAAAGTGATGGCCCAGTGTCTTCCGATGCGGCTGCTGAAGCTGATCTCTGCCGACAACGTGGTGACCCAGCACCAGTCTTTGGCCGGGATGAATGTGCAGGAGAGCAAGCGGGCCTTCCTCGCCCTGCTCCAGTCGTGGCCTCTACACAAGGCCACCCTCTTCGAAGTCACGGTAACCTTCCCGCACAACTTTGAAAGGACGCCGAAAACGATTCCCAAAATCTTGTCCGAGAATCATGTTCTTACGGCAACAGCCGTCACCGGCAAGGTTTTACAGCGAATCCCGGTCTGCATTTCGTGCGAGTCGTGGCACGAAGACGCGTTGCCACATGACATCACGAAAAATTCCTCCGACAAATTTAGCGGGAGAATTTCTCCGCGTGCCGCCGTAACGTCACACAAAGCGGTGACGCGACATTGCGACGTCCAGGCACATGATACCATTACGTCATGGTGTGCCACGGTGTTGCGCGACATCTCGGTTAGTGTGCAGTGCGATTGCGTGTAGTCTGTGTGTGGCAGAGTACACGCCACATCGGCCGTCGTCCTGTCATCGCAGTTCGTTTGCACAACGTGGCAAGACACTGGCAATTATTTAGCATCTCGGAAAGCGCAGCATGCCGACAAAAACATGGCACATTTTTGGTCGGCATAAAAACGATTGAAGGAGTCGTTTTTATGCATATACTTTTTGAATCGTGACATCCGCATTGCCTCTCCCCCTTCCCCTCTCCCACCCAGCAATCCTACACATCGTCTTGGCCCAAGACGCTCTGGTTTGCGGTCGACCAGACAGGCGTGCACTTGCTGGAACTACGCACCAGGGTGAGCCAGTGCTACAATCTTCGTCACTTTGTTTCGTGGCATCTCTGTTTCTTGCTCACCATTTTCCGTTTCTTCTCCCTCTTTTCCGAGTGCAGAATGTGCTGTGCACGTGCGAGTACGAGAGCATCATGAACTACAGCCCCTCACTCAACAGTCTGATGATCGTCACCGGTGGCGGCGGCAGAAAGGGTGCCAAGTACATTTTCTCGACCAGCCAGGTGGGCCGCTCGTCGGAAATTGATCGCATTTTGGATGGTTTGATGTGTTGCTGCCTAAAATATGAAGACAAAAGAGGCCTATTTCGTTTTTGTATTTGTTGTTGTTTAACCGTATTCGTCGTGCCATCTAAACACTAGCTGCCTGCATGACATGAAAATATAAAGAAATGTAGGTCATGCAAACTTGCAGGCACGCTCCAACCCTGCCTGCCTACACCAGTCGTATAGGCAGGCGTGCAGCGGCATGTGTGTGCTGTGCAAGCTACTACTATGACCTGCAAATATACAGTTGCAAGTCACGCAAATGCTCAAAGTTTGTTTTTCACAGCATACACAGTTTAGAGGATGTCTGTTGACAGGTAATGCTATATTGGAAAGGTCAATCCAATTTGGTGTGACTTTTGTTGTGAGAAAGCCTAATTTATTGGGTCACTTTTCTTGAGGATGCTTTAATACTAACGAGTTTGAGTACCGTATTTTCCGGACTATAGTCCACACCCGGTGTATAGTCCGCAGAGGCAAATTTGGGGTCAAAAATGAAAGTTTTTGCTTAGACAGTCTGCACCCCGCTGCATAGTCCGCACCTAGTGCATAGTCCGCACCTGGTGCTTAGTCGACACGAAATTCTTCTCATACGCGGCACACCTTGACATATGTTGTTTTCTTAGCTCACAAAAAAAGCCTATAATATACATAAATTGTCAATAACATACTCTTTTATTCACAAAATCCGTCCCGTCTCATCATAATCAACGATATTGAAAAAAATAATTCCTGTATAGTCCGCACGCATAGATAGTCCGCACAGCCAGAAATTTCAACTTTTAAACATGTATAGTCCGCGGACTATAGCCCGGAAAATACGGTATAGTGCTTGGATTGTTTGTGCATATGTGGAAACATTTCAAAAGTATTAAATGCCGATTCCAGAGTTTTGAGTGCTGATTAAAAAGTTTTGAATGCCAGTTGAAATGTTGGTGTATCCAATTCAAACTGAGGGGGGCTTTGTATTAAAATATTTAGGACATTTTCTAAGTAACTTTGAATATTCGAATTTTGAAAATCACACCCAGATGCATTGGCTCTTTTGAGCGCACTTCCCCCGCAGCACCGGTGTACTGCGGCAAAGCAACAACCACAGTGGTAGTTTTGCTGGTATTGCTTTCAACGCTTTTGTGCGATGTGGAAAGCTCATCTTCAAGACGTGTTTGTTGGGGTCCATTTTTTACCAGTTGTAGTTTTGTAGTTCTACAATACCACATTTCTAGTTCTCTATAAACTTCAGTAAAGTAGATTGTTGGGCTAGTTGGTTTCAGAATTTGGAATACATTTTAGTGCTCAAAACACAAGGACAAAAAGACGAGAATCGGACACCACTGTAGTGTCTGATTCTCGTCTTTTTGTCCTTGTGTTTTGAGCGCTAAAATGTGTTCCAAGTTTCTATAAACATTACAAACAACTTTGTTGCAATCTGTACAACCGGTCAATGTTGTTACATTGCGTAGGTATTGTCATAATGACCTTGGATAAACTACTTACTGGTCTGCAAATTTTTGCAGTTTCCACCCTGGCACAATTTATTGCAAAAAACAGCACTGTTTTATGTAAAAGTAAAAAAAATTAAAAGTTTGAAAAAAAAAAAAAAATTTGGAAAAATAAATATTTTTATGCCGCACCATTCACATGGCATTTTGATTAATTGGATATAATTTGACTCCTACGTCCAAAGTATAGATTCTGTTTCCAGTCGACAATCTCTTTGACAGTTTCATGGTGTTGTGGGGTTTTATGAAAGAGTATGCATTTAGCAACCTTCTCCACGGCGGACTCTCCGAACCCACGTCCATCTGGTTGGCTCCTAATGTCGGCAGCACGCCTTTGGTGCTTCAGTTTGTCCCTAGAAAAAACCTTCCCAAAGCGTGACGAAAAGATTCCAGAATAGGTAATCTAAGTACAGCAGTATCGTTTCTTTGCTCCCCCATGATGCATAAACGCTCATACCTTTTTTACCCTGCAGGCCTTGCAGATTGCCAGCCTGATCAAAGACTACACCAATGTGCTCCAGATGAAGCGCAAGCCCACCGAACGCCTGCGGCTCGTGCCTCAGGACATTCCGACAAGACCGTTCCCCGAGGTCGCCCAGGGCCCCACGACTCCGCAGGGTCCGTCATCCACCGAACCGTCTGCTCGTCCCGTCAGCATCCTCTACAAGCCGCCCCCACCCGTGCTCGTCGGCGAGGACTTCGTCTGATGCGGTGGCGGCCCCGGATGAAGACAAGGGTCGCGTCCACCAGACGTTACTCAAGGTCTCGCTTACCTCACCGGTTCAGACGGTGAACCCGTAGGGGTTATTAGATGTCTCCGTAAATTTGTAGTTCAGGGTGACTTTACATACGATGCCACCAAAGAGATAACCATGAGGCCCTATGATGTGCGCAACGGGACGACTTCGAAGTCTCAAACAAGCTCTTGATGCGGTATGACCCTGAAGTGACCTTGAAGTCACACTCAGGCTTGCACTCGAGACTTCTGTTGACATCGTGGTTTTGCTATGGCCTCTCAATCTCATTTGACCTGGTATAATCTTGAAGTCACTATACAAGTAACCTCAAAGTCTCTGTCGGATTTTTGTGTTCGGTACCTCTTGGTCAACATGATGGTCTTGCCGTGGCTTCTAAGTCTCAGTTGACCTCCTGCTGTGACCACGAAGTGACCTTGAAGTCGTATTCAGGCTTGCATTTGGAACCTCTTGGTTAACATTGTGGTCTTGCCGAGACCTCTATTTCATTTGACCTTCTGATGTGACCCTGAAGTCACCTTATCTGGGCGACCCTGAAGTCTCAGCCAGGTTTTGTGTTCGGTACCTCTTGGTCAACATGATGGTCTTGCCGTAGCATTGAAGTCTAAGTTGACTTTCTGGTATGACCCTGAAATGTTCTTATATGATTGACCTTGAAGACTCTATCAGGCTTATTTGTGAGACCTCTTGATTAACATCATGGTCCCATTACAACCCTTCAGTCTTCATTGTTCTTATGGTGGCTTCGCGGTCTTGACCTCCTAACCTTCCGGTCTCAGATTACTCGTGAAGGCTGTGACCCGACGGACTCGCTGATGTCTCAGAGGGAAGAACTAAGAAATCAAACAAAAACTTGAGAGCACAATTTAGCTAGCAAAGATTAATCAGTATGAACAAAGCCCCAAGACACAGACCTGCAGGAGGTTGTCCAGTTAGTCTCTTGTCCTTAGTATCAGGATTTCATTCATTATGATCAAGAAATTGGTTTGAGGTCTGCGTCCCTCGCAGGTGGGTGATTTTCTGCAGGAATCAGCGCTGGAAAAATGTCTCCTGTAAAGTTGCAATGCAAACTGTTACGACGTGGCTCGTGCCAATGGCGTGGCGGTAAAACGAAGGAAATTCTAGCTCAGAGTTCTCAGAAGGCCGCCTGCTAAGGATGCCATTGCAAGGTAGAGCCGAAAGTGGTTCCTACATCACATTTGAACGACATTTGGTACCAGGCCACGAGAAGAGTCCTTAGGGTTGTATGGTATGAAAGTTCCAGCACTACTGCCAGAAACCTTATAAGCTTGTAAAGAAATGTGAGGAACGCATATACATAGAGTCGTCGTTGAAAATGAATTGTAGAATGCTTTTCAGAACTTGATGCACCGCTATCTATCGAACAAAAGGTAAAACAAGGTTTTCAACGTCTACAGCATTCTTGGATTTTATTTTCTATGCGACGTAGAAGGGAGCTGAATGTTTTACAGACGATCGCGACAGGTTGCGTTTGCAGGCAGAACTTGCAGCATAGCTGCGTCGGGGCTGTGTGACTCATGGCAGTTTTCACACTTATGTGCTTCAAAGTAAACGAAATGTGGAGGCAACAATAACAAGCAGAGGGCGGGCTGTGAGGCACGTGGCCCCGAGCGCTAGCTTGGTGGTTCCTATCAATGCCATGTCAAACCCACGGGAGTTTTTCACATGATCTTGTGATGACTTGATACTCAACAGAACCGACATTCTCTTGTCCACTTCTAGCCATAGTTTGGCCCTAGAAGCTAATCGTTTTGCCACTGATCATCAAAAAGAGCAAGGGAGATCTTCTAGAGATTATAGTTTACATGCCACCATCTTATTCAGCCGGTACTGTTCGTCACCACAGTGAACAGTGAACTCAAATTTAATTGATTGATTGATCGCAGATAGCAAACCTAGCAAGTTAATTTTAAGCTTTAAAACCAAAAAATCCCCATTGAAACTGCCTTTTTGTCTAGTGTATAGTACTATAATTAATTAGACAAGCAAAAGGGTAGTCCACCTTGATGTAACCCTTTAGAGATCAGTACTATTGATGAACAAACGTGAAATTATTGTGCCAAACGAAATTGATACAGAAGCAAGGCAGTGCTCACAGAAATTCCAAAATGGTCGTATGTAATGGGCTTTTTCGAGTTTCTGTTGAAGTATGCAGTGTTAAAGAACTAGATTTTTTTTTACATTTACTGTCAACCTACACAAAGCCACCTTTGCAACGTTTGAGTTTGCAGCGACTGCAAAGTTGTAAATACTCAGCTGCTTGTCACAATTTTAGGTAGGCTTCTTTGATGTAATTTGGTCATTGTGGTTTCTGGCTGTGGTTTCACAGAGATGCTAATTTATTGACATATGTAGTTGCAAAGTGTATTTGTAGCGGAAGGAGCACTTTGCACTATGTTGTGAGCGTAATGTGCTGGTGTAGAGCTTGTATGTTGAGTTTATGAAACTGGCTGCACCTTATTTATTATGTTTTTTGTTTGTAAGTAATGGATGGAGGAGACGGTATTTATGAGTTCTAGTACGTTTTGTGATCGTTAATCGAGGCAAAATGTTTCACAGAAAAAAAGTCTTGCATAAAACTTAAAGGTAGTATGTGCAATATAGCATAACCCTTCTGCAATGTGCTGGCCTTTCGGGAGCTGTGGCACGGTATCTAGAATTTTAAACAACTCTCAATGTTTCGCAGGTATATACGCATTTATATTTATTTTTTGTCTTCCACATCGACATTTAACATTTTTCGATCGCTTCCGAACAGACCTTTGCAGTCATTGCCACATTCTTTTCACAAGCACTACCACCATAGAAACGTTATACACACACTGAGGGGAATTTTTAGCGTATTTATAAACACTTTACTAAGGGCATATTTTTTGTGCCCGCCATACACGGCACAACGTTTTCCGCGGTTAGTGAAAAACCTTCGATTGTCTCTTTGACCGTTTTGCTCAATTTCCTGGGACTACTCCACGGGAGAACGAATGAATGGGAGCGCGACGCCGGCGACTGTATTTGTGAGGCATATCAATCTGACCCCCCCCCCTCCCCACTGTACATCCCCTGCCCGCGTTTGCACATTGCACACTGAGTGCACCTACGTTGGTGACGTCGGCGACGTGAAGCATTCCATTTCTCGGGCATCCCCGTACATGTGTTGTGAGCACGAATTATGCCGCGACTATTTTTGGAGCAGGTGGCGTGCAAGTGGGTGTTGCCATCAGCTCGTTTTCGGTTCCAACCATACGCTTCTGCTGACGGTGACACTGGTCACACTGGCATGAAAAGATTCTACCAAAAGATGCCGAAATATATAATTATTTTTGAAAAAAAGTTAAGATGTGGCTTCTGGGATTAGTAGCCGCCATTATCCGTCACCTGTGGTGGTCGATATCGCAGTATTATTCGCGACCTTTCCCAAGGTCGTAAAAACGTTTCCAGCGTTACCTGTACTGCCCCGATTGATGTCAGATAGTATCTTGATGTTATGTAGCATTCGACTAGTATACCGGTAGATCGTTTTCATCGTAGTGGGAGCTCCAGTGCTTATGATAAGCCCGCATTACTTTCCGTAGTGATATATTTAATATTTTTATTGCGTTTCTAGAAATTGTGACAACAGTGCTTACACAACAATATGGGTTTGACCATAAAACCTTAACACACTCGTAGTTTTCTTTGCCGCCGAATCCCCGAAGGAAGAGCTTGTTTTGGGCAAAATGAGGTTGTAACGCAAATTTCTTTTGTGTCCTGCATAACGTAGAAATAAAGTCGGAAAAGCGTCATCGGTGCAAGGTATTACCGTCAGTGTGAACGATAAACCAGTGAGCGTATGTTAGGTCGTCAGCACAGAGCAGTACATAAAACATGTGTCAACACAACGTGTTGGCACATGTTTTGGTGGTGAGCGTCTAAAACGCAACATAGTCTTTAACCAGCCAAGTTACGTGACGCACACGTCGACGTAGCGAAGGTGACAAATGATGCACTTGCGGCAATGCAAGCTGTACATTGACTTTTGCGTTTTAAAAATGTGTACCTTACACGTCGCTGCTCTGTTATGGATTTTAACAGGTAGGCACGGTTGCGTCTGTAGTGTGATTTTCGTTGACCGTTAGCAGGGAATAGCTGGCTTTGCTCCGGACTGCATTAAAACTAACAGTACGGTGTAGGATTTTCGTTCACCCTTGTAAATACGATTGACTTGAAACTACTCTACACAAGCTGTGAGTGCTATGCGAGATGGTGAAGCGAATGACTATTTATTGCAGCGGAAGGAGCGCGCACAGCAGAAGGCCATAACTCTGATGGTCCCCTTCACCAACTTAGACAGATATATGATATATAACACCAATGGAAATGTGTTCAGGGCTTTTGCGAGCAGATTCCGTAGGTCGTGTCCCAATGTATATATATATAGAAGGAAAAACGAGAATATATGGCCCTGCCCTCCTTCCCAACATCGTTTACGGTACGTGTTATTCCCCGTATATATATACAAGTCAAATCTTGTTAATTCAAACTCGAGGGGGGCTGAAAATTTGTTTGAATAATGCAAAGTTTGAATCATCGGGAGTTTCCTCCCCTAGAGACGGAAAGGATCGGACCTGCATGTTAGTTTGAATTATCCACAAGTTTGAATTAATGAGAGTCGACGTAACAGCCAAATAATTTTTTTCTCGGGCCCCTGATGTGTATACTGCGAGAAGGGTGCAGCAACTTCTAAGACGACATATTTCTTACAATTACTAGCTTTTTTTTTTTTTTTTTTTTTTACTTACTTAGAATTTAATTATTGATGGCTCTAAACAAACCAAATCGCTATTGCCGCTTCGCCGGGAGTCTTAGTGGCTATTTCTTGCGTGTTACTCAATATATGTTGAATTAAGTATAATGACATGTACTAGATGAATTGATGATTCATATTTTGTGATTGCTGTTTTTGGTAGCTCAGGCTTAAGAGCTGCTGTGCCCTCTTAACTCAAGTATAATAGGTCTCTTATTGGGTTGTTTTTTCTTTGTCGCGATGTCGCCAAAGTTGGCCGAACTGTTTAAAATGCTCTGCTGTAGAATCGAAGGCTCGATGGTGT